>NC_068433.1:1015678-1093178 GCF_023373465.1 Oncorhynchus keta
TGGTATATCCTGTCTGTCTCCCCTACAGGTTTTTGTTGGTATAACCTGTCTGTCTCCCCTACAGGTTTTAGTTGGTATAACCTGTCTCCCCCTACAGGTTTTTGTTGGTATAACCTGTCTGTCTCCCCCTACAGGTTTTAGTTGGTATAACCTGTCTGTCTCCCCCTACAGGTTTTAGTTGGTATAACCTGTCTGTCTCCCCCTACAGGTTTTAGTTGGTATATCCTGTCTGTCTCCCCTACAGGTTTTTAGTTGGTATAACCTGTCTCCCCCTACAGGTTTTTAGTTGGTATAACCTGTCTCCCCCTATAGGTTTTAGTTGGTATAACCTGTCTGTCTCCCCCTAAAGGTTTTAGTTGGTATAACCTGTCTGTCTACCCCTACAGGTTTTTAGTTGGTATAACCTGTCTCCCCCTACAGGGTTTAGCTGGTATAACCTGTCTGTCTCCCCCTATAGGTTTTAGTTGGTATAACCTGTCTGTCTCCCCCTATAGGTTTTAGTTGGTATAACCTAACTGTCTCCCACCACAGGTTCTAGTTGGTATAATCTGGGTCGGGGGGTGCTGGAGGTGGGAGGAGGAACAATCATCGGAATCATTCTTGGATTTTTCCTCCGTTTTTTCCCCAGCAGAGACCAGGTAAGAATCTCCCGTTGTGTGTCTCTCTCTGTCTGTGGATGTGTGGATTTTGAGAGTGCGGGTGGGTAGGTGGGCCTGTGCTACACTCATTTACATTATCAGTTAATACACACCTTCCATTCACATGGATTTATGTTTCATGACACAAATTCCAGCTGTAAAGCCAGTCTCAGTGATAGGCCTATAACTTGTTATAGGGGGCAGTATTGAGTAGATTGGAAGAAAAAGGTGCCCAGAGTAAACTGTCTGCTACTCAGGCCCAGTTGCTAATATATGCATATTATTAGTAGATCTGGATAGAAAACACTCTGAAGTTTCTAAAACTGTTTGAATGATGTCCGTGAGTATAACAGAACTCATATGGCAGGCAAAAAATCCAAACAGGAAGTGGGAAATTTGTAGGTTTTCAACTCATCCCCTATTGAAGATACAGTGAGATATTGGTCATCTTGCATTTCCTACGGCTTCCACTAGATGTCAACAGTCTTTAGAACCTTGTTTGATGCTTCTTCTGTGAGGTGGGGGCGAATGAGAGGGGAATGAGTCAGGTGTCTGCCAGAGAGGGGAATGAGTCAGGTGTCTGCCAGAGAGGGGAATGAGTCAGGTGTCTGCCAGAGAGGGGAATGAGTCAGGTGTCTGCCAGAGAGGGGAATGAGTCAGGTGTCTGCCAGAGAGCCACAGTTGGAACGGTTGGAACGTTTGGAACATTATTGAAGATTTATGTTAAAAACTGAGCCAGTCTCAGTGGTAGACCTATAGTTACTGAGCCAGTCTCAGTGGTAGATCTATAGTTACTGAGCCAGTCTCAGTGGTAGACCTATAGTTACTGAGCCAGTCTCAGTGGTAGACCTATACTGAGCCAGTCTCAGTTACTGAGCCAGTCTCAGTGGTAGACCTATAGTTACTGAGCCAGTCTCAGTGGTAGATCTATAGTTACTGAGTGGTAGACCTATAGTTACTGAGCCAGTCTCAGTGGTAGACCTATAGTTACTGAGCCAGTCTCAGTGGTAGACCTATAGTTACTGAGCCAGTCTCAGTGGTAGACCTATAGTTACTGAGCCAGTCTCAGTGGTAGACCTATAGTTACTGAGCCAGTCTCAGTGGTAGACCTATAGTTACTGAGCCAGTCTCAGTGGTAGACCTATAGTTACTGAGCCAGTCTCAGTGGTAGACCTATAGTTACTGAACCAGTCTCAGTGGTAGACCTATAGTTACTGAGCCAGTCTCAGTGGTAGACCTATAGTTACTGAGCCAGTCTCAGTGGTAGACCTATAGTTACTGAGCCAGTCTCAGTGGTAGACTTATAGTTACTGAGCCAGTCTCAGTGGTAGACCTATAGTTACTGAGCCAGTCTCAGTAGTAGACCTATAGTTACTGAGCCAGTCTCAGTGGTAGACCTATAGTTACTGAGCCAGTCTCAGTGGTAGACCTATAGTTACTGAGCCAGTCTCAGTGGTAGACCTATAGTTACTGAGCCAGTCTCAGTGTTAGACCTATAGTTACTGAACCAGTCTCAGTGGTAGACCTATAGTTACTGAGCCAGTCTCAGTGGTAGACCTATAGTTACTGAGCCAGTCTCAGTAGTAGACCTATAGTTACTGAGCCAGTCTCAGTGGTAGACCTATAGTTACTGAACCAGTCTCAGTGGTAGACCTATAGTTACTGACCCAGTCTCAGTGGTAGACCTATAGTTACTGAGCCAGTCTCAGTGGTAGACCTATAGTTACTGAGCCAGTCTCAGTGGTAGACCTATAGTTACTGAGCCAGTCTCAGTGGTAGACCTATAGTTACTGAGCCAGTCTCAGTGGTAGACCTATAGTTACTGAGCCAGTCTCAGTGTTAGACCTATAGTTACTGAACCAGTCTCAGTGGTAGACCTATAGTTACTGAGCCAGTCTCAGTGGTAGTTCTATAGTTACTGAGCCAGTCTCAGTGGTATTTCTATAGTTACTGAACCAGTCTCAGTGGTAGACCTATAGTTACTGACCCAGTCTCAGTGGTAGACCTATAGTTACTGAGCCAGTCTCAGTGGTAGACCTATAGTTACTGAACCAGTCTCAGTGGTAGACCTATAGTTACTGAGCCAGTCTCAGTGGTAGACCTATAGTTACTGAGCCAGTCTCAGTGGTAGACCTATAGTTACTGAGCCAGTCTCAGTGGTAGACCTATAGTTACTGAGCCAGTCTCAGTGGTAGACCTATAGTTACTGAGCCAGTCTCAGTAGTAGACCTATAGTTACTGAGCCAGTCTCAGTGGTAGACCTATAGTTACTGAGCCAGTCTCAGTGGTAGACCTATAGTTACTGAGCCAGTCTCAGTGGTAGACCTACAGTTACTGAGCCAGTCTCAGTGGTAGACCTATAGTTACTGATCCAGTCTCAGTGGTAGACCTATAGTTACTGATCCAGTCTCAGTGGTAGACCTATAGTTACTGAGCCAGTCTCAGTGGTAGACCTATAGTTACTGAGCCAGTCTCAGTGGTAGACCTATAGTTACTGAGCCAGTCTCAGTGGTAGTTCTATAGTTACTGAGCCAGTCTCAGTGGTAGTTCTATAGTTACTGAGCCAGTCTCAGTGGTAGTTCTATAGTTACTGAGCCAGTCTCAGTGGTAGACCTATAGTTACTGAGCCAGTCTCAGTGGTAGACCTATAGTTACTGAGCCAGTCTCAGTGGTAGACCTATAGTTACTGAGCCAGTCTCAGTGGTAGACCTATAGTTACTGAGCCAGTCTCAGTGGTAGACCTATAGTTACTGAGCCAGTCTCAGTGGTCGACCTATAGTTACTGAGCCAGTCTCAGTGGTAGATCTATAGTTACTGAGCCAGTCTCAGTGGTAGATCTATAGTTACTGAGCCAGTCTCAGTGGTAGATCTATAGTTACTGAGCCAGTCTCAGTGGTAGATCTATAGTTACTGAGCCAGTCTCAGTGGTAGATCTATAGTTACTGAGCCAGTCTCAGTGGTAGATCTATAGTTACTGAGCCAGTCTCAGTGGTAGATCTATAGTTACTGAGCCAGTCTCAGTGGTAGATCTATAGTTACTGAGCCAGTCTCAGTGGTAGACCTATAGTTACTGAGCCAGTCTCAGTGGTAGACCTATAGTTACTGAGCCAGTCTCAGTGGTAGACCTATAGTTACTGAGCCAGTCTCAGTGTTAGACCTATAGTTACTGAACCAGTCTCAGTGGTAGACCTATAGTTACTGAGCCAGTCTCAGTGGTAGTTCTATAGTTACTGAGCCAGTCTCAGTGGTATTTCTATAGTTACTGAACCAGTCTCAGTGGTAGACCTATAGTTACTGACCCAGTCTCAGTGGTAGACCTATAGTTACTGAGCCAGTCTCAGTGGTAGACCTATAGTTACTGAACCAGTCTCAGTGGTAGACCTATAGTTACTGAGCCAGTCTCAGTGGTAGACCTATAGTTACTGAGCCAGTCTCAGTGGTAGACCTATAGTTACTGAGCCAGTCTCAGTGGTAGACCTATAGTTACTGAGCCAGTCTCAGTGGTAGACCTATAGTTACTGAGCCAGTCTCAGTGGTAGACCTATAGTTACTGAGCCAGTCTCAGTGGTAGACCTATAGTTACTGAGCCAGTCTCAGTGGTAGACCTATAGTTACTGAGCCAGTCTCAGTGGTAGACCTATAGTTACTGATCCAGTCTCAGTGGTAGACCTATAGTTACTGATCCAGTCTCAGTGGTAGACCTATAGTTACTGAGCCAGTCTCAGTGGTAGACCTATAGTTACTGAGCCAGTCTCAGTGGTAGACCTATAGTTACTGAGCCAGTCTCAGTGGTAGTTCTATAGTTACTGAGCCAGTCTCAGTGGTAGTTCTATAGTTACTGAGCCAGTCTCAGTGGTAGTTCTATAGTTACTGAGCCAGTCTCAGTGGTAGACCTATAGTTACTGAGCCAGTCTCAGTGGTAGACCTATAGTTACTGAGCCAGTCTCAGTGGTAGACCTATAGTTACTGAGCCAGTCTCAGTGGTAGACCTATAGTTACTGAGCCAGTCTCAGTGGTAGACCTATAGTTACTGAGCCAGTCTCAGTGGTCGACCTATAGTTACTGAGCCAGTCTCAGTGGTAGATCTATAGTTACTGAGCCAGTCTCAGTGGTAGATCTATAGTTACTGAGCCAGTCTCAGTGGTAGATCTATAGTTACTGAGCCAGTCTCAGTGGTAGATCTATAGTTACTGAGCCAGTCTCAGTGGTAGATCTATAGTTACTGAGCCAGTCTCAGTGGTAGATCTATAGTTACTGAGCCAGTCTCAGTGGTAGATCTATAGTTACTGAGCCAGTCTCAGTGGTAGATCTATAGTTACTGAGCCAGTCTCAGTGGTAGACCTATAGTTACTGAGCCAGTCTCAGTGGTAGACCTATAGTTACTGAGCCAGTCTCAGTGGTAGACCTATAGTTACTGAGCCAGTCTCAGTGGTAGACCTATAGTTACTGAGCCAGTCTCAGTGGTAGACCTATAGTTACTGAGCCAGTCTCAGTGGTAGACCTATAGTTACTGAACCAGTCTCAGTGGTAGACCTATAGTTACTGACCCAGTCTCAGTGGTAGACCTATAGTTACTGAGCCAGTCTCAGTGGTAGACCTATAGTTACTGAACCAGTCTCAGTGGTAGACCTATAGTTACTGAGCCAGTCTCAGTGGTAGACCTATAGTTACTGAGCCAGTCTCAGTGGTAGACCTATAGTTACTGAGCCAGTCTCAGTGGTAGACCTATAGTTACTGAGCCAGTCTCAGTGGTAGACCTATAGTTACTGAGCCAGTCTCAGTAGTAGACCTATAGTTACTGAGCCAGTCTCAGTGGTAGACCTATAGTTACTGAGCCAGTCTCAGTGGTAGACCTATAGTTACTGAGCCAGTCTCAGTGGTAGACCTACAGTTACTGAGCCAGTCTCAGTGGTAGACCTATAGTTACTGAGCCAGTCTCAGTGGTAGACCTATAGTTACTGAGCCAGTCTCAGTGGTAGACCTATAGTTACTGAGCCAGTCTCAGTGGTCGACCTATAGTTACTGAGCCAGTCTCAGTGGTAGACCTATAGTTACTGAGCCAGTCTCAGTGGTAGACCTATAGTTACTGAGCCAGTCTCAGTGGTAGACCTATAGTTACTGAGCCAGTCTCAGTGGTAGACCTATAGTTACTGAGCCAGGGACTCATGCTACTTACGCTAAATCCTGACTCTGCCATCATAACACAACAGGATTCGTGACTATTCAACGTACACTACCGGTCAAACACCACTGTTGTACTGAGCCTTTATCTGTCTGTTTGTTGCTGCCTGTTAGCTTGCCTGATTCTTGCCATTCTCCTTTGACCTCGCTCATCAACGAGCTGTCTTCACCCACAGGACACCATTCTCTGTAAAAAACCTTAGACCGTGTTGTGCGTGAAAAGCCCAGGTGGTCGTTTTCTGTCATAATGGCGCGCCAAGCAATGACCATTATTCTTCGATCAAAGTCACCTAGGTCACTGGTTTCGCCCATTCTAACGTTCAATGGAACAGTAACTGAACGTCTTGATGCCTGTCTGCTGGCTTCATATAGCAAGTCATGGCCACGTGACTCCATTTTCGTGAACGGGGCGGTGTACCCAATAAACTGGCCAAGAGGTGTATATTTGAAATTCCATTTAAGGTTTTGAGTCAAATCATTTTTTAATTGGTGGTTTCAATTTCTACAGGATTTTTGTGGTTGCGAAATATGATCTGATCTGCATGCTTTATCTGTAAGGCTGTGTTTACACAGGCAGACCCATTGTGATCTTTTGACCAATCAGATCAGCTCTGAAAAAAGGTTGAGATTTAAAAAGATCTGATGTTAATAAAATGATGTGATGGAAACACAGAGACTTTATGGCAAACCGCCCAGATGAGCTTATAGTCGGGCCAAAAGGTACGTATGTTTGGTGGTGTGTTTCAAGGTTGTTTCTGTAGGGTGAAATGGTATTTACTTTCCTCAGATCTGAACTTTTTCTGAAAAGATGATTACTTTGTTATAAGGACTATCCACTCATATGTTTAAGCAAGGACAGGCTTTGTTGTAATCCTGTTCTGTTGGGGACAAGGTTACTGTAACGGCGTTCTTCGTTTGTTGAAAGAGAGTCGGACCGAAATGCGTGGTTACTCATGTCTTTAATGAAGAAAAACGGAACGATACATGAAATAACTTAATAAATACAAAAACAACAAACGGAACATGAAACCTAATACAGCCTATCTGGTGAAACTACACAGAGACAGGAACAATCACCCACGAAATACACAGTGAAACCCAGGCTACCTAAATATGGTTCCCCATCAGAGACAACAAGAATCACCTGACTCTGATTGAGAACCGCCTCAGGCAGCCAAGCCTATACAACACCCCTACTCAGCCGCAATCCCAATAACCACAAAACCCCAATACGAAATACAACAAAACAAACCCCTGTCACACCCTGGCCTGACCAAATAATCAACGAAAACACAAAACACTAAGACCAAGGCGTGACAATTACCTAGTGAGATTACCTGAGTATACTAAACACTAAGAACACAGGCTCTTTCCATCCCTTATTGATGTCACTTGTTAAATCCACTTCAATCAGTGTAGATGAAGGGGAGGAGACGGGTTAAAGAAGGATTTTTAAACCTTGAGACAATTGAGACATGGATTGTGTGTGTGTGCCAATCAGAGGGTGAATGGGTAAGAAGTGCCTTTGAACAGGGTATGGTAGTAGGTGCCAGGCGCACCGGTTTATGTAAAGAACTACAACGCTGCTGGGTTTTTCACATTCAACAGTTTCCTGTGTTTATCAAGAATGGTCCACCACCCAAAGGACATCCAGCCAACTTGACACAACTGTGGGAAGCATTGGAGTCAACATGGGTCAGCATCCCTGTGGAACGCTTTCAACACCTTGTAGAGTCCATGTCCTGATGAATTGAGGCTTTTCTGAGGTGCAACTCAATATTGGAAAGGTGTTCTCAGTGTAAAATATATATTTCTTTCCACGACAATTGTTTACATTCAAATGAATCGTAGGCTTTGCCTCCTACACCCCTTTGGAGGAGTTTTATTAACATACCTTTATGACATCAAAGGCTTTTTGAAAGTCTGTACATACACTGGGTGAACAAAACATTAGGAACACATGGCCCTTTTGAACAGCCCCCAAAACATTAGGAACACATGGCCCTTTTAAACAGCCCCCAAAACATTAGGAACACATGGCCCTTTTGAACAGCCCCCAAAACATTAGGAACACATGGCCCTTTTAAACAGCCCCCAAAACATTAGGAACACATGGCCCTTTTGAACAGCCCCCAAAACATTAGGAACACATGGCCCTTTTGAACAGCCCCCAAAACATTAGGAACACATGGCCCTTTTGAACAGCCCCCAAAACATTAGGAACACATGGCCCTTTTGAACAGCTCCATCAAAACATTAGGAACACATGGCCCTTTTGAACAGCCCCCAAAACAAACATTAGGAACACATGGCCCTTTTGAACAGCCCCATCAAAACATTAGGAACAAAACATTAGGAACACATGGCCCTTTTGAACAGCCCCCAAACAGCATTAGGAACACATGGCCCTTTTTAGAACAGCCCCAGCCCCCAAAACATTAGGAACACATGGCCCTTTTGAACAGCTCCATCAAAACATTAGGAACACATGGCCCTTTTGAACAGCTCCATCAAAACATTAGGAACACATGGCCCTTTTGAACAGCCCCATCAAAAGAACAGCAACGATGACTCAGACCAGGCACCTACTACATTGGTGGACCATTCAGTCTCAGGCCACATCATCTATGGGCCTATGACATAGAATATTAAAGAATCTACATCTTTAAGCTATAGATATTTGGGACGTTTCTCATGAAAACAAATGGTTTTAATGTAAGGTTAGGGTGAGGCATGAGGTTAGCAGTGTAGTTAGGGTTAGGTTTAAAAGTCTTAGGAACACATGGCCCTTAAACAGCCCCCAAAACATTAGGAACACATGATTTTAATAAGATAAACTGTAAAAATAGTTGGGACAGCCCCAGTTAAACATTGTGGCTGTGAACACATGGCGCTGGCCCCATCAAAACATTTCTTGTCCATTTATATTTGCCCCCAAAACATTAGGGGGCCCTAGAGTTTATTTCACATGGTTTGCCCCCAAAACATTAGGAACAGGCCCTTTATCAGCCCTAGAAACATTCACATGGCCCTTGGCCCCATCTTAGAACAATGGGGCCCCAGTTGTGGTTTTTTTTACAGCCCCAAAACATTAGTGGCCCTTAACAGCCCTATAAAACTATTGGCCCTCAGCCCCCAAAACATTAGTGTTAGGTCTACTAAACATTACTGTTTTAAACCAAAACATTAGTGTTAAACAGGTCTAAACTAAAACATACTGTTTCCACAAAACATTAGGTCTACAGCCCCCAAAACATTAGGACTGTTTCCAGATTTTAACAGCTAAAACTTATACTATTTCCAAAACATTATGTGTTAAAACATTAGGTCTACTATACTGTTTCCAGATGTGTTAACAGTCTACAAAACATTAGACTGTTTCAGCAAAACATTAGGTCTACTAAAACATTACTGTTTCCATATGTGTTAAACAGGTCTACTAGACTGTTTCAGCAGATGTGTTAGGTCTACTATGGCCCTTTAAACAGCCCCAAAACTGTTTCAAAACATTAGGAACACATGGCCCTTTTAAACAGATGTGTTAAGTCTACAAAACATTTCCACATGTGTTAAACAGTCTACAAAACTGTTTCCACATGTGTTGAACAGCCTATCAAAACATTAGACTGTTTCCCCTTTTGACAGCCCTATTTAGGTCTAAACAGAAAACTGTTTCCACATGTGTTAAACAGCCCCCAAAACATTAGGAACACTACTATACTGTTTCCACATGTGCCCTTTAAACAGTCTACAAAACATTTCCACATGTGTTAGGTCTAAAACATTAGACTGTTTCCAGCCCTATCAAAACATTAGGAACACATGGCCCTTTAAACAGGTCTACTAGACTGTTTCCAGCATGTGTTAGGTCTACTATACTGTTTCAGCCCCATCAGATGTGTTAGGTCTAACAGCCCTGTTTAGGAACACATGTGTTAGGTCTAAAACATAGACTGTTTCCAGCCCTATCAAAACATTAGGTCTACTATACTGTTTCCAGATGTGTTAGGTCTACTATACTGTTTCCAGAAAACATTAGGTCTACTAAAACACTATTTCCATATGTGTTACAAAACATAAGTCTACTAACTGTTTCCATATGTGTTTTGAACAGCCCTACTAAACTATTTCCACATGTGTTACAGCCCCCAAAACATCTACTATACTGTTTCCATAACATTAGTGTTAAGCCTAAAACATTATAACACATGGTGTTACAGCCCCATCAAAACATTAAACACATGTCTACTAAACAGCCCCCAAAACATAACTGTTTCCATAACACATGGCCCTTAAACAGTCTCAAAACATTACTAACTATATGGTTTTAAACAGTCTACTATAACACATGTTTCCAAAACATTAGTGGCCCTTTTAAACAGCCCCCAAAACAAACATACTGTTTCAGCATAAAACATTAGTGGCCCTTTAAACAGCTCTATCAAAACATTAGGAACACATGTTTCCACAAAAGCACAGCAACGATGACTTAAGTCTACTTGGTGGACTATACCACATCATCTATGGGCCTATACATAGAATAAAAGTCTACTCTTTAAGCTATACAGTTTCCAGAAAACAAATGGTTTTAATGTAAGGTTAGGTGAGGCTGTTTCCAGATGGTTAGGGTTAGGTTTAAAAGTCTGATTTTACTGTTTAGTTGGGATTTAGCCATGTTAGACTTTGTCTACTATACTGTTTCCCATTTATATTTGTTTGGTCTAGAGTTTACTGTTTCCAGATGGGAGGTCTTATCAGATTCAGATGTGTTAAGTCTACTAGTGTTTCTAGATGTTTAGTCTACTATACTGTTTCCATATGTGTTAGGTCTACTATACTGTTTCCACATGTGTTAGGTCTACTATACTGTTTCCATATGTGTTAGGTCTACTATACTGTTTCCATATGTGTTAGGTCTACTAGACTGTTTCCTAGTGCAGAGCCAAATGTAAACCCTTCATCCATTAACATTGTACTGACCCAGGCTGTTACAGAGTTGGAGTACTTGCTTCCCACTGTTGTTGACAAAAATTGTTTCTGTCTCTCCCTCATGCTCTCCCTTCGCTCTCTCTCCCTCTCTCCCACCTCTCTCTCTCTCTATCCCCTCTCTCTCATCCTCCATATCTCCATCATCTCCCTCTCTCTCCCTCTCTCCCACCTCTTTCTCTATCCCCTCTCTCCATCCTCCATATCTCCCTCATGTCCCTCTCCCTCTTTTTCTCTCCCTCCTCTCTCTCTTTCTCTCCCTCCTTCCCCCCCCCTCCCCCTCCTCTCTCTCCTTCTCCTTCTCTCTCTGTCTCTAGGAGGATGTGGTATTGAGGAGGAGTACGATGTTGCTGGGTCTGTCTGTGTTTGCTGTGTTCGGAAGTAGAGTGGCTGGTTTCCCGGGAGCAGGAGGACTCTGTACTCTGGTCATGGCCTTCCTAGCTGCACTGGGCTGGGGGGCAGAGAAGGTTAGTGTGTTTATAAAGTATTTAGAGTGTCTTTATGAAGTTGTAACATGTTTATAAAGCATCTATCTGGTTCTTAACTGACTTAGTTAGATAAAGGTTAAATCTATGTTGACACCCCTTCAAATGAGTGGATTCGGCTATTTCAACCACAACCGTTGCTGACCGGTGTATAAAATCGAGCACACAGCCATGCAATCTCCATAGACAAACATTAGCAGGAGAATGGCCCGTGCTGAAGAGATCAGGGACTTTCAACGTGACACCATTATAGGATGTCACCTTTCCAGCAAGTCAGTTTGTCAGATTTCTGCCCTGCTAGAGCTTCCCCGGTCAACTTTAAGTGCTGTTATTGTGAAGTGGAAAAGTCTAGGAGCAACAACGGCTCAGCCACGACGTGGTAGGCCACACAATCTCACATCATCATATATAACTACAGCTGTAATGTCATTACATCATCATATATAACAACAGCTGTAATAATGTCATTAAATCTTCATATATAACTACATCATATATAACTACAGCTGTAATGTCATTACATCATCATATATAACTACATCTGTAATGTCATTACATCATCATATATAACTACATCATATATAACTACATCTGTAATGTCATTACATCATCATATATAACTACATCATATATAACTACATCATATATAACAACATAATATATAACTACAGTTGTAATGTCATTACATCATCATATATAACTACATCTGTAATGTCATTACATCATCATATATAACTACATCATATATAACTACATCATATATAACTACATCATATATAACTACATCATATATAACTACATCATATATAACTACAGCTGTAATGTCATTACATCATCATATATAACTACATCATATATAACTACATCATATATAACTACATCATATATAACTACATCATATATAACTACATCATATATAACTACATCATATATAACTACATCATATATAACTACATCATATATAACTACATCATATATAACTACATCATATATAACTACATCTGTAATGTCATTACATCATCATATATAACTACATCATATATAACTACATCATATATAACTACATCATATATAACATCATCATATATAACTACATCTGTAATGTCATTACATCATCATATATAACTACATCATATATAACTACATCATATATAACTACATCATATATAACTACATCATATATAACTACATCATATATAACTACATCATATATAACTACATCATATATAACTACATCATATATAACTACATCATATATAACTACATCATATATAACTACAGCTGTAATGTCATTACATCATCATATATAACTACATCATATATAACTACAGCTGTAATGTCATTACATCATCATATATAACTACATCTGTAATGTCATTACATCATCATATATAACTACATCATATATAACTACATCATATATAACTACATCATATATAACTACATCATATATAACTACATCATATATAACTACATCATATATAACTACATCATATATAACTACATCATATATAACTACATCATATATAACTACATCATATATAACTACATCATATATAACTACATCATATATAACTACATCATATATAACTACATCATATATAACTACATCATATATAACTACATCATATATAACTACATCATATATAACTACATGTAATGTCATTACATCATCATCATCATATATAAATACATCATCATATATAACTACATCATATATATATCATATATAACTACATCATATATAACTACATCATATATAACTACATCTGTAATGTCATTACATCATCATATATAACTACATCATATATATATAACTAACTACATCATATATAACTACATCATATATAACTACATCTGTAATGTCATTACATCATCATATATAACTACATCATATATAACTACATCATATATAACTACATCATATATAACTACATCATATATAACTAACTACATCATAATGTCATTACATCATCATATATAACTACATCATATATAACTACATCATATATAACTACATCATATATAACTACATCATATATAACTACAGCTGTAATGTCATTACATCATCATATATAACTACATCATATATAACTACATCATATATAACTACATCATATATAACTACATCATATATAACTACATCATATATAACTACATCATATATAACTACAGCTGTAATGTCATTACATCATCATATATAACTACATCATATATAACTACATCATATATAACTACATCATATATAACTACATCATATATAACGACATCATATATAACTACAGCTGTAATGTCATTACATCATCATATATAACTACATCATATATAACTACATCATATATAACTACAGCTGTAATGTCATTACATCATCATATATAACTACATCATATATAACTACATCATATATAACTACATCATATATAACTACATCATATATAACTACATCATATATAACTACATCTGTAATGTCATTACATCATCATATATAACTACATCATATATAACTACATCATATATAACTACATCTGTAATGTCATTACATCATCATATATAACTACATCATATATAACTACATCTGTAATGTCATTACATCATCATATATAACTACATCATATATAACTACATCTGTAATGTCATTACATCATCATATATAACGACATCATATATAACTACAGCTGTAATGTCATTACATCAACATATATAACTACATCATATATAACTACATCATATATAACTACATCATATATAACTACATTATATATAACTACAGCTGTAATGTCATTACATCAACATATATAACTACATCATATATAACTACATCATATATAACTACATCATATATAACTACATCATATATAACTACATCTGTAATGTCATTACATCATCATATATAACTACATCATATATAACTACAGCTGTAATGTCATTGCATCATCATATATAACTACATCATATATAACTACATCATATATAACACATCATATATAACTACATCATATATAACTACATCATATATAACTACAGCTGTAATGTCATTACATCAACATATAACTACATCTGTAATGTCATTACATCATCATATATAACTACATCATATATAACTACATCATATATAACTACAGCTGTAATGTCATTACATCATCATATATAACTACATCATATATAACTACATCATATATAACTACAGCTGTAACGTCATTACATCATCATATATAACTACATCTGTAATGTCATTACATCATCATATATAACTACATCATATATAACTACAGCTGTAATGTCATTACATCATCATATATAACTACATCATATATAACTACATCATATATAACTACATCATATATAACAACATAATATATAACTACAGCTGTAATGTCATTACATCATCATATATAACTACATCATATATAACTACATCATATATAACTACAGCTGTAATGTCATTACATCATCATATATAACTACATCATATATAACTACATCATATATAACTACAGCTGTAATGTCATTACATCATCATATATAACTACATCATATATAACTACAGCTGTAATGTCATTACATCATCATATATAACTACATCATATATAACTACAGCTGTAATGTCATTACATCATCATATATAACTACATCATATATAACTACATCATATATAACTACAGCTGTAATGTCATTACATCATCATATATAACTACATCATATATAACTACATCATATATAACTACATCATATATAACTACATCATATATAACTACAGCTGTAATGTCATTACATCATCATATATAACTACATCATATATAACTACATCATATATAACTACATCATATATAACTACAGTTGTAATGTCATTACATCATCATATATAACTACATCTGTAATGTCATTACATCATCATATATAACTACATCATATATAACTACATCATATATAACTACATCATATATAACTACAGCTGTAATGTCATTACATCATCATATATAACTACATCATATATAACTACAGCTGTAATGTCATTACATCATCATATATAACTACATCATATATAACTACATCATATATAACTACATCATATATAACTACATCATATATAACTACATCATATATAACTACATCATATATAACTACAGCTGTAATGTCATTACATCATCATATATAACTACATCTGTAATGTCATTACATCATCATATATAACTACATCATATATAACTACATCATATATAACTACAGCTGTAATGTCATTACATCATCATATATAACTACATCATATATAACTACATCATATATAACTACAGCTGTAACGTCATTACATCATCATATATAACTACATCTGTAATGTCATTACATCATCATATATAACTACATCATATATAACTACAGCTGTAATGTCATTACATCATCATATATAACTACATCATATATAACTACATCATATATAACTACATCATATATAACTACAGCTGTAATGTCATTACATCATCATATATAACTACATCATATATAACTACATCATATATAACTACAGCTGTAATGTCATTACATCATCATATATAACTACATCATATATAACTACATCATATATAACTACAGCTGTAATGTCATTACATCATCATATATAACTACATCATATATAACTACAGCTGTAATGTCATTACATCATCATATATAACTACATCATATATAACTACATCATATATAACTACAGCTGTAATGTCATTACATCATCATATATAACTACATCATATATAACTACATCATATATAACTACATCATATATAACTACATCATATATAACTACATCATATATAACTACATCATATATAACTACATCATATATAACTACATCTGTAATGTCATTACATCATCATATATAACTACATCATATATAACTACATCATATATAACTGCATCATATATAACTACATCATATATAACTACATCTGTAATGTCATTACATCATCATATATAACTGTACATCATATATAACTACATCATATATAACTACATCATATATAACTGATCATATATAATTATCATATAAACTACATCTGTAATGTCATTACATCATCATATATAACTACATCATATATAACTACATCATATATAACTACATCATATATAACTACAGCTGTAATGTCATTACATCATCATATATAACTACATCTGTAATGTCATTACATCATCATATATAACTACATCATATATAACTACAGCTGTAATGTCATTACATCATCATATATAACGACATCATATATAACCACAGCTGTAATGTCATTACATCATCATATATCTTATTATTTTGGACTTATTCTCATATTTTTTATTTCCTTTCTTATATTTTTGGGGATATGTTTTCATTGTTTTGGAATCATTAGATATTACTGACTGTTAATTAACTAGAAACACAGTCATTAGATATTACTGACTGTTAATTAACTAGAAACACAGTCATTAGATATTACTGACTGTTAATTAACTAGAAACACAGTCATTAGATATTACTGTACTGTTAACTAGAAACACAATCATTAGATATTACTGACTGTTAATTAACTAGAAACACAGTCATTAGATATTACTGACTGTTAATTAACTAGAAACACAGTCATTAGATATTACTGTACTGTTAACTAGAAACACAATCATTAGATATTACTGACTGTTAATTAACTAGAAACACAGTCATTAGATATTACTGTTCTGTTAACTAGAAACACAAACATTAGATATTACTGTTCTGTTAACTAGAAACACAGTCATTAGATATTACTGTTCTGTTAACTAGAAACACAAACATTAGATATTACTGCACTGTTGGAGCTAGAAACACAATCATAATATATTACTGACTGTTAACTAGAAACACAATCATTAGATATTACTGACTGTTAATTAACTAGAAACACAGTCATTAGATATTACTGTTCTGTTAACTAGAAACACAAACATTAGATATTACTGCACTGTTAGCTAGAAACACAAACATAAGATATTACTGTACTGTTAACTAGAAACACAATCAATTGACCCTCAATAACATCTGCGAAATATGTGTCCACAATCTATAGTTCGATGTTATTTTGATACGACCTTGTGAAGTGTTATAACATGTTTATAATCTCTTGAGGTCCCAGTAGCTGTGGTGTTTATAAAGTGTTTATCATATCTTCATAAAGTGTTATAACATGTTTATAACCTTCCCAGGGCCCAGTAGCAGCAGTGGTAGGGAGGTTCTGGGACATCTTCCAGCCGTTACTGTTTGGACTGATAGGAGCAGAAATCACAGTATCTACACTGGACCCCAACACAGTGGGTAAATACACACTACTACTATAATACTACTACTACTACTGCCATACTACTACTACAGTACTACCATACTACTACTACTGCCATACTACTACTACAGTACTACCATACAATTACTACTACAGTACTACCATACTACTACTACTGCCATACTACTAGTACTACTACTACTACTACTGCCATACTACTACAGTACTACCATACTACTACTACAGTACTACCATACTACTACTACTGCCATACTACTACTACAGTACTACCATACTACTACTACTGCCATACTACTACTACAGTACTACCATACAACCACTACAACTACTAAACTGCTACTACAGTACGACCATACTACTACTACTACTACCATACTACTACTACAGTACTACCATACTACTACTACTACCATACTACTACTATAGTACTACCATACTACTACTACTACCATACTACTACTACCATACTACTACTACTACTACCGTACAACTACTAGAGTACTACCGTACTACTACTGCCATACTACTACTACCGTACTACTACTACTACTTACTACCATACTACTAATGTACTACCATACTACTACTACTACTACTACAGTACTGCCATTCTCCTACTACAGTACTGCCATACTACTACTACTGCCATACTACTACTACAGTACTGCCATACTACTACTACTGCTGCCTATACTGCTACTACAGTACTACCATACTACTACTACAACTAACTATACTGCTACTGCGGTACTACCATACTACTACTACAACTACTGTACTGCTACTACGATACTACTACTACAACTACTAAACTGCTACTACAGTACGGCTACTACTACAGTACTACCATACTACTACTACTACCATACTCCTACTACAGTACTACCATACTACTACTACCACAGTACTACCATACTACTACTACTAGTACTACCATACTACTACTATAGGGGCGGCAGCGTAGCCTAGTGGCTAGAGCGTTGGACTAGTAACCGGAAGGCTGCGAGTTCAAACCCCGAGCTGACAAGGTACAAATCTGTCTGCCCCTGAACAGGCAGTTAACCCACTGTTCCCAGGCCGTCATTGAAAATAAGAATGTGTTCTTAACTGACTTGCCTGGTTAAATAAAAGTAAAATAAATAAAAATAAATAAAAAATAGTACTACCATACTACTACTACAGTACTACCATACTACTACGACAACCATACTACTACTACCACACTACTACTACTACCATACTACTACTACTACCATACTACTACTACAGTACTGCCATACTACTACTGCAGTACTGCCATGCTGCTGCTGCAGTGCTGCCATGCTAATACTACTACTAATACTACTGACATACTACTACTATAGTACTGCCATACTACTACTACAGTACTGCCATACTACTACTACTGCTGCCATACTACTACTGCCATACTGCTGCATACTACTACTGCTGCCATACTACTAATACAGTACTGCCATACTACTACTACTGCTACTGCCATACTACTACTACTACTACTACTGCTGCTACTATTGCCATACTACTACTGCAGTACTACCATACTACTACTACCATACTACTACTATGGTACTGCCATACTACTACTACTACTACTACTACCATACTACTAATACTACTACTACTGTGCTGCCATACTACTACTACCACTACTACTACCATACTACTACTACTACCATACTACTACAACTACTAAACTGCTACTACAGGATCCCCATACTACTACAGTACTACCAGACTACTGCTACAGTACTACCATGCTGCTACTACAGTACTAACATACTACTACTACTGCTGCATACTACTACTGTACTGCCATACTACTACTACTACTACTGCCATACTGCCATGCTACTACTACAGTGCTGCCATACTGCTACTACAGTACTAAATACTACTACTACTACTACTGCTATAGTATTTTGCCATACTGCTACTACATTACTGCCATACTACTACTACAGTACTGCCATACTACTGCTACTGCAGTACTGCCATACTACTACTACCAGTAATACTGCCATACTACTACTACAGTACCGTACTACTGCTGCCATACTACTACTGCTGCCATACTACTACTGCTACCATACTACTACTAGTGCTGCCATACTGCTACTAAAGTACTACTGCTGCCATACTACTACTGCAGTACTGCCATACTACTACTGCAGTACTGCCATACTACTACTGCTGCCATACTACTAATACAGTACTGCCATACTGCTACTCTACTGCCATACTACTACTACTGCTACTTCCATACTACTATTACAGTGCTACCACGCTACTACTACTGCCATACTACTACTACAGTACTACCATACTACTACTACCATACTACTAATATAGTACTACCATATGACTACTACTGCCCATACTACTACTACTACAGTACTACCATACTACTACTACTGCTACTACTACCATACTACTACTACTACTACCATACTACTACAACTACTAAACTGCTACTCCTGCCTACTGCTGCAGTACTGCCAGACTACTACTACAGTACTACCATGCTACTACTACAGTACTAGCATACTACTACTACTACTGCCATACTACTAATACAGTACTGCCATACTACTACTACTGCCATACTATTACTACAGTACTACCATGCTACTACTGCAGTACTGCCGTACTGCTGCTGCAGTGCTGCCATACTACTACTGCCATACTACTGCTATAGTACTGCCATACTGCTACTACAGTACTCCATACTACTACTACCATACTACTGCTGCTGCTATACCATACTGCTGCTGCTGCTACTACTACTACAGTACTACCATACTACTACTACTGCCATACTACTACTGCTACTACCATACTGCTACTACTAGTCCTGCTAATACTACATTGCTGCCATACTGCTGCTGCTGCCATACTGCTGCTACAGTACTGCCATACTACTGCTACAGTACTGCCATACTACTGCTGCTGCCATACTGCTACTACAGCTACTACTGCTACTACTACCATACTACTGCTGCTGCTGCCGTACTGCTGCTACTGCCATACTACTACTACAGTACTGCCATATTACTGCTGCTGTAGAGCAATGCTGCTGCTGCCGTATACTACTGCTGCAGTGCTGCCATACTACTACTACCATACTACTACTGCTGCTACTACTGCTACTACCATACTACTGCTGCAGTACTGCCATACTACTACTGCTGCCATACTACTACAGTACTACCATACTACTACTGCCATACTAATACTACATTACTACCATACTACTACTACCATACTGCTACTACTGCTACTACAGTACTACTACTACTACTGCCATACTACTACAGTACTGCCATACTACTACTACTGCCATACTACTACTACAGTACTACCATACTACTATAACTATTAAACTGCTACTACAGTACTGCCATACTACTACTGCATACTGCTGGGAGTACTGCCATACTGCTGCTACAGTACTACTGCTACAGTACTACCATACTACTACTGCAGTACTGCCATACTACTGCCATACTACTACTACCGTACTGCCATACTACTATTACAGTACTGCCATACTACTACTACTGCCATACTACTGCTACAGTACTACCATACTACTACTACAGTACTACCATACTACTACTGCTACCATACTACTGCTACAGTACTATGGTGCTGCCATGCTACTACTATAACTACTATATTGCTGCTGCTGCCTTACTACTGCTACAGTACTGTCATACTACTACTACAGTACTGCCATACTACTACTGCAGTACTGCCATACTACTACTACTGCTGCCATACTACTACTACAGTACTATACTGCCACTACTACTATAACTACTATGTTGCTACTACTGCCACTGCTGCTACTGCTGTCATACTACTACTACAGTACTACCATACTACTACTACTGCCATACTACTACTACTACTACCCATACTACTACTGCTGCAACTGCTATGCTGCTGCTGCTACTACCATACTACTACTACAACTACTATACTGCTGCTACACTACTGCCATACTACTACTACTACAACTGCTATACTGCTACTACGGTACTACCATACCTACTACTAAACTGCTATACTGCTGCTGCACTACTGCCATACTACTACTACAACTGCTATATTGCTACTACGGTACTGCCATACTACAACTACTATATTGCTGCTACAGTACTGCCATACTACTACTACTGCCATACTACTGCTATAGTACTGCCATACTACTACTACAGTACTTCCATACTGCTACTGCCATACTACTACTACTGCCATACTGCTGCTGCTGCATACTACTACTACTGTACAGTACTACCATACTACTACTGCTGCCATACTGCTACATTACTACCATACTACTACTACTGCTGCCATACTAATGCTACATTGCTGCCATACTACTACTGCCATACTGCTACTGCAGTACTGCCATACCACTGCTGCAGTACTGCCATACTACTACTACCATACTACTACTACAGTACTACATACTACTACTGCCATACTACTACTACTGCCATACTACTACTACTGCCATACTACTACTACAGTACTACCATACTACTGCTGCCAAAGCTGCTACTACCATACTGCTACTACTACTGCCACTGCTGCTACAGTACTACCATACTACTACTACAGTACTGCCATACTACTACTACCATACTGCTACTGCTGCCATACTACTACTACTACCATACTACTACTACAGTACTACCATACTACTACTACTGCCATACTACTACAATACTGCCATACTACTACTGCCATACTAATACTGCATTGCTGCCATACTACTACTACAGTACTGCCATACTACTACTACAGTACTGCCATACTACT
Organism: Oncorhynchus keta; assembly: GCF_023373465.1. Taxonomy (NCBI): domain Eukaryota; kingdom Metazoa; phylum Chordata; class Actinopteri; order Salmoniformes; family Salmonidae; genus Oncorhynchus; species Oncorhynchus keta. The sequence continues at coordinate 1,038,113 of NC_068433.1, forward strand.
ACTACAGTACTGCCCATACTACTACTACCATACTACTACTACTGCCACTGCTACTGCAGTACTATACTGCTATAACTATTAAACTGCTACTACAGTACTACCATACTACTACTGCCATACTGCTGGACTGCTACTACTACTGCAGTACTACTACTACTACAGTACTGCCATACTACTACTACAGTACTACCATACTACTACCATACTACTACTACTGTACTACCATACTACTGTTACAGTGCTGCCATACTACTACTACTGCCATACTACTGCTACAGTACTGCCATACTACTGCTGCAGTACTGCCATACTACTACTACTACCATACTACTACTACAGTACTATAGTACTACCATACTACTACTATAACTACTATGTTACTGCTGCTGCCTACTACTACAGTACTGTCATACTGCTACTACAGTACTGCCATACTACTACTACAGTGCTACCATGCTACTACTACTACCATACTACTACTACAGTACTATAGTGCTACCATACTACTACTATAACTACTATATTGCTACTACTGCCTTACTGCTGCTACAGTACTGTCATACTACTACTACAGTACTGCCATGCTACTACTACTGCCATACTACTACTACTACTACTACCATACTACTACTACAACTATACTGCTACTATGGAACTGCCATACCTACTACAACTGATACTGCTACTTCACTACTGCCATACTACTAATACTACAACTGTTTACTACTACAACTGCTACTGCTACTACACTGCTGCCATACTACTACTACAACTGCTATATTGCTACTACGGTACTGCCATACTACAACTCTATATTGCTGCTACAGTGCTACTATACTACTACTACTGCTATACTACTACTACAGTACTACCATACTACTACTACTATATTACTATAATACAGTACTAATTCTAATAAAGAGTGTTTCTCTTTCCTCCTTCTCCCCCACCCTCTCTCCCTCTTTCTCTCCCTCTCGCTCTCTCGCTCTCTCTCTCTCTCTTTCCACCCTCCCTCTCTTTCTCTCTCCCCATCTCTATCTCTCTCTCTCTCTCTCTCTTTCCACCCTCCCTCTCTCTCTCTCTCTTTCCACCCTCCCTCCCTCTCTCTCTCTTTCTCTCTCCCCATCTCTATCTCTGTGTCCCCCCTCTCTCTCTTTCTCTCTCCCCCATCTCTCTGTGTCTCTCTCTCTCCCCCCTCCCTCCCTCTCTCTCTAGGTCTGGGTCTGGTCTGTATCAGTGCAGGCCTGCTGGTTCGTGTTCTGGTAACTCTATCTGTGGTTCTGTTTGCTGGTTTCACCCTGAGAGAGAAGCTCTTTATCGCTTTGGCCTGGATCCCCAAAGCCACTGTACAGGTGAGAGCTTAAATACACTGCTACCTATGGGGACAGCTCCTATGGGGACAGATCCTATGGGGACAGCTCCTATGGGGACAGCTCCTATGGGGACAGCTCCTATGGGGACAGCTCCTATGGGGACAGCTCCTATGGGGACAGCTCCTATGGGGACAGCTCCTATGGGGACAGCTCCTATGGGGACAGCTATGGGGACAGCTCCTATGGGGACAGCTCCTATGGGGACAGCTCCTATGGGGACAGCTCCTATGGGGACAGCTCCTATGGGGACAGCTCCTATGGGGACAGCTCCTATGGGGACAGCTCCTATGGGGACAGCTCCTATGGGGACAGCTCCTATGGGGACAGCTCCTATGGGGACAGCTCCTATGGGGACAGCTCCTATGGGGACAGCTCCTATGGGGACAGCTCCTATGGGGATAGCTCCTATGGGGACAGCTCCTATGGGGACAGCTCCTATGGGGACAGCTCCTATGGGGACAGCTCCTATGGGGACAGCTCCTATGGGGACAGCTCCTATGGGGACAGCTCCTATGGGGACAGCTCCTATGGGGACAGCTCCTATGGGGATAGCTCCTATGGGGACAGCTCCTATGGGGATAGCTCCTATGGGGACAGCTCCTATGGGGACAGCTCCTATGGGGACAGCTCCTATGGGGACAGCTCCTATGGGGACAGCTCCTATGGGGACAGCTCTTATGGGGACAGCTCCTATGGGGACAGCTCTTATGGGGACAGCTCCTATGGGGACAGCTCCTATGGGGACAGCTCCTATGGGGACAGCTCTTAATTGGACAGCTCCTAACACAGCTCCTATGGGGACAGCTCTTAATTGGACAGATCCTATGGGGACAGCTCCTATGGGGACAGCTCCTATGGGGACAGCTCCTATGGGGACAGCTCCTATGGGGACAGCTCCTATGGGGACAGTTCCCTTTTGGAACCCTTTTTTCTAAGCCCTTACAGGAGGCTGGTGGGAGGACATTTTGGAAGGAGGTAATGGCTGGAAAGGTATCAAACACATGGGTCTTAATTGAATCAAACACATGAGTCTTAATTGAATCAAACACAAGAGTCTTAATTGAATCAAACACATGAGTCTTAATTGAATCAAACACATGAGTCTTAATTGAATCAAACACATGAGTCTTAATTGAATCAAACACATGGGTCTTAATTGAATCAAACACATGAGTCTTAATTGAATCAAACACATGAGTCTCAATTGAATCAAACACATGGGTCTTAATTGAATCAAACACATGAGTCTTAATTGAATCAAACACATGAGTCTTAATTGAATCAGACACATGGGTCTTAATTGAATCAAACACATGAGTCTTAATTGAATCAAACACATGGGTCTTAATTGAATCAAACACATGAGTCTTAATTGAATCAAACACATGGGTCTTAATTGAATCAGACACATGGGTCTTAATTGAATCAGACACATGGGTCTTAATTGAATCAGACACATGGGTCTTAATTGAATCAAACACATGGGTCTTAATTGAATCAGACACATGGGTCTTAATTGAATCAAACACATGGGTCTTAATTGAATCAAACAAATTAGTGTTAATTGAATCAGACACATGGCTCTTAATTGAATCAAACACATGAGTCTTAATTGAATCAAACACACGGGTCTTAATTGAATCAAACACATGGGTCTTAATTGAATCAAACACATGGTCTTAATTGAATCAAACACATGAGTGTTAATTGAATCAAACACATGGGTCTTAATTGAATCAAACACATGGGTCTTAATTGAATCAAACACATGGGTCTTAATTGAATCAAACACATGAGTCTTAATTGAATCAAACACATGGGTCTTAATTGAATCAAACACATGAGTGTTAATTGAATCAGACACATGGGTCTTAATTGAATCAAACACATGGGTCTTAATTGAATCAAACACATGGGTCTTAATTGAATCAAACACATGAGTCTTAATTGAATCAAACACATGGGTCTTAATTGAATCAAACACATGGGTCTTAATTGAATCAAACACATGGGTCTTAATTGAATCAAACACATGAGTCTTAATTGAATCAAACACATGAGTCTTAATTGAATCAAACACATGAGTCTTAATTGAATCAAACACATGGGTCTTAATTGAATCAAACACATGAGTCTTAATTGAATCAAACACATGAGTCTTAATTGAATCAAACACATGGGTCTTAATTGAATCAAACACATGAGTCTTAATTGAATCAAACACATGAGTGTTAATTGAATCAGACACATGGGTCTTAATTGAATCAAACACATGAGTCTTAATTGAATCAAACACATGGGTCTTAATTGAATCAAACACATGGGTCTTAATTGAATCAAACACATGGGTCTTAATTGAATCAAACACATGAGTCTTAATTGAATCAAACACATGAGTCTTAATTGAATCAAACACATGAGTCTTAATTGAATCAAACACATGGGTCTTAATTGAATCAAACACATGGGTCTTAATTGAATCAAACACATGAGTCTTAATTGAATCAAACACATGGGTCTTAATTGAATCAAACACATGAGTCTTAATTGAATCAAACACATGAGTCTCAATTGAATCAAACACATGGGTCTTAATTGAATCAAACACATGAGTCTTAATTGAATCAAACACATGAGTGTTAATTGAATCAGACACATGGGTCTTAATTGAATCAAACACATGAGTCTTAATTGAATCAAACACATGGGTCTTAATTGAATCAAACACATGAGTCTTAATTGAATCAAACACATGGGTCTTAATTGAATCAAACACATGAGTCTTAATTTAATCAAACACATGGGTCTTAATTGAATCAAACACATGAGTGTTAATTGAATCAAACACATGGGTCTTAATTGAATCAAACACATGGGTCTTAATTGAATCAAACACATGGGTCTTAATTGAATCAAACACATGGGTCTTAATTGAATCAAACACATGAGTGTTAATTGAATCAGACACATGGGTCTTAATTGAATCAAACACATGGGTCTTAATTGAATCAAACACATGGGTCTTAATTGAATCAAACACATGAGTCTCAATTGAATCAAACACATGGGTCTTAATTGAATCAAACACATGGGTCTTAATTGAATCAAACACATGGGTCTTAATTGAATCAAACACATGAGGTGGTCCTTTTGGAGGAATGGCGAGACGCCAGGGTTTCCAGTGGGTTCGATCCCGGGACCACCCACATACTGTAGAATGTATGCACACATGACTGTAAGTCGCTTTCATAAAAGCGTCTGCTAAATGGCATATATTATTATTTATTATTATTAATTGAATCAAACACATGGGTCTTAATTGAATCAAACACATGAGTCTTAATTGAATCAAACACATGAGTCTTAATTGAATCAAACACATGGGTCTTAATTGAATCAAACACATCTGTTAATTGAATCAGACACATGGGTCTTAATTGAATCAGACACATGGGTCTTAATTAATCAGACACATGGATCTTAATTGAATCAGACACATGGGTCTTAATTGAATCAAACACAATGGGTCTTAATTGAATCAAACACATGAGTGTTAATTGAATCAGACACATGGGTCTCAAAATCAAACACATGAGTCTTAATTGAATCAAACACACGGGTCTTAATTGAATCAAACACATGAGTCTTAATTGAATCAAACACATTCGGGTCTTAATTGAATCAAACACACGGGTCTTAAGAATCAAACACACGGGTTGAATCAAACACACGGGTCTTAATTGAATCAAACACATGAGTCTTAATTGAATCAAACACACGGGTCTTAATTGAATCAAACACACGGGTATTAATTGAATCAAACACAATGGTCTTAATTGAATCAAACACATGGGTCTTAATTGAATCAAACACACGGGTCTTAATTGAATCAAACACATGAGTCTTAATTGAATCAAACACATGAGTGTTAATTGAATCAAACACACGGGTCTTAATTGAATCAAACACACGGGTATTCCAGTATAATTGAATCAAACACATGGGTCTTAATTGAATCAAACACACGGGTCTTAATTGAATCAAACACACGGGTATTCCATCCGTATCGCTGAAGTACAGCGTGCTTGTCATGTAAATGTCATTTCCGATTGAGACGCCATGTGCACCGTTTAACGTGGCTTCAGTCCCCACCGACATGGGAATATTGTCTTTAGATGTTATGCTGAACGTGTGCTTTTTGGATGGAATCGAGACCTCGGTTTCCATGTGTCCTCGCTTAGAATGATCATCCCATATGTCCCACCAGCCACTGAGGGACGCAGCCAAGATCTGTCGGGGGTTTCAAATCATTCTAACTGGTTCTGTTGGGTTCTACTATATTATAGAGAATAGGTTCTGGCCTTTAATGGCCCACTATATTATAGGGGATTTGGTTCTAGATCTGGGTATCTAAATCATTCTAATAGGTTCTGTTAGGTTCTAGGTAGCCACTATAGGTTCTACAGCCTTGGACATGGCCCGTTATAGAGAGGTATTTGGTTCTAGATCTGGGTATCTAAATCATTCTAATTGGTTCTGAATAGGGTTCTAGGCAGCAATGGTTCTACTATATTATGGACATGGCCCGTGTAGAGAGGTATTTGGTTCTAGATCTGGGTATCTAAATCAATCTAATTGGTTCTGTTGGGTTCTAGGCAGCACTATAGGTTCTACAGCCTTGGACATGGCCCGTTATAGAGAGGTATTTGGTTCTAGATCTGGGTATCTAAATCATTCTGTTGGTTCTGTTGGGTTCCAGGCAGCGATAGGTTCTACAGCCTTGGACATGGCCCGTGTGTCGGGGGATGAGGTTCTGGTGAAGTACGGTCTGGATGTTCTGACTGTGGCTGTTCTGGCCATCCTCACTACAGCACCTCTAGGAGCCCTGGGGATCGGCCTGGCAGGGCCCAGACTGCTGACCAGACACCCGGAGGACACACACGCAGACAGGAAAGAGGGTGAGTGTACGCACACACGAGTATAGACAGCGAAATACACACTTAAGCAGCAAGTAGGTGTGAACTCACAAACACGCGCACACACACACTTCATAGTATTTTCCTCTCTGATTTGAATCAGGCACTGAAGAGGACGCCCCAGAGTCTGTGTCGGGACCCGTGTCTAAAGGGGTGGAGCCATGTGAGAGCAAGATGTGAGCTCAGCCAATCACCTTCCAGACAGCAGGGTCCATTGGACCAGTCATAATTCAGAACAGACACTTTGACTGCATTCCAAATGGCTCCCCGTTACCCCGTGGTCCTGGTCTAATGTAGTCCACTATATTATAGAGAATAGGGCTCTGGTCTAATGTAGTCCACTATATTATAGAGAATAGGGCTCTGGTCTAATGTAGTCCACTATATTATAGAGAATAGGGCTCTGGTCTAATGTAGTCCACTATATTATAGAGAATAGGGCTCTGGTCTAATGTAGTCCACTATATTATAGAGAATAGGGCCCTGGTCTAATGTAGTCCACTATATTATAGAGAATAGGGCTCTGGTCTAATGTAGTCCACTATATTATAGAGAATAGGGCTCTGGTCTAATGTAGTCCACTATATTATAGAGAACTAGTTCTGTTGGTTTACACATGTAGCCCTCCACTATATTATAGAGAATAGGGCTCTGGTCTAATGTAGTCCACTATATTATAGAGAATAGGGCTCTGGTCTAATGTAGTCCACTATATTATAGAGAATAGGGCTCTGGTCAATGTAGTCCCCATATTATCAGAGAATAGGGCTGTTCTGGTCTGATGTAGTCCACTATATTATAGAGAATAGGGCTCTGGTCTAAAGTAGGGCACTATGTTATATTGAATATGGCTCTGGTCTAAAGTAGGGCACTATGTTATATTGAATATGGCTCTGGTCTAAAGTAGGGCACTATGTTATATTGAATATGGCTCTGGTCTAAAGTAGGGCACTATGTTATATTGAATATGGCTCTGGTCTAAAGTAGGGCACTATGTTATATTGGGTGCCATTAGGGACACAGATTTTGGTCACATCTTTCTTTAATGATGTCATTACATCATCCTATGTATCAGGACACCTGTCCCCAACTCCATCAGGAGACCACTGTTCTGTTGACCTTTACACATTCAGCCCTGTCCCCAACTCCATCAGGAGACCACTGTTCTGTTGACCTTTACACATTCAGCCCTGTCCCCAACTCCATCAGGAGACCACTGTTCTGTTGACCTTTACACATTCAGCCCTGTCCCCAACTCCATCAGGAGACCACTGTTCTGTTGACCTTTACAATGAGTTCATGCCCTGTCCCCAACTCCATCAGGAGACCACTGTTCTGTTGACCTTTACACATTCAGCCCTGTCCCCAACTCCATCAGGAGACCACTGTTCTGTTGACCTTTACAGTTCAGCCCTGTCCCCAACTCCATCAGGAGACCACTGTTCTGTTGACCTTTACAATGATTCAGCCCTGTCCCCAACTCCATCAGGAGACCACTGTTCTGTTGACCTTTACAATGAGTTCATGCCCTGTCCCCAACTCCATCAGGAGACCACTGTTCTGTTGACCTTTACACATTCAGCCCTGTCCCCAACTCCATCAGGAGACCACTGTTCTGTTGACCTTTACAATGAGTTCATGCCCTGTCCCCAACTCCATCAGGAGACCACTGTTCTGTTGACCTTTACAATGAGTTCATGCCCTGTCCCCAACTCCATCAGGAGACCACTGTTCTGTTGACCTTTACAATGAGTTCATGCCCTGTCCCCAACTCCATCAGGAGACCACTGTTCTGTTGACCTTTACAATGAGTTCATGCCCTGTCCCCAACTCCATCAGGAGACCACTGTTCTGTTGACCTTTACACATTCAGCCCTGTCCCCAACTCCATCAGGAGACCACTGTTCTGTTGACCTTTACACATTCAGCCCTGTCCCCAACTCCATCAGGAGACCACTGTTCTGTTGACCTTTACACATTCAGCCCTGTCCCCAACTCCATCAGGAGACCACTGTTCTGTTGACCTTTACACATTCAGCCCTGTCCCCAACTCCATCAGGAGACCACTGTTCTGTTGACCTTTACACATTCAGCCCTGTCCCCAACTCCATCAGGAGACCACTGTTCTGTTGACCTTTACAATGAGTTCATGCCCTGTCCCCAACTCCATCAGGAGACCACTGTTCTGTTGACCTTTACAATGAGTTCATGCCCTGTCCCCAACTCCATCAGGAGACCACTGTTCTGTTGACCTTTACAATGAGTTCATGCCCTGTATGTACTGAATACATTAGAATAAAGGATTTATGATAAATATCAATGTTCCTGTCATGTGTTCGCACCAATATCTACCTGTTGCTGTAATATCAGAGAGAAAAGCAGACAATATGTTCCACAGGTGAGGTGAGGTGACGCTACGACCAATGGGAGAACTCTGTTTCTTCACGATGGGTTCATAGCCAGAGAAAGTGTCCCGGCGGTAAAGAAAAGGGGCGGCGCCGTAATTATAGTCACCGCCTGCGTCGGCCACTGCCTGGCTCCACTGCCTGGCTCCACTACCTGGCTCCACTGCCTGGCTCCACTACCTGGCTCCACTACCTGGCTCCACTACCTGGCTCCACTGCCTGGCTCCACTACCTGGCTCCACTACCTGGCTCCACTACCTGGCTCCACTACCTGGCTCCACTACCTGGCTCCACTGCCTGGCTCCACTACCTGGCTCCACTACCTGGCTCCACTACCTGGCTCCACTGCCTGGCTCCACTGCCTGGCTCCACTGCCTGGCTCCACTGCCTGGCTCCACTGCCTGGCTCCACTGCCTGGCTCCACTACCTGGCTCCACTACCTGGCTCCACTGCCTGGCTCCACTACCTGGCTCCACTACCTGGCTCCACTACCTGGCTCCACTGCCTGGCTCCACTACCTGGCTCCACTACCTGGCTCCACTACCTGGCTCCACTACCTGGCTCCACTACCTGGCTCCACTGCCTGGCTCCACTGCCTGGCTCAGCCGCCTAGCTCCACTGCCTGGCTCCACTGCCTGGCTCCACTGCCTGGCTCCACTGCCTGGCTCCACTGCCTGGCTCCACTACCTGGCTCCACTGCCTGGCTCCACTACCTGGCTCCACTGCCTGGCTCCACTGCCTGGCTCCACTGCCTGGCTCCACTACCTGGCTCCACTGCCTGGCTCCACTGCCTGGCTCCACTACCTGGCTCCACTACCTGGCTCCACTACCTGGCTCCACTACCTGGCTCAGCCGCCTGGCTCCACTGCCTGGCTCCACTACCTGGCTCAGCCTCCTGGCTCCACTACCTGGCTCAGCCGCCTGGCTCCACTGCCTGGCTCCACTGCCTGGCTCCACTACCTGGCTCAGCCGCCTGGCTCCACTGCCTGGCTCCACTGCCTGGCTCCACTGCCTGGCTCAGCCGCCTGGCTCCACTGCCTGGCTCCACTGCCTGGCTCAGCCGCCTGGCTCTACTGCCTGGCTCCACTACCTGGCTCAGCCGCCTGGCTCCACTGCCTGGCTCCACTACCTGGCTCAGCCGCCTGGCTCCACTGCCTGGCTCCACTACCTGGCTCAGCCGCCTGGCTCCACTTCCTGGCTCAGCCGCCTGGCTCCACTGCCTGGCTCCACTACCTGGCTCCACTGCCTGGCTCCACTACCTGGCTCAGCCACCTGGCTCCACTGCCTGGCTCCACTGCCTGGCTCCACTGCCTGGCTCAGCCGCCTGGCTCCACTGCCTGGCTCAGCCGCCTGGCTCCACTGCCTGGCTCAGCCGCCTGGCTCCACTGCCTGGCTCCGCCACCTGGCTCAGCCGCCTGGCTCCACTGCCTGGCTCCACTACCTGGCTCAGCTGCCTGGCTCCACTACCTGGCTCCACTACCTGGCTCAGCCGCCTGGCTCCACTGCCTGGCTCCACTACCTGGCTCAGCTGCCTGGCTCCACTACCTGGCTCAGCTGCCTGGCTCCACTGCCTGGCTCCACTACCTGGCTCAGCCGCCTGGCTCCACTACCTGGCTCAGCCGCCTGGCTCCACTACCTGGCTCCACTACCTGGCTCCACTACCTGACTCCACTACCTGGCTCCACTACCTGGCTCAGCTGCCTGGCTCCACTACCTGGCTCAGCTGCCTGGCTCCACTACCTGGCTCAGCTGCCTGGCTCCACTACCTGGCTCCACTACCTGGCTCCACTACCTGACTCCACTACCTGGCTCCACTACCTGGCTCAGCTGCCTGGCTCCACTACCTGGCTCCACTACCTGGCTCCACTGCCTGGCTCAGCTGCCTGGCTCAGCTGCCTGGCTCCGCTGCCTGGCTCCACTACCTGGCTCCACTGCCTGGCTCCACTGCCTGGCTCCACTACCTGGCTCAGCTGCCTGGCTCCACTACCTGGCTCCACTACCTGACTCCACTGCCTGGCTCAGCTGCCTGGCTCAGCTGCCTGGCTCCGCTACCTGGCTCCACTACCTGGCTCCGCTGCCTGGCTCCACTACCTGGCTCCACTACCTGGCTCCGCTGCCTGGCTCCACTACCTGGCTCCACTACCTGGCTCCGCTGCCTGGCTCCGCTGCCTGGCTCCGCTGCCTGGCTCCGCTGCCTGGCTCCACTACCTGGCTCCACTGCCTGGCTCAGCTGCCTGGCTCAGCTGCTCAGTGAACGAAGGAACCTTTGGCAGGGCAGAGGGGCGGAGCACTGAGAGTTATGCTAATTATCTCCATCTACACAGGAAGTGTAGGTGGAAGGATATTACAACTTACCATGTGCTAAGGTCATTTTCATTAAGCTATTACAACTTACCATGTGCTAAGGTAATCAATCAAATGTATTCATAAAGTCCTTCTTACATTAGCTGATATCTCAAAGTGCTGTACAGAAACTCAGCCTAAAACCCCAAACAGCAAGCAATGCAGGTGTAGAAGCACGGTGGCGAGGAAAAACTCCCGAGAAAGGCCAGAACCTATAGGGAGAAACCTAGAGAGGAACCAGGCTATGTGGGGTGGCCAGTCCTCTTCTGGCTGTGCCGGGTGGAGATTATAACATAACATGGCCAAGATGTTCAAATGTTCATAAATGACCAGCACGGTCAAATAATAATAATCACAGTGGTTGTAGAGGTTGCAACAGGTCAGCACCTCACGAGTAAATGTCAGTTGGCTTTTCATAGCTGATCATTCAGAGTATCTCTACCGCTCCTGCTGTCTCTAGAGATTTGAAAACAGCAGGTCTGGGACAGGTAGCACGCCCGGTGAACAGGTCAGGGTTCCATAGCCGCAGGCAGAACAGTTGAAACTGGAGCAGCAGCACAGCCAGGTGGACTGGGGACAGCAAGGAGTCATCATGTCAGGTAGTCCTGAGGCATGGTCCTAGGCCTCAGGTCCTCTGAGAGAGAGAAAGAAAGAGAGAATTAGAGAGAGCATACTTAAATTCACACAGGACACCAGATAAGACAGGAGAAATACTCCAGATATATTTTTATTTTATTTTATTTCACCTTTATTTAACCAGGTAGGCTAGTTGAGAACAAGTTCTCATTTACAACTGCGACCTGGCCAAGATAAAGCAAAGCAATGTGACACAGACAACAACACAGAGTTACACATGGAGTAAACAACAACACAGAGTTACACATGGAGTAAACAATAAACAAGCCAATAACACAATAAACAAGTCAATGACACAGTAGAAAAAAGAAAGTCTATATACAGTGTGTGCAAAAGTCATGAGGAGGTAGGCAATAAATACGCTATAGGAGCGAATAGTTACAATTTAGCAGATTAATACTGGAGTGATTCATGAGCAGATGATGATGTGCAAGTAGAGATACTGGTGTACAAAAGAGCAGAAAAGTAAATAAATAAAAACAGTATGGGGATGAGGAAGGTAGATTGGGTGGGCTATTTACCGATAGACTATGTACAGCGGCAGCGATCGGTTAGCTGCTCAGATAGCAGACGTTTGAAGTTGGTGAGGGCGATAAAAGTCTCCAACTTCAGTGATTTTTGCCCTTCATTCCAGTCAATGGCAGCAGAGAACTGGAAGGAAAGGCGGCCAAATGAAGTGTTGGCTTTGGGGTGACCAGTGAGATACACCTGCTGGAGCGTGTGCTACGGGTGGGTGTGCTGTTATCGTGACCAGTGAGCTGAGATAACGCGTAGATTTACCTAGCATAGACTTATAGATGACCTGGAGCCAGTGGGTCTGGCGATGAATATGTAGCGAGGGCCAGCCGACTAGAGCATACAGGTCGCAGTGGTGGGTGGTATAAGGTGCTTTCGTAACAAAACGGATGGCACTGTGATAAACTGCATCCAGTTTGCTGAGTAGAGTATTGGAAGCTATTTTGTAGATGATGACAGGATCGGAAGTCGAGGATCGGTAGGATTATAGTAATTATAGTAATTATAGTAATTATAGGGAGAAACAGAGACAGGACACTATAATACAGGGAGAAACAGAGACACTATAATACAGGGAGAAACAGAGACACTATAATACAGGGAGAAACAGAGACACTATAATACAGGGAGAAACAGAGACACTATAATACAGGGAGAAACAGAGACAGGACACTATAATACAGGGAGAAACAGAGACACTATAATACAGGGAGAAACAGAGACACTATAATACAGGGATAAACAGAGACAGGACACTAATATACAGGGAGAATCAGGTTGTTACCACAGCGTGGACGCAGCCTTAACACACTCACCTTCGTGGGCTCTTCTGCCATGTTAGGTCATTTAACTGTAAACACACTGGTATTAATCTAAGCCCAGTCAACAAGACACTGAACAGACCTGACACACTCACTCAGCTATAAACAGACACGACAGACAACCGACAGGAAGAGAGTAGTAGTAGTTCACTGTCCACTAAAACTCTTTAGGTCTCTGCATCAACATTCACTAACATTAATAAACACTCTTCATTGCGGTAGATTCTGGTGCTGAGAATGAAGAAGAGAGGAGGGGTAGAGACCTGCCCAGGTACCGTGGTTGAAAATTAACTGGCCTTTTTTACAGAAATGGTGAGTAATTTCTGCCCCTAGAAAAGGCGACCAATTTGAGATGTAGTTCCTAAAATATACACCAGTTATGACGAGTTCCTAAAATGTACACCAGTTATGACGAGTTCCTAAAATGTACACCAGTTAAGAAGAGTTCCTAAAATGTACACCTGTTAGGAAGAGTTCCTAAAATGTACACCAGTTAGGAAGAGTTCCTAAAATATACACCAGTTAGGAAGAGTTCCTAAAATGTACACCAGTTAGGAAGAGTTCCTAAAATGTACACCAGTTAGGAAGAGTTCCTAAAATGTACACCAGTTAAGAAGAGTTCCTAAAATGTACACCTGTTAGGAAGAGTTCCTAAAATGTACACCAGTTAGGAAGAGTTCCTAAAATGTACACCAGTTAGGAAGAGTTCCTAAAATATACACCAGTTAGGAAGAGTTCCTAAAATATACACCAGTTAGGAAGAGTTCCTAAAATGTACACCAGTTAAGAAGAGTTCCTAAAATGTACACCTGTTAGGAAGAGTTCCTAAAATGTACACCAGTTAGGAAGAGTTCCTAAAATGTACACCAGTTAGGAAGAGTTCCTAAAATGTACACCAGTTAGGAAGAGTTCCTAAAATGTACACCAGTTAAGAAGAGTTCCTAAAATGTACACCTGTTAGGAAGAGTTCCTAAAATGTACACCAGTTAGGAAGAGTTCCTAAAATGTACACCAGTTAGGAAGAGTTCCTAAAATATACACCTGTTAGGAAGAGTTCCTAAAATGTACACCAGTTAGGCAGAGTTCCTAAAATGTACACCAGTTAGGAAGAGTTCCTAAAATGTACACCAGTTAGGAAGAGTTCCTAAAATGTAAACTAGTTTGGATGGGTGTAAGTATTCAACAAGTCACAAAATAAGTTAAATGGACTCAATGGGTGAGCAATAAAAGTTTTTAAGAACCTTTTTGAATGATTACTGCATCTCTTTACCCCACACAAGTATCTGTACGGTTCCTGGAGCAGTGCATTTCAAACCCAGATTCAACCACAAAGACCGGGGAGATTTTCCAAAGCCTCGCAAAGAAGGGCACCTATTGGTAGATGGGTAATAATGAAAAAAAACAGACATTGAATATCCCTTTGAGCATAGTGAAATTATTCATTACACTTTGGATGGTCTATCAATACATCCAGTCACTACAAAGATACTAGTGTCCTTCCTAACTCAGTTGCTGGAGAGGAAGGAAACCGATCAGGGATTTCACCATGAGGTCAATGGTGACTTTTTAAAACAGTTACAGAGTTGATTGGCTGTGATATGAGAAAACTGAGGATGGATCAACAACACTGTTACTTCACAATACAAACCTAAATGACAGAGTGAAAAGAAGGAAGCCCGTACAGAGTAAAACAATTCCAAAACTTGTCATCAATAAGGCACTAAAGTAAAACTGAAAAAAATTGGCAAATAAATTAACTTTATGTCCCAAAAAGAAAGCGTTGTTTCAGGCAAATCCAACACAACACATCACTGAATATCACTATATACTCTGCTCGTCCAACATCTTATTCTAAAATCATGGCCATTAATATGGAGTTGGTCCCCCTTTGCTGCTATAACAGCCTCCACTCTTCTGGGAAGGCTTTCCACTAGATGTTGGAACATTGCTGCTATAACAGCCTCCACTCTTCTGGGAAGGCTTTCCACTAGATGTTGGAACATTGCTGCTATAACAGCCTCCACTCTTGTGGGAAGGCTTTCCACTAGATGTAGGAACATTGCTGCTATAACAGCCTCCACTCTTCTGGGAAGGCTTTCCACTAGATGTTGGAACATTGCTGCTATAACAGCCTCTAATCTTCTGGGAAGGCTTTCCACTAGATGTTGGAACATTGCTGCTATAACAGCCTCCACTCTTCTGGGAAGGCTTTCCACTAGATGTTGGAACATTGCTGCTATAACAGCCTCCACTCTTCTGGGAAGGCTTTCCACTAGATGTAGGAACATTGCTGCTATAACAGCCTCCACTCTTCTGGGAAGGCTTTCCACTAGATGTTGGAACATTGCTGCTATAACAGCCTCCACTCTTCTGGGAAGGCTTTCCACTAGATGTTGGAACATTGCTGCTATAACAGCCTCCACTCTTCTGGGAAGGCTTTCCACTAGATGTTGGAACATTGCTGCTATAACAGCCTCCACTCTTCTGGGAAGGCTTTCCACTAGATGTAGGAACATTGCTGCTGTAACAGCCTCCACTCTTCTGGGAAGGCTTTCCACTAGATGTAGGAACATTGCTGCTATAACAGCCTCCACTCTTCTGGGAAGGCTTTCCCTAGATGTTGGAACATTGCTGCTATAACAGCCTGCACACTTCTGGGAAGGCTTTCCACTAGATGTAGGAACATCGCTGCTATAACAGCCTCCACTCTTCTGGGAAGGCTTTCCACTAGATGTAGGAACATTGCTGCTGTAACAGGCTCCACTCTTCTGGGAAGGCTTTCCACTAGATGTTGGAACATTGCTGCTATAACAGCCTCCACTCTTCTGGGAAGGCTTTCCACTAGATGTTGGAACATTGCTGCTATAACAGCCTCCACTCTTCTGGGAAGGCTTTCCACTAGATGTTGGAACATTGCTGCTATAACAGCCTCTAATCTTCTGGGAAGGCTTTCCACTAGATGTTGGAACATTGCTGCTATAACAGCCTCCACTCTTCTGGGAAGGCTTTCCACTAGATGTTGGAACATTGCTGCTATAACAGCCTCCACTCTTCTGGGAAGGCTTTCCACTAGATGTAGGAACATTGCTGCTATAACAGCCTCCACTCTTCTGGGAAGGCTTTCCACTAGATGTTGGAACATTGCTGCTATAACAGCCTCCACTCTTCTGGGAAGGCTTTCCACTAGATGTTGGAACATTGCTGCTATAACAGCCTCCACTCTTCTGGGAAGGCTTTCCACTAGATGTTGAACATTGCTGCTATAACAGCCTCCACTCTTCTGGGAAGGCTTTCCACTAGATGTAGGAACATTGCTGCTGTAACAGCCTCCACTCTTCTGGGAAGGCTTTCCACTAGATGTAGGAACATTGCTGCTATAACAGCCTCCACTCTTCTGGGAAGGCTTTCCCTAGATGTTGGAACATTGCTGCTATAACAGCCTGCACACTTCTGGGAAGGCTTTCCACTAGATGTAGGAACATCGCTGCTATAACAGCCTCCACTCTTCTGGGAAGGCTTTCCACTAGATGTTGGAACATTGCTGCTATAACAGCCTCCACTCTTCTGGGAAGGCTTTCCACTAGATGTTGGAACATTGCTGCTATAACAGTCTCCACTCTTCTGGGAAGGCTTTCCACTAGATGTTGGAACATTACTGCTATAACAGCCTCCACTCTTCTGGGAAGGCTTTCCACTAGATGTAGGAACATTGCTGCTATAACAGCCTCCACTCTTCTGGGAAGGCTTTCCACTAGATGTTGGAACATTGCTGCTATAACAGCCTCTACTCTTCTGGGAAGGCTTTCCACTAGATGTAGGAACATTGCTGCTATAACAGCCTCCACTCTTCTGGGAAGGCTTTCCACTAGATGTAGGAACATTGCTGCTATAACAGCCTCTACTCTTCTGGGAAGGCTTTCCACTAGATGTAGGAACATTGCTGCTATAACAGCCTCTACTCTTCTGGGAAGGCTTTCCACTAGATGTAGGAACATTGCTGCTATAACAGCCTCCACTCTTCTGGGAAGGCTTTCCACTAGATGTTGGAACATTGCTGCTATAACAGCCTCCACTCTTCTGGGAAGGCTTTCCACTAGATGTTGGAACATTGCTGCTATAACAGCCTCCACTCTTCTGGGAAGGCTTTCCACTAGATGTAGGAACATTGCTGCTATAACAGCCTCCACTCTTCTGGGAAGGCTTTCCACTAGATTTTGGAACATTGCTGCTATAACAGCCTCCACTCTTCTGGGAAGGCTTTCCACTAGATGTAGGAACATTGCTGCTATAACAGCCTCCACTCTTCTGGGAAGGCTTTCCACTAGATGTAGGAACATTGCTGCTATAACAGCCTCCACTCTTCTGGGAAGGCTTTCCACTAGATGTAGGAACATTGCTGCTATAACAGCCTCCACTCTTCTGGGAAGGCTTTCCACTAGATGTAGGAACATTGCTGCTATAACAGCCTCCACTCTTCTGGGAAGGCTTTCCACTAGATGTAGGAACATTGCTGCTATAACAGCCTCCACTCTTCTGGGAAGGCTTTCCACTAGATGTTGGAACATTGCTGCTATAACAGCCTCCACTCTTCTGGGAAGGCTTTCCACTAGATGTAGGAACATTGCTGCTATAACAGCCTCCACTCTTCTGGGAAGGCTTTCCACTAGATGTAGGAACATTGCTGCTATAACAGCCTCCACTCTTCTGGGAAGGCTTTCCACTAGATGTAGGAACATTGCTGCTATAACAGCCTCCACTCTTCTGGGAAGGCTTTCCACTAGATGTAGGAACATTGCTGCTATAACAGCCTCCACTCTTCTGGGAAGGCTTTCCACTAGATGTAGGAACATTGCTGCTATAACACACTTTCCAGTTGGCGTTACTTATTTAACACCATAATTTGCAAATAAATTCATTAAAAATCCTACAATGTGATTTTCTGGATTTTTTTTCTCTCATTTTGTCTGTCATAGTTGAAGTGTACCTATGATGAAAATTACAGGCCTCTCTCATCTTTTTAAGTGGGAGAACTTGCACAATTGGTGGCTGACTAAATACTTTTTTGCCCCACTGTACGTATATACTGTACTCTATACTACCTATAATAATAATACCAATACTACTAATAACAACAATAATAATAATACCAATACTACTAATAACAACAATAATAATAATACCAATACTACTAATAACAACAATAATAATAATAACAACAATAATAGTTCATAGCCCGGTTATAATGTGTCTTCTGTTGTGTTCTTCAAGTCAAAGACTTACTGTTCTGAGTAAGAAACTGTAAATCTAACCGAAGATTGTAATTTTCAAGTTGTGAAACATGCTAATTACAGTTTGTGTTCAGTGTTTGTTTACATGATGAAAAATATCACATCAATTAAAAATCTGTGTTCCTGACTTTCTATCTAGTTTCCTTTTAAACGAGATTACTCTCACTGTCAAAACTCTGAACAACACCTCTCCCTGGGACACTTCATCATCAATCCCTTTGTGACAATAACATCACCATGAAAAAACACATTCCTCAACGCCTAACCAACATCCTGTTATCCTGACAAGATAACAGTAACAGAGGGCAGAATTGTGGTGAGAGAGAGAGAGGGATGCCCCACAGAGCCCAGATCACACCTCCTCTAGGATCTGTGATAAATAGGTCAGGATTGGCACGTACGACTCACACTCACTAGTAATGTCCTCAACCGTGATGAATTATCTTGCTGGGATATCATCTCAGACTTTTGGACAGATCTCTTTAACAAACAGACCAGGGGACAGGTAAGAGAGATGCTTGGTCATTTAGGACAGATACTTGTCTTTAACAAACAGACCAGGGGACAGGTAAGAGAGATGCTTGGTCATTCAGGACAGATATTGTCTTTAACAAACAGACCAGGGGACAGGTAAGAGAGATGCTTGGTCATTCAGGACAGATCTCTTTAACCAACAGACCAGGGGACAGGTAAGAGAGATGCTTGGTCATTCAGGACAGATATTGTCTTTAACCAACAGACCAGGGGACAGGTAAGAGAGATGCTTGGTCATTCAGGACAGATATTGTCTTTAACCAACAGACCAGGGGACAGGTAAGAGAGATGCTTGGTCATTCAGACCACACTAACTATACTGAACTATACTGAACTATATATGCAACATGCAAGAATTTAAAATATTCTACTGTCCATATAAGGAAATCAGTAAATTTAAATAAATTCATTAGGCCTTAACCTATGGATTCCATGACTGGGCAGGGGCTCAGCCATGGGAGGGCATAGGCCCACCCACTGGGGAGCCAGGCCCACCCAATCAGAATGAGTTTTTCACCTCAAAATGGCTTTATTACAGACAGAAATACTCCTCAGCAGGAACAGTGGGTTAACTGCCTGTTCACGGTCAGAATGGCAGATTTGTACCTTGTCAGCTCAGGGGTTTGAACTTGCAACCTTCCGGTTACTAGTCCAACACTCTAACCACTAGGCTACCCTGCCGCCTCTACACTCTAACCACTAGGCTACCTGCCACCTCTACACTCTAACCACTAGGCTACCCTGCCGCCTCTACACTCTAACCACTAGGCTACCCTGCCGCCTCTACACTCTAACCACTAGGCTACCCTGCCGCCTCTACACTCTAACCACTAGGCTACCCTGCCGCCTCTAGACTCTAACCACTAGGCTACCCTGCCGCCTCTACACTCTAACCACAAGGCTACCCTGCCGCCTCTACACTCTAACCACGAGGCTACCCTGCCGCCTCTACTCTCTAACCACTAGGCTACCTGCCACCTCTACACTCTAACCACTAGGCTACCTGCCACCTCTACACTCTAACCACGAGGCTACCCTGCCGCCTCTACTCTCTAACCACTAGGCTACCTGCCACCTCTACACTCTAACCACTAGGCTACCTGCCACCTCTACTCTCTAACCACTAGGCTACCTGCCACCTCTACACTCTAACCACTAGGCTACCTGCCGCCTCTACACTCTAACCACGAGGCTACCCTGCCGCCTCTACTCTCTAACCACTAGGCTACCTGCCACCTCTACACTCTAACCACTAGGCTACCTGCCGCCTCTACACTCTAACCACGAGGCTACCCTGCCGCCTCTATACTCTAACCACTAGGCTACCCTGCCGCCTCTACACTCTAACCACTAGGCTACCCTGCCGCCTCTACACTCTAACCACTAGGCTATCCTGCCACCTCTACACTCTAACCACTAGGCTACCCTGCCGCCTCTACACTCTAACCACTAGGCTATCCTGCCACCTCTACACTCTAACCACTAGACTACCCTGCCTCCTCTACACTCTAACCACTAGACTACCCTGCCACCTCTACACTCTAACCACTAGACTACCCTGCCTCCTCTACACTCTAACCACTAGACTACCCTGCCACCTCTACACTCTAACCACTAGACTACCCTGCCACCTCTACACTCTAACCACTAGGCTACCCTGCCACCTCTACACTCTAACCACTAGACTACCCTGCCTCCTCTACACTCTAACCACTAGACTACCCTGCCACCTCTACACTCTAACCACTAGACTACCCTGCCCCCTCTACACTCTAACCACTAGACTACCTGCCTCCCTACACTCTAACCACTAGACTACCCTGCCTCCTCTACACTCTAACCACTAGGCTACCCTGCCACCTCTACACTCTAACCACTAGGCTACCTGCCACCTCTACACTCTAACCACTAGACTACCCTGCCGCCTCTACACTCTAACCACTAGACTACCCTGCCACCTCTACACTCTAACCACTAGGCTACCTGCCTCCTCTACACTCTAACCACTAGGCTACCCTGCCGCCTCTACACTCTAACCACTAGACTACCCTGCCACCTCTACACTCTAACCACTAGGCTACCCTGCCACCTCTACACTCTAACCACTAGACTACCCTGCCTCCTCTACACTCTAACCACTAGACTACCCTGCCACCTCTACACTCTAACCACTAGACTACCTGCCTCCTCTACACTCTAACCACTAGGCTACCCTGCCGCCTCTACACTCTAACCACTAGGCTACCTGCCACCTCTACACTCTAACCACTAGGCTACCCTGCCACCTCTACACTCTAACCACTAGGCTACCCTGCCACCTCTACACTCTAACCACTAGGCTACCTGCCACCTCTACACTCTAACCACTAGGCTACCCTGCCACCTCTACACTCTAACCACTAGGCTACCTGCCTCCTCTACACTCTAACCACTAGGCTACCTGCCGCCTCTACACTCTAACCACTAGGCTACCTGCCTCCTCTACACTCTAACCACTAGACTACCCTGCCTCCTCTACACTCTAACCACTAGACTACCCTGCCGCCTCTACACTCTAACCACTAGACTACCCTGCCGCCTCTAGACTCTAACCACTAGGCTACCCTGCCGCCCCTACACTCTAACCACTAGGCTACCCTGCCGCCTCTACACTCTAACCACTAGGCTACCCTGCCGCCCCCAATATGGAACATGTCTGTAATTGTTTTAATATAAGAAACCTTAACCATTGTCCAACTCTTCCCTGTGGACACGCCCCCTCCCTGCAGGAGAAGGATGACAGGTGTGCTCATCCTAACGTTCTGTCTGCTGGGAGCAGCTTTGACTAGTTCAGTAAGTACAGCAGGAAAACCTTACTGTTGAACAGAGTGGTGTAATGGACTGAATATGTGATAACCTAAAGAACCAGTAACTTCTACAGGTATACCTTACCTAGATGATGTCATCATGTATGAGATAATGTCATCACGTATGTTATAATAAAAATGGAGAATTGGCTCAACTCAAAAGTTAATAATCAAAGGTTTTTGGGTGCCGAAGGACCTCTAGTCTAGATGTTCTGCTGTGGTGGACCTCTAGTCTATATGTGTCTCTGTGGTGGACCTCTAGTCTAGATGTTTCTCTGTGGTGGACCTCTAGTCTAGATGTTCTACTGTGGTGGACCTCTAGTCTATATGTTCTACTGTGGTGGACCTCTAGTCTAGATGTTTCTCTGTGGTGGACCTCTAGTCTAGATGTTCTACTGTGGTGGACCTCTAGTCTAGATGTTCTACTGTGGTGGACCTCTAGTCTAAATGTTCTACTGTGGTGGACCTCTAGTCTAGATGTTCTACTGTGGTGGACCTCTAGTCTAGATGTTCTACTGTGGTGGACCTCTAGTCTAGATGTTCTACTGTGGTGGACCTCTAGTCTAAATGTTCTACTGTGGTGGACCTCTAGTCTAGATGTTCTTCTGTGGTGGACCTCTAGTCTAGATGTTCTACTGTGTTGTCTGTGGTGGACCTCTAGTCTAGATGTTCTACTGTGGTGGACCTCTAGTCTAGATGTTCCTCTGTGGTGGACCTCTAGTCTAGATGTTCTACTGTGGTGGACCTCTAGTCTATATGTGTCTCTGTGGTGGACCTCTAGTCTAGATGTTCCTCTGTGGTGGACCTCTAGTCTAGATGTTCTACTGTGGTGGACCTCTAGTCTAAATGTTCTACTGTGTTGTCTGTGGTGGACCTCTAGTCTAGATGTTCTACTGTGGTGGACCTCTAGTCTAGATGTTCTACTGTGGTGGACCTCTAGTCTAGATGTCCCTCTGTGGTGGACCTCTAGTCTAGATGTTCCTCTGTGGTGGACCTCTAGTCTAAATGTTTCTCTGTGGTGGACCTCTAGTCTATATATTCTACTGTGGTGGACCTCTAGTCTAGATGTTCTACTGTGGTGGACCTCTAGTCTAGATGTTCTACTGTGGTGGACCTCTAGTCTAGATGTTCTACTGTGGTGGACCTCTAGTCTAGATATTCTACTGTGGTGGACCTCTAGTCTAGATGTTCTGCTGTGGTGGACCTCTAGTCTAGATGTTCCTCTGTGGTGGACCTCTAGTCTAGATGTTCTACTGTGGTGGACCTCTAGTCTAGATGTTCTACTGTGGTGGACCTCTAGTCTAGATATTCTACTGTGGTGGACCTCTAGTCTAGATGTTCTACTGTGGTGGACCTCTAGTCTAGATGTCCCTCTGTGGTGGACCTCTAGTCTAAATGTTATTCTGTGTTGTCTGTGGTGGACCTCTAGTCTAGATGTTCTACTGTGGTGGACCTCTAGTCTAGATGTTCTACTGTGTTGTCTGTGGTGGACCTCTAGTCTAGATGTTCTACTGTGGTGGACCTCTAGTCTAGATATTCTACTGTGGTGGACCTCTAGTCTAGATGTTCTACTGTGGTGGACCTCTAGTCTAGATGTTCTACTGTGGTGGACCTCTAGTCTAGATATTCTACTGTGGTGGACCTCTAGTCTAGATGTTTTACTGTGGTGGACCTCTAGTCTAAATGTTCTACTGTGTTGTCTGTGGTGGACCTCTAGTCTAGACGTTATACTGTGGTGGACCTCTAGTCTAAATGTTCTACTGTGTTGTCTGTGGTGGACCTCTAGTCTAGATGTTCTACTGTGGTGGACCTCTAGTCTAGATGTTCTACTGTGTTGTCTGTGGTGGACCTCTAGTCTAGATGTTCTACTGTGGTGGACCTCTAGTCTAGATATTCTACTGTGGTGTACCTCTAGTCTAGATGTTCTACTGTGTTGTCTGTGGTGGACCTCTAGTCTAAATGTTCTACTGTGGTGGACCTCTAGTCTATATGTGTCTCTGTGGTGGACCTCTAGTCTAGATGTTCTGCTGTGGTGGACCTCTAGTCTAGATGTTCCTCTGTGGTGGACCTCTAGTCTAAATGTTCTACTGTGGTGGACCTCTAGTCTAGATGTTCTGCTGTGGTGGACCTCTAGTCTAGATATTCTACTGTGGTGGACCTCTAGTCTATATGTGCCTCTGTGGTGTACCTCTAGTCTAGATGTTCCTCTGTGGTGGACCTCTAGTCTAGATGTTCTTCTGTGGTGGACCTCTAGTCTAGATGTTCTACTGTGGTGGACCTCTAGTCTAGATATTCTACTGTGGTGGACCTCTAGTCTAGATGTTCCTCTGTGGTGGACCTCTAGTCTAGATGTTCTACTGTGGTGGACCTCTAGTCTAGATATTCTACTGTGGTGGACCTCTAGTCTAGATGTTCCTCTGTGGTGGACCTCTAGTCTAAATGTTCTACTGTGGTGGACCTCTAGTCTAGATGTTCTACTGTGGTGGACCTCTAGTCTAGATGTTCTACTGTGGTGGACCTCTAGTCTAGATGTTTCTCTGTGGTGGACCTCTAGTCTAGATGTTCTACTGTGGTGGACCTCTAGTCTAGATATTCTACTGTGGTGGACCTCTAGTCTAGATGTTCCTCTGTGGTGGACCTCTAGTCTAGATGTTCTACTGTGGTGGACCTCTAGTCTAGATGTTCTACTGTGGTGGACCTCTAGTCTAGATGTTCTACTGTGGTGGACCTCTAGTCTAGATGTTCTACTGTGGTGGACCTCTAGTCTAAATGTTCTACTGTGTTGTCTGTGGTGGACCTCTAGTCTAGATATTCTACTGTGGTGGACCTCTAGTCTAGATGTTCTACTGTGGTGGACCTCTAGTCTAGATGTTCTACTGTGGTGGACCTCTAGTCTAGATATTCTACTGTGGTGGACCTCTAGTCTAGATGTTCTTCTGTGGTGGACCTCTAGTCTAGATGTTCTACTGTGGTGGACCTCTAGTCTAGATATTCTACTGTGGTGGACCTCTAGTCTAGATGTTCTACTGTGGTGGACCTCTAGTCTAGATGTTCTACTGTGGTGGACCTCTAGTCTAGATGTTCTACTGTGGTGGAACAGTATACTTTATTGAAATGTGTTGTTATTCTGAGTTTGGATGTTTCAGCCTCACATAGAGAGATGGTGTCTTTCCTATCTGTCCTTCTATACACCGTTCATTATGCCTGGTATTAATGGTACTTGGGCATCAGGTGAACATTGAGTATTTATTTTACCTTTAATTTATTCAGATTTAAACGTTGAGAACAGTTTCTGTTTTACAATATCGACCTTTTACAGGTCCCTCAGTATGATGTCACGGACCAGCTACCCCCACAGAGAGAGATGGTGAGTTTCACCAGTCCATATTCTACATGTTCCCTCCCTCCCCTGATGGTGAGTTTCACCAGTCCATATTCTACATGTTCCCTCCCTCCCCTGATGGTGAGTTTCACCAGTCCATATTCTACATGTTCCCTCTCCTGATGGTGAGTTTCACCAGTCCATATTCTACATGTTCCCTCCCCTGATGGTGAGTTTCACCAGTCCATATTCTACATGTTCCCTCCCCTGATGGTGAGTTTCACCAGTCCATATTCTACATGTTCCCTCCCCTGATGGTGAGTTTCACCAGTCCATATTCTACATGTTCCCTCCCCTGATGGTGAGTTTCACCAGTCCATATTCTACATGTTCCCTCTCCTGATGGTGAGTTTCACCAGTCCATATTCTACATGTTCCCTCTCCTGATGGTGAGTTTCACCAGTCCATATTCTACATGTTCCCTCTCCTGATGGTGAGTTTCACCAGTCCATATTCTACATGTTCCCTCCCCTGATGGTGAGTTTCACCAGTCCATATTCTACATGTTCCCTCCCTCTCCTGATGGTGAGTTTCACCAGTCCATATTCTACATGTTCCCTCCCCTGATGGTGAGTTTCACCAGTCCATATTCTACATGTTCCCTCCCTCCCCTGATGGTGAGTTTCACCAGTCCATATTCTACATGTTCCCTCCCTCCCCTGATGGTGAGTTTCACCAGTCCATATTCTACATGTTCCTCCCTCCCCTGATGGTGAGTTTCACCAGTCCATATTCTACATGTTCCCTCTCCTGATGGTGAGTTTCACCAGTCCATATTCTACATGTTCCTCCCCTGATGGTGAGTTTCACCAGTCCATATTCTACATGTTCCTCCCTCCCCTGATGGTGAGTTTCACCAGTCCATATTCTACATGTTCCCTCCCTGATGGTGAGTTTCACCAGTCCATATTCTACATGTTCCTCCCTCTCCTGATAGTGAGTTTCACCAGTCCATATTCTACATGTTCCCTCCCCTGATGGTGAGTTTCACCAGTCCATATTCTACATGTTCCCCTCCCCCATATTCTGATGGTGAGTTTCACCAGTCCATATTCTACATGTTCCCTCCTCCCTGATGGTGAGTTTCACCAGTCCATATTCTACATGTTCCCTCCCTCCCCTGATGGTGAGTTTCACCAGTCCATATTCTACATGTTCCCTCTCCTGATGGTGAGTTTCACCAGTCCATATTCTACATGTTCCCTCCCTCCCCTGATGGTGAGTTTCACCAGTCCATATTCTACATGTTCCCTCTCCTGATGGTGAGTTTCACCAGTCCATATTCTACATGTTCCCTCCCTGATGGTGAGTATCACCAGTCCATATTCTACATGTTCCCTCTCCTGATGGTGAGTTTCACCAGTCCATATTCTACATGTTCCCTCCCTGATGGTGAGTTTCACCAGTCCATATTCTACATGTTCCTCCCTCCCCTGATGGTGAGTTTCACCAGTCCATATTCTACATGTGAGTCCCTCCCTCTCCTGATGGTAAGTTTCACCAGTCCATATTCTACATGTTCCCTCCCTGATGGTGAGTTTCACCAGTCCATATTCTACATGTTCCCTCCCCTGATGGTGAGTTTCACCAGTCCATATTCTACATGTTCCCTCCCCCATGATGGTGAGTTTCACCAGTCCATATTCTACATGTCCCCCACCCCTGATGGTGAGTTTCACCAGTCCATATTCTACATGTTCCCTCTCCTGATGGTGAGTTTCACCAGTCCATATTCTACATGTTCCCTCCCTCCCTGATGGTGAGTTTCACCAGTCCATATTCTACATGTTCCCTCCCTCTCCTGATGGTGAGTTTCACCAGTCCATATTCTACATGTTCCCTCCCTCCCTGATGGTGAGTTTCACCAGTCCATATTCTACATGTTCCCTCCACCCTGATGGTGAGTTTCACCAGTCCATATTCTACATGTTCCCTCTCCTGATGGTGAGTTTCACCAGTCCATATTCTACATGTTCCCTCCCCTGATGGTGAGTTTCACCAGTCCATATTCTACATGTTCCCTCCCTCCCCTGATGGTGAGTTTCACCAGTCCATATTCTACATGTTCCCTCCCTCCCCTGATGGTGAGTTTCACCAGTCCATATTCTACATGTTCCCTCCCCTGATGGTGAGTTTCACCAGTCCATATTCTACATGTTCCCTCCCCTGATGGTGAGTTTCACCAGTCCATATTCTACATGTTCCCTCCCTCCCCTGATGGTGAGTTTCACCAGTCCATATTCTACATGTTCCCTCCCCTGATGGTGAGTTTCACCAGTCCATATTCTACATGTTCCCTCCCCTGATGGTGAGTTTCACCAGTCCATATTCTACATGTTCCCTCCCCTGATGGTGAGTTTCACCAGTCCATATTCTACATGTTCCCTCCCTCCCCTGATGGTGAGTTTCACCAGTCCATATTCTACATGTTCCCTCCCTCTCCTGATGGTGAGTTTCACCAGTCCATATTCTACATGTTCCCTCCCCTGATGGTGAGTTTCACCAGTCCATATTCTACATGTTCCCTCCCCTGATGGTGAGTTTCACCAGTCCATATTCTACATGTTCCTCTCCTGATGGTGAGTTTCACTCCTGATGGTGAGTTTCACCAGTCCATATTCTCTCATGTTCCCTCCCTCTCTGATGGTGAGTTTCACCAGTCCATATTCTACATGTTCCCTCCCCTGATGGTGAGTTTCACCAGTCCATATTCTACATGTTCCTCCCTCTCCTGATGGTGAGTTTCACATGTTCAGTCCATATTCTACATGTTCCCTCTCCTGATGGTGAGTTTCACCAGTCCATATTCTACATGTTCCCTCTCCTGATGGTGAGTTTCACCAGTCCATATTCTACATGTTCCCTCCCTCTCCTGATGGTGAGTTTCACCAGTCCATATTCTACATGTTCCCTCCCTCCCCTGATGGTGAGTTTCACCAGTCCATATTCTACATGTTCCCTCTCCTGATGGTGAGTTTCACCAGTCCATATTCTACATGTTCCCTCCCCTGATGGTGAGTTTCACCAGTCCATATTCTACATGTTCCCTCCCCTGATGGTGAGTTTCACCAGTCCATATTCTACATGTTCCCTCTCCTGATGGTGAGTTTCACCAGTCCATATTCTACATGTTCCCTCCCTCCCCTGATGGTGAGTTTCACCAGTCCATATTCTACATGTTCCCTCCCCTGATGGTGAGTTTCACCAGTCCATATTCTACATGTTCCCTCCCTCCCCTGATGGTGAGTTTCACCAGTCCATATTCTACATGTTCCCTCCCCTGATGGTGAGTTTCACCAGTCCATATTCTACATGTTCCCTCTCCTGATGGTGAGTTTCACCAGTCCATATTCTACATGTTCCCTCCCCTGATGGTGAGTTTCACCAGTCCATATTCTACATGTTCCCTCTCCTGATGGTGAGTTTCACCAGTCCATATTCTACATGTTCCCTCTCCTGATGGTGAGTTTCACCAGTCCATATTCTACATGTTCCCTCTCCTGATGGTGAGTTTCACCAGTCCATATTCTACATGTTCCCTCTCCTGATGGTGAGTTTCACCAGTCCATATTCTACATGTTCCCTCTCCTGATGGTGAGTTTCACCAGTCCATATTCTACATGTTCCCTCTCCTGATGGTGAGTTTCACCAGTCCATATTCTACATGTTCCCTCCCCTGATGGTGAGTTTCACCAGTCCATATTCTACATGTTCCCTCTCCTGATGGTGAGTTTCACCAGTCCATATTCTACATGTTCCCTCCCCTGATGGTGAGTTTCACCAGTCCATATTCTACATGTTCCCTCCCTCCCCTGATGGTGAGTTTCACCAGTCCATATTCTACATGTTCCCTCCCCTGATGGTGAGTTTCACCAGTCCATATTCTACATGTTCCTCCCTCTCCTGATGGTGAGTTTCACCAGTCCATATTCTACATGTTCCCTCCCCTGATGGTGAGTTTCACCAGTCCATATTCTACATGTTCCCTCTCCTGATGGTGAGTTTCACCAGTCCATATTCTACATGTTCCTCCCTCTCCTGATGGTGAGTTTCACCAGTCCATATTCTACATGTTCCCTCCCTCCCTGATGGTGAGTTTCACCAGTCCATATTCTACATGTTCCCTCCCTGATGGTGAGTTTCACCAGTCCATATTCTACATGTTCCTCCCCTGATGGTGAGTTTCACCAGTCCATATTCTACATGTTCCCTCCCTGATGGTGAGTTTCACCAGTCCATATTCTACATGTTCCCTCTCCTGATGGTGAGTTTCACCAGTCCATATTCTACATGTTCCCTCCCTCCCCTGATGGTGAGTTTCACCAGTCCATATTCTACATGTTCCTCCCCTGATGGTGAGTTTCACCAGTCCATATTCTACATGTTCCCTCCCCTGATGGTGAGTTTCACCAGTCCATATTCTACATGTTCCCTCCCTGATGGTGAGTTTCACCAGTCCATATTCTACATGTTCCCTCTCCTGATGGTGAGTTTCACCAGTCCATATTCTACATGTTCCTCCCCTGATGGTGAGTTTCACCAGTCCATATTCTACATGTTCCCTCTCCTGATGGTGAGTTTCACCAGTCCATATTCTACATGTTCCCTCCCCTGATGGTGAGTTTCACCAGTCCATATTCTACATGTTCCCTCTCCTGATGGTGAGTTTCACCAGTCCATATTCTACATGTTCCCTCTCCTGATGGTGAGTTTCACCAGTCCATATTCTACATGTTCCCTCTCCTGATGGTGAGTTTCACCAGTCCATATTCTACATGTTCCCTCTCCTGATGGTGAGTTTCACCAGTCCATATTCTACATGTTCCCTCCCCTGATGGTGAGTTTCACCAGTCCATATTCTACATGTTCCCTCTCCTGATGGTGAGTTTCACCAGTCCATATTCTACATGTTCCCTCCCCTGATGGTGAGTAAAACCAGTCCATATTCTACATGTTCCCTCCCCTGATGGTGAGTTTCACCAGTCCATATTCTACATGTTCCCTCCCCTGATGGTGAGTTTCACCAGTCCATATTCTACATGTTCCCTCCCTCTCCTGATGGTGAGTTTCACCAGTCCATATTCTACATGTTCCCTCCCTCCCCTGATGGTGAGTTTCACCAGTCCATATTCTACATGTTCCCTCTCCTGATGGTGAGTTTCACCAGTCCATATTCTACATGTTCCTCCCTCCCCTGATGGTGAGTTTCACCAGTCCATATTCTACATGTTCCCTCCCTCCCCTGATGGTGAGTTTCACCAGTCCATATTCTACATGTTCCCTCTCCTGATGGTGAGTTTCACCAGTCCATATTCTACATGTTCCTCCCTCCCCTGATGGTGAGTTTCACCAGTCCATATTCTACATGTTCCCTCCCTCCCCTGATGGTGAGTTTCACCAGTCCATATTCTACATGTTCCCTCCCTCCCCTGATGGTGAGTTTCACCAGTCCATATTCTACATGTTCCCTCCCTCCCCTGATGGTGAGTTTCACCAGTCCATATTCTACATGTTCCCTCCCTCCCCTGATGGTGAGTTTCACCAGTCCATATTCTACATGTTCCTCCCTCCCCTGATGGTGAGTTTCACCAGTCCATATTCTACATGTTCCCTCCCTCCCCTGATGGTGAGTTTCACCAGTCCATATTCTACATGTTCCCTCCCCTGATGGTGAGTTTCACCAGTCCATATTCTACATGTTCCCTCTCCTGATGGTGAGTTTCACCAGTCCATATTCTACATGTTCCCTCCCTCCCCTGATGGTGAGTTTCACCAGTCCATATTCTACATGTTCCCTCCCTCCCCTGATGGTGAGTTTCACCAGTCCATATTCTACATGTTCCCTCCCTCCCCTGATGGTGAGTTTCACCAGTCCATATTCTACATGTTCCCTCCCTCCCCTGATGGTGAGTTTCACCAGTCCATATTCTACATGTTCCCTCCCTGATGGTGAGTTTCACCAGTCCATATTCTACATGTTCCCTCTCCTGATGGTGAGTTTCACCAGTCCATATTCTACATGTTCCCTCCCCTGATGGTGAGTTTCACCAGTCCATATTCTACATGTTCCCTCCCTCCCCTGATGGTGAGTTTCACCAGTCCATATTCTACATGTTCCCACCCTCCCCTATACTCTAGTTAAGTGCAGCAAAGATAGACCTTGTGTAAAGGACAGCACCCTGCTTGCTTAGCGAGTACCACTTCCTCCCAGCGAACTCAGGACCTCAGCTTTGCTAGCGCAGGTGACCGCTCTCCTGAAGCGTCTTACGAGTCAGACAAGTGGCGCCACTTCAGACTGAGAAGTACGTCTCCACACATCCCCATGTGATACATTAGGAGCTGTTGCTTTCTCAAAACAAAGCAGCACGCCTTGTGGTTACCTGCACCTTAACATGATAGTATGTCACAGTTGAAAAATTAACTACTTCTAGTTTTTTAAGGAAAAAAAGTTCTGTTGAAAATGCCTAACCACTTGAATGATCTAGTAGCATACACATCAACCAGATAGACATACCCAACACGCCACTATGGGTTTCTTTACTTTACCCAAACCAAAAACAGATTTAATATGTTGCTCAGTTACGTATAGACCTCTTTCTGTTATATATAGACCCATTTCTGTTATATATAGTCCCCTTTCTGTTATATAGACCCCTTTCTGTTATATATAAACCCCTTTCTGTTATATATAAACCCCTTTCTGTTATATAGACCCCTTTCTGTTATATATAAACCCCTTTCTGTTATATATAAACCCCTTTCTGTTATATAGACCCCTTTCTGTTATATATAAACCCCTTTCTGTTATATATAAACCCCTTTCTGTTATATAGACCCCTTTCTGTTATATATAGACCCCTTTCTGTTATATATAAACCCCTTTCTGTTATATATAAACCCCTTTCTGTTATATATAAACCCCTTTCTGTTATATATAATCCCCTTTCTGTTATATATAGACCCCTTTCTGTTATATATAAACCCCTTTCTGTTATATATAAACCCCTTTCTGTTATATATAGACCCCTTTCTGTTATATATAGTCCTCTTTCTGTTATATATAAACCCCTTTCTGTTATATATAGACCCCTTTCTGTTATATATAGACCCCTTTCTGTTATATATAGTCCCCTTTCTGTTATATATAGACCCCTTTCTGTTATATATAGTCCTCTTTCTGTTATATATAAACCCCTTTCTGTTATATATAGACCCCTTTCTGTTATATATAGTCCCCTTTCTGTTATATATAGACCCCTTTCTGTTATATATAGTCCTCTTTCTGTTATATATAAACCCCTTTCTGTTATATATAGACCCCTTTCTGTTATATATAGACCCCTTTCTGTTATATATAGTCCCCTTTCTGTTATATATAAACCCCTTTCTGTTATATATAGACCCCTTTCTGTTATATATAGTCCCCTTTCTGTTACATATAAACCCCTTTCTGTTATATAGACCCCTTTCTGTTATATATAGTCCCCTTTCTGTTATATATAGACCCCTTTCTGTTATATATAGACCCCTTTCTGTTATATATAGACCCCTTTCTGTTATATATAGACCCCTTTCTGTTATATAGACCCCTTTCTGTTATATATAGTCCCCTTTCTGTTATATATAGACCCCTTTCTGTTATATATAAACCCCTTTCTGTTATATATAGACCCCTTTCTGTTATATATAAACCCCTTTCTGTTATATATAGACCCCTTTCTGTTATATATAGACCCCTTTCTGTTATATATAAACCCCTTTCTGTTATATATAGACCCCTTTCTGTTATATATAAACCCCTTTCTGTTATATATAGACCCCTTTCTGTTATATATAGACCCCTTTCTGTTATATATAGACCCCTTTCTGTTATATATAAACCCCTTTCTGTTATATATAAACCCCTTTCTGTTATATATAAACCCCTTTCTGTTATATATAGACCCCTTTCTGTTATATATAGTCCCCTTTCTGTTATATATAAACCCCTTTCTGTTATATATAGACCCCTTTCTGTTATATATAACCCCCTTTCTGTTATATAGACCCCTTTCTGTTATATATAGACCCCTTTCTGTTATATATAGACCCCTTTCTGTTATATATAGTCCCCTTTCTGTTATATATAGACCCCTTTCTTTTATATATAGTCCCCTTTCTGTTATATATAGACCCCTTTCTGTTATATATAGACCCCTTTCTGTTATATATAGACCCCTTTCTGTTATATATAAACCCCTTTCTGTTATATAGACCCCTTTCTGTTATATAGACCCCTTTCTGTTATATATAAACCCCTTTCTGTTATATATAAACCCCTTTCTGTTATATATAAACCCCTTTCTGTTATATATAGACCCCTTTCTGTTATATATAAACCCCTTTCTGTTATATATAAACCCCTTTCTGTTATATATAAACCCCTTTCTGTTATATATAAACCCCTTTCTGTTATATATAAACCCCTTTCTGTTATATATAGACCCCTTTCTGTTATATATAAACCCCTTTCTGTTATATATAAACCCCTTTCTGTTATATATAAACCCCTTTCTGTTTTATATAGACCCCTTTCTGTTACATATAAACCCCTTTCTGTTATATATAAACCCCTTTCTGTTATATATAGACCCCTTTCTGTTATATATAAACCCTTTCTGTTTTATATAAACCCATTTATGTTATATAGACCCCTTTCTGTTATATATAGACCCCTTTCTGTTATATATAGACCCCTTTCTGTTATATATAAACCCCTTTCTGTTATATATAAACCCCTTTCTGTTATATATAGACCCCTTTCTGTTATATATAAACCCCTTTCTGTTATATATAGACCCCTTTCTGTTATATATAGACCCCTTTCTGTTATATATAGACCCCTTTCTGTTATATATAGAACCCTTTCTGTTATATATAGACCCTTTCTGTTATATATAAACCCCTTTCTGTTATATATAGACCCCTTTCTGTTATATATAAACCCCTTTCTGTTATATAGACCCCTTTCTGTTATATATAAACCCCTTTCTGTTATATATAGACCCTTTCTGTTATATATAGTCCCCTTTCTGTTACATATAAACCCCTTTCTGTTATATAGACCCCTTTCTGTTATATATAGTCCCCTTTCTGTTATATATAGACCCCTTTCTGTTATATATAGACCCCTTTCTGTTATATATAGTCCCCTTTCTGTTATATATAGACCCCTTTCTGTTATATAGACCCCTTTCTGTTATATATAGACCCCTTTCTGTTATATATAGACCCCTTTCTGTTATATATAAACCCCTTTCTGTTATATATAAACCCTTTCTGTTTTATATAGACCCCTTTCTGTTACATATAAACCCCTTTCTGTTATATATAAACCCCTTTCTGTTATATATAGACCCCTTTCTGTTATATATAAACCCCTTTCTGTTATATATAAACCCCTTTCTGTTATATAGACCCCTTTCTGTTATATATAGACCCCTTTCTGTTATATATAGACCCCTTTCTGTTATATATAAACCCCTTTCTGTTATATATAAACCCCTTTCTGTTATATATAGACCCCTTTCTGTTATATATAAACCCCTTTCTGTTATATATAGACCCCTTTCTGTTATATATAGACCCCTTTCTGTTATATATAGACCCCTTTCTGTTATATATAGACCCCTTTCTGTTATATATAGACCCCTTTCTGTTATATATAAACCCCTTTCTGTTATATATAGACCCCTTTCTGTTATATATAAACCCCTTTCTGTTATATAGACCCCTTTCTGTTATATATAAACCCCTTTCTGTTATATATAGACCCCTTTCTGTTATATATAGACCCCTTTCTGTTATATATAAACCCCTTTCTGTTATATATAGACCCCTTTCTGTTATATATAGACCCCTTTCTGTTATATATAAACCCCTTTCTGTTTTATATAAACCCCTTTCTGTTATATAGACCCCTTTCTGTTATATATAGACCCCTTTCTGTTATATATAGACCCCTTTCTGTTATATATAAACCCCTTTCTGTTATATAGACCCCTTTCTGTTATATATAAACCCCTTTCTGTTATATATAGACCCCTTTCTGTTATATATAGACCCCTTTCTGTTATATATAAACCCCTTTCTGTTATATATAAACCCCTTTCTGTTATATATAAACCCCTTTCTGTTATATATAAACCCCTTTCTGTTATATATAAACCCCTTTCTGTTATATATAAACCCCTTTCTGTTATATAGACCCCTTTCTGTTATATATAGACCCC
The DNA here is from genome assembly GCF_023373465.1 of Oncorhynchus keta. NCBI lineage: Eukaryota > Metazoa > Chordata > Actinopteri > Salmoniformes > Salmonidae > Oncorhynchus > Oncorhynchus keta. The sequence continues at coordinate 1,073,504 of NC_068433.1, forward strand.
TTTCTGTTATATATAAACCCCTTTCTGTTATATATAAACCCCTTTCTGTTATATATAAACCCCTTTCTGTTATATAGACCCCTTTCTGTTATATAGACCCCTTTCTGTTATATATAGACCCCTTTCTGTTATATATAAACCCCTTTCTGTTATATATAGACCCCTTTCTGTTATATATAGACCCCTTTCTGTTATATATAAACCCCTTTCTGTTATATATAAACCCCTTTCTGTTATATATAAACCCCTTTCTGTTATATATAAACCCCTTTCTGTTATATATAAACCCCTTTCTGTTATATATAGACCCCTTTCTGTTATATATAAACCCCTTTCTGTTATATATAAACCCCTTTCTGTTATATATAAACCCCTTTCTGTTATATATAGACCCCTTTCTGTTATATATAAACCCCTTTCTGTTATATATAGACCCCTTTCTGTTATATATAGACCCCTTTCTGTTATATATAGACCCCTTTCTGTTATATATAGACCCCTTTCTGTTATATATAGACCCCTTTCTGTTATATATAGACCCCTTTCTGTTATATATAAACCCCTTTCTGTTATATATAGACCCCTTTCTGTTATATATAGACCCCTTTCTGTTATATATAAACCCCTTTCTGTTATATATAAACCCCTTTCTGTTATATATAAACCCCTTTCTGTTATATATAGACCCCTTTCTGTTATATATAGACCCCTTTCTGTTATATATAGACCCCTTTCTGTTATATAGACCCCTTTCTGTTATATATAAACCCCTTTCTGTTATATATAAACCCCTTTCTGTTATATATAGACCCCTTTCTGTTATATATAGACCCCTTTCTGTTATATATAAACCCCTTTCTGTTATATATAGACCCCTTTCTGTTATATATAGACCCCTTTCTGTTATATATAGACCCCTTTCTGTTATATAGACCCCTTTCTGTTATATATAAACCCCTTTCTGTTATATATAAACCCCTTTCTGTTATATATAGACCCCTTTCTGTTATATATAGACCCCTTTCTGTTATATAAAGACCCCTTTCTGTTATATATAGACCCCTTTCTGTTATATATAGACCTCTTTCTGTTATATAGACCCCTTTCTGTTATATATAGACCTCTTTCTGTTATATAGACCCCTTTCTGTTATATATAAACCCCTTTCTGTTATATATAGTCCCCTTTCTGTTATATATAGACCCCTTTCTGTTATATATAGACCTCTTTCTGTTATATATAGACCCCTTTCTGTTATATATAGACCCCTTTCTGTTATATATAAACCCCTTTCTGTTATATATAGTCCCCTTTCTGTTATATATAGACCCCTTTCTGTTATATATAGACCCCTTTCTGTTATATATAGACCTCTTTCTGTTATATATAGACCCCTTTCTGTTATATATAGACCCCTTTCTGTTATATATAAACCCCTTTCTGTTATATATAGAACCCTTTCTGTTATATATAGACCCCTTTCTGTTATATATAGACCCCTTTCTGTTATATATAACCCCCTTTCTGTTATATATAGACCTCTTTCTGTTATATAGACCTCTTTCTGTTATATATAAACCCCTTTCTGTTATATATAGACCCCTTTCTGTTATATATAGACCCCTTTCTGTTATATAGACCCCTTTCTGTTATATATAAACCCCTTTCTGTTATATATAAACCCCTTTCTGTTATATATAAACCCCTTTCTGTTATATATAAACCCCTTTCTGTTATATAGACCCCTTTCTGTTATATATAAACCCCTTTCTGTTATATAGACCCCTTTCTGTTATATATAGACCCCTTTCTGTTATATAGACCCCTTTCTGTTATATATAAACCCCTTTCTGTTATATATAAACCCCTTTCTGTTATATATAAACCCCTTTCTGTTATATATAAACCCCTTTCTGTTATATATAGACCCCTTTCTGTTATATATAGACCCCTTTCTGTTATATATAGACCCCTTTCTGTTATATATAGACCCCTTTCTGTTATATATAAACCCCTTTCTGTTATATATAAACCCCTTTCTGTTATATATAGACCCCTTTCTGTTATATATAAACCCCTTTCTGTTATATATAGACCCCTTTCTGTTATATATAAACCCCTTTCTGTTATATATAGACCCCTTTCTGTTATATATAGACCCCTTTCTGTTATATATAGACCCCTTTCTGTTATATAGACCCCTTTCTGTTATATATAAACCCCTTTCTGTTATATATAGACCCCTTTCTGTTATATATAAACCCCTTTCTGTTATATATAGACCCCTTTCTGTTATATATAAACCCCTTTCTGTTATATATAGACCCCTTTCTGTTATATATAGACCCCTTTCTGTTATATATAAACCCCTTTCTGTTATATATAAACCCCTTTCTGTTATATATAGACCCCTTTCTGTTATATATAAACCCCTTTCTGTTATATATAGACCCCTTTCTGTTATATAGACCCCTTTCTGTTATATATAGACCCCTTTCTGTTATATATAGACCCCTTTCTGTTATATATAGACCCCTTTCTGTTATATATAGACCCCTTTCTGTTATATATAGACCCCTTTCTGTTATATATAGACCCCTTTCTGTTATATATAAACCCCTTTCTGTTATATATAAACCCCTTTCTGTTATATATAGACCCCTTTCTGTTATATATAAACCCCTTTCTGTTATATATAGACCCCTTTCTGTTATATAGACCCCTTTCTGTTATATATAGACCCTTCTGTTATATATAGACCCCTTTCTGTTATATATATACCCCTTTCTGTTATATATAGACCCCTTTCTGTTATATATAGACCCCTTTCTGTTATATATAGACCCCTTTCTGTTATATATAAACCCTTTTTGTTATATATGAACCCCTTTCTGTTATATGTACCTCTTTCTGTTATATATAGACCCCTTTCTGTTATATATAGACCCCTTTCTGTTATATATAGACCCCTTTCTGTTATATATAAACCCCTTTCTGTTATATATAAACCCCTTTCTGTTATATATAGACCCCTTTCTGTTATATATAAACCCCTTTCTGTTATATATAGACCCCTTTCTGTTATATATAAACCCCTTTTTGTTATATAGACCCCTTTCTGTTATATATAAACCCCTTTCTGTTATATATAGACCCCTTTCTGTTATATATAAACCCCTTTCTGTTATATATAGACCCCTTTCTGTCATATATAAACCCCTTTTTGTTATATATAAACCCCTTTCTGTTATATGTACCTCTTTCTGTTATATATAGACCCCTTTCTGTTATATATAGACCCCTTTATGTTATATATAGACCCCTTTCTGTTATATATAAACCCCTTTCTGTTATATATAAACCCCTTTCTGTTATATATAGACCTCTTTCTGTTATATATAGACCCCTTTCTGTTATATAGACCCCTTTCTGTTATATATAAACCCCTTTCTGTTATATATAGACCCCTTTCTGTTATATATAGACCCCTTTCTGTTATATATAGACCCCTTTCTGTTATATATAAACCCCTTTCTGTTATATATAAACCCCTTTCTGTTATATATAAACCCCTTTCTGTTATATATAGACCCCTTTCTGTTATATATAGACCCCTTTCTGTTATATAGACCCCTTTCTGTTATATATAGACCCCTTTCTGTTATATATAAACCCCTTTCTGTTATATATAAACCCCTTTCTGTTATATATAGACCCCTTTCTGTTATATAGACCCCTTTCTGTTATATATAGACCCCTTTCTGTTATATATAAACCCCTTTCTGTTATATATAAACCCCTTTCTGTTATATATAAACCCCTTTCTGTTATATATAAACCCCTTTCTGTTATATATAGACCCCTTTCTGTTATATATAAACCCCTTTCTGTTATATATAAACCCCTTTCTGTTATATATAACCCCTTTCTGTTATATATAAACCCCTTTCTGTTATATATAAACCCCTTTCTGTTATATATAAACCCCTTTCTGTTATATATAGACCCCTTTCTGTTATATATAAACCCCTTTCTGTTATATATAAACCCCTTTCTGTTATATATAAACCCCTTTCTGTTATATATAAACCCCTTTCTGTTATATAGACCCCTTTCTGTTATATATAAACCCCTTTCTGTTATATATAGACCCCTTTCTGTTATATATAGACCCCTTTCTGTTATATATAACCCCTTTCTGTTATATATAAACCCCTTTCTGTTATATATAGACCCCTTTCTGTTATATATACACCCCTTTCTGTTATATAGACCCCTTTCTGTTATATATAGACCCCTTTCTGTTATATAGACCCCTTTCTGTTATATATAAACCCCTTTCTGTTATATAGACCCCTTTCTGTTATATATAAACCCCTTTCTGTTATATATAGACCCCTTTCTGTTATATATAGACCCCTTTCTGTTATATATAAACCCCTTTCTGTTATATATAAACCCCTTTCTGTTATATATAGACCCCTTTCTGTTATATATAACCCCTTTCTGTTATATAGACCCCTTTCTGTTATATATAAACCCCTTTCTGTTATATATAGACCCCTTTCTGTTATATATAGCCCCCTTTCTGTTATATAAACCCCTTTCTGTTATATATAACCCCCTTTCTGTTATATAGACCCCTTTCTGTTATATATAAACCCCTTTCTGTTATATATAGACCCCTTTCTGTTATATATAGACCCCTTTCTGTTATATATAGACCCCTTTCTGTTATATATAGACCCCTTTCTGTTATATATAGACCCCTTTCTGTTATATATAGACCCCTTTCTGTTATATATAGACCCCTTTCTGTTATATATAAACCCCTTTCTGTTATATAAACCCCTTTCTGTTATATAAACCCCTTTCTGTTATATATAAACCCCTTTCTGTTATATATAAACCCCTTTCTGTTATATATAGACCCCTTTCTGTTATATATAGACCCCTTTCTGTTATATATAGACCCCTTTCTGTTATATATAGACCCCTTTCTGTTATATATAGACCCCTTTCTGTTATATATAGACCCCTTTCTGTTATATATAGACCCCTTTCTGTTATATATAGACCCCTTTCTGTTATATATAAACCCCTTTCTGTTATATATAACCCCTTTCTGTTATATATAGACCCCTTTCTGTTATATATAGACCCCTTTCTGTTATATAGACCCCTTTCTGTTATATATAAACCCCTTTCTGTTATATAGACCCCTTTCTGTTATATATAAACCCCTTTCTGTTATATATAGACCCCTTTCTGTTATATATAGACCCCTTTCTGTTATATAAACCCCTTTCTGTTATATATAAACCCCTTTCTGTTATATATAGACCCCTTTCTGTTATATATAGACCCCTTTCTGTTATATAGACCCCTTTCTGTTATATATAAACCCCTTTCTGTTATATATAAACCCCTTTCTGTTATATATAACCCCTTTCTGTTATATAAACCCCTTTCTGTTATATATAACCCCTTTCTGTTATATAGACCCCTTTCTGTTATATATAAACCCCTTTCTGTTATATATAGACCCCTTTCTGTTATATATAGACCCCTTTCTGTTATATATAGACCCCTTTCTGTTATATATAGACCCCTTTCTGTTATATATAGACCCCTTTCTGTTATATATAGACCCCTTTCTGTTATATATAGACCCCTTTCTGTTATATATAAACCCCTTTCTGTTATATAGACCCCTTTCTGTTATATAAACCCCTTTCTGTTATATATAAACCCCTTTCTGTTATATATAAACCCCTTTCTGTTATATATAGACCCCTTTCTGTTATATATAGACCCCTTTCTGTTATATATAGACCCCTTTCTGTTATATATAGACCCCTTTCTGTTATATATAGACCCCTTTCTGTTATATATAGACCCCTTTCTGTTATATATAGACCCCTTTCTGTTATATATAGACCCCTTTCTGTTATATATAGACCCCTTTCTGTTATATATAGACCCCTTTCTGTTATATATAGACCCCTTTCTGTTATATATAAACCCCTTTCTGTTATATATAAACCCCTTTCTGTTATATATAAACCCCTTTCTGTTATATATAAACCCCTTTCTGTTATATATAGACCCCTTTCTGTTATATATAAACCCCTTTCTGTTATATATAAACCCCTTTCTGTTATATATAGACCCCTTTCTGTTATATATAACCCCTTTCTGTTATATATAAACCCCTTTCTGTTATATATAAACCCCTTTCTGTTATATATAGACCCCTTTCTGTTATATAGACCCCTTTCTGTTATATATAGACCCCTTTCTGTTATATATAAACCCCTTTCTGTTATATATAAACCCCTTTCTGTTATATATAAACCCCTTTCTGTTATATATAAACCCCTTTCTGTTATATATAAACCCCTTTCTGTTATATATAAACCCCTTTCTGTTATATATAAACCCCTTTCTGTTATATATAAACCCCTTTCTGTTATATATAAACCCCTTTCTGTTATATATAGACCCCTTTCTGTTATATAAACCCCTTTCTGTTATATATAAACCCCTTTCTGTTATATATAAACCCCTTTCTGTTATATATAGACCCCTTTCTGTTATATATAGACCCCTTTCTGTTATATATAAACCCCTTTCTGTTATATATAAACCCCTTTCTGTTATATATAAACCCCTTTCTGTTATATAAACCCCTTTCTGTTATATATAGACCCCTTTCTGTTATATATAAACCCCTTTCTGTTATATATAAACCCCTTTCTGTTATATATAGACCCCTTTCTGTTATATATAAACCCCTTTCTGTTATATATAAACCCCTTTCTGTTATATATAAACCCCTTTCTGTTATATATAGACCTCTTTCTGTTATATAGACCCCTTTCTGTTATATATAGACCCCTTTCTGTTATATATAAACCCCTTTCTGTTATATATATACCCCTTTCTGTTATATATAAACCCCTTTCTGTTATATATAACCCCTTTCTGTTATATATAAACCCCTTTCTGTTATATATAAACCCCTTTCTGTTATATATAGACCCCTTTCTGTTATATATAAACCCCTTTCTGTTATATATAAACCCCTTTCTGTTATATATAGACCCCTTTCTGTTATATAAACCCCTTTCTGTTATATATAAACCCCTTTCTGTTATATATAAACCCCTTTCTGTTATATATAGACCCCTTTCTGTTATATAAACCCCTTTCTGTTATATATAAACCCCTTTCTGTTATATATAAACCCCTTTCTGTTATATATAAACCCCTTTCTGTTATATATAAACCCCTTTCTGTTATATATAAACCCCTTTCTGTTATATATAAACCCCTTTCTGTTATATATAGACCCCTTTCTGTTATATATAAACCCCTTTCTGTTATATATAAACCCCTTTCTGTTATTCTTTCATAAACTATAAACACAACGTAACAATATATTTACCGGCTCTGATAATAATATTCTATATATATATATTATAACACACATGGTCCTTGAACTAGATGACCAGGTATACCAGGTGAACTAGATGACCACACATGGTCCTTGGACACTCGTCTCCCTTGAAACAATTGTTTCAGAAATGCGATTGTATTCCCGTGTACATGACTTGAGGATCTGCTTTTGGTAACGGTTATTGAGAAGAGAAGCAACCGTCAGAACGTCAAAGCCTCTCGTAGATAAACTAGTATGACACCATTTTAGTTTCATTAGGAAAATATAAACTCTAACTCCTCGTCATAACATAAAATAAGCAAAGATATTAATGTGTGTGTGTGTGTGTGTGTGTGTGTGTGTGTGTGTGTGTGTGTGTGTGTGTGTGTGTGTGTGTGTGTGTGTGTGTGTGTGTGTGTGTGTGTGTGTGTGTGTGTGTGTGTGTGTGTGTGTTGTGTGTTGAACCAGGTTCCTCAGGTGTCTCAGACGGACATTCTGGATCAGATGATCCCACCACAACTCAACCCTCAGGTGAGGAGAGCTAGTTGAACTAGATGACCAGGTGACTAGATGACCAGGTGACTAGTTGTACTAAATGACCAGGTAGACCAGGTGACTAGTTGAACTAGATGACCATTTGGACTAGATGACCAGGTGACTAGTTGTACTAAATGACCAGGTAGACCAGGTGACTAGTTGAACTAGATGACCAGGTGACTAGTTGAACTAGATGACCAGGTATACCAGGTGACTAGTTGAACTAGATGACCAGGTGACTAGTTGAACTAGATGACCAGGTATACCAGGTGACTAGTTGAACTAGATGACCAGGTATACCAGGTGACTAGTTGAACTAGATGACCAGGTATACCAGGTGACTAGTTGAACTAGATGACCAGGTAGACCAGGTGACTAGTTGAACTAGATGACCAGGTGACTAGTTGAACTAGATGACCAGGTGACTAGTTGAACTAGATGACCAGGTGACTAGATGACCAGGTAGACCAGGTGAACTAGATGACCATTTGGACTAGATGACCAGGTGACTAGTTGAACTAGATGACCAGGTGACTAGTTGTACTAGATGACCAGGTAGACCAGGTGAACTAGATGACCATTTGGACTAGATGACCAGGTGACTAGTTGTACTAAATGACCAGGTAGACCAGGTGACTAGTTGAACTAGATGACCAGGTGACTAGTTGAACTAGATGACCAGGTAGACCAGGTGAACTAGATGACCATTTGGACTAGATGACCAGGTGACTAGTTGAACTAAATGACCAGGTAGACCAGGTAACTAGTTGTACTAGATGACCAGGTGACTAGTTGAACTAGATGACCAGGTAGACCAGGTGAACTAGATGACCAGTTGGACTAGATGACCAGGTGACTAGTTGAACTAGATGACCAGGTAGACCAGGTGACTAGTTGAACTAGATGACCAGGTGACTAGTTGAACTAGATGACCAGGTGACTAGTTGAACTAGATGACCAGGTGACTAGTTGAACTAGATGACCAGGTAGACCAGGTGAACTAGATGACCAGTTGGACTAGATGACCAGGTGACTAGTTGAACTAGATGACCAGGTAGACCAGGTGAACTAGATGACCAGTTGGACTAGATGACCAGGTGACTAGTTGTACTAAATGACCAGGTAGACCAGGTGAACTAGATGACCAGTTGGACTAGATGACCAGGTGACTAGTTGTACTAGATGACCAGGTAGACCAGGTGAACTAGATGACCAGTTGGACTAGATGACCAGGTGACTAGTTGTACTAAATGACCAGGTAGACCAGGTGACTAGTTGAACTAGATGACCAGGTGACTAGTTGTACTAGATGACCAGTTGACTAGTTGAACTAGATGACCAGGTAGACCAGGTGAACTAGATGACCAGTTGGACTAGATGACCAGGTGACTAGTTGTACTAGATGACCAGGTAGACCAGGTGAACTAGATGACCAGTTGGACTAGATGACCAGGTGACTAGTTGAACTAGATGACCAGGTAGACCAGGTGAACTAGATGACCAGTTGGACTAGATGACCAGGTGACTAGTTGTACTAGATGACCAGGTAGACCAGGTGAACTAGATGACCAGTTGGACTAGATGACCAGGTGACTAGTTGTACTAAATGACCAGGTAGACCAGGTGACTAGTTGAACTAAATGACCAGGTGACTAGTTGAACTAGATGACCAGGTGACTAGTTGAACTAGATGACCATTTGGACTAGATGACCAGGTGACTAGTTGTACTAAATGACCAGGTAGACCAGGTGACTAGTTGAACTAGATGACCAGGTGACTAGTTGAACTAGATGACCAGGTAGACCAGGTGAACTAGATGACCAGTTGAACTAGATGACCAGGTGACCAGTTGAACTAGATGACCAGGTGACCAGTTGAACTAGATGACCAGGTGACTAGTTGAACTAGATGACCAGGTAGACCAGGTGACTAGTTGAACTAGATGACCAGGTGACTAGTTGAACTAGATGACCAGGTATACCAGGTGACTAGTTGAACTAGATGACCAGGTGACTAGTTGAACTAGATGACCAGGTAGACCAGGTGACTAGTTGAACTAGATGACCAGGTAGACCAGGTGACTAGTTGAACTAGATGACCAGGTATACCAGGTGACTAGTTGAACTAGATGACCAGGTATACCAGGTGACTAGTTGAACTAGATGACCAGGTGACTAGTTGAACTAGATGACCAGGTGACTAGTTGAACTAGATGACCAGGTGACTAGATGACCAGGTAGACCAGGTGAACTAGATGAACTAGATGACCAGGTGACTAGTTGAACTAGATGACCAGGTGACTAGTTGTACTAGATGACCAGGTAGACCAGGTGAACTAGATGACCATTTGGACTAGATGACCAGGTGACTAGTTGTACTAAATGACCAGGTAGACCAGGTGACTAGTTGAACTAGATGACCAGGTGACTAGTTGAACTAGATGACCAGGTAGACCAGGTGAACTAGATGACCATTTGGACTAGATGACCAGGTGACTAGTTGAACTAGATGACCAGGTATACCAGGTGACTAGTTGAACTAGATGACCAGGTGACTAGTTGAACTAGATGACCAGGTGACCAGTTGAACTAGATGACCAGGTGACTAGTTGAACTAGATGACCAGGTGACTAGTTGAACTAGATGACCAGGTGACCAGTTGAACTAGATGACCAGGTGACCAGTTGAACTAGATGACCAGGTGACTAGTTGAACTAGATGACCAGGTAGACCAGGTGAACTAGATGACCAGGTGACTAGTTGAACTAGATGACCAGGTGACTAGTTGAACTAGATGACCAGGTAGACCAGGTGAACTAGATGACCAGTTGGACTAGATGACCAGGTGACTAGTTGTACTAAATGACCAGGTAGACCAGGTGAACTAGATGACCAGTTGGACTAGATGACCAGGTGACTAGTTGTACTAGATGACCAGGTAGACCAGGTGAACTAGATGACCAGTTGGACTAGATGACCAGGTGACTAGTTGTACTAAATGACCAGGTAGACCAGGTGACTAGTTGAACTAGATGACCAGGTGACCAGTTGAACTAGATGACCAGGTGACTAGTTGAACTAGATGACCAGGTAGACCAGGTGAACTAGATGACCAGTTGGACTAGATGACCAGGTGACTAGTTGTACTAGATGACCAGGTAGACCAGGTGAACTAGATGACCAGTTGGACTAGATGACCAGGTGACTAGTTGAACTAGATGACCAGGTAGACCAGGTGAACTAGATGACCAGTTGGACTAGATGACCAGGTGACTAGTTGTACTAAATGACCAGGTAGACCAGGTGACTAGTTGAACTAGATGACCATTTGGACTAGATGACCAGGTGACTAGTTGTACTAAATGACCAGGTAGACCAGGTGACTAGTTGAACTAGATGACCAGGTGACTAGATGACCAGGTATACCAGGTGACCAGTTGAACTAGATGACCAGGTGACTAGATGACCAGGTGACTAGTTGTACTAAATGACCAGGTGACTAGTTGAACTAGATGACCAGGTGACTAGTTGAACTAGATGACCAGGTAGACCAGGTGAACTAGATGACCAGTTGGACTAGATGACCAGGTGACTAGTTGAACTAGATGACCAGGTAGACCAGGTGACTAGTTGAACTAGATGACCAGGTGACCAGTTGAACTAGATGACCAGGTGACTAGTTGAACTAGATGACCAGGTAGACCAGGTGAACTAGATGACCAGGTATACCAGGTGACCAGTTGAACTAGATGACCAGGTGACCAGTTGAACTAGATGACCAGGTGACTAGTTGAACTAGATGACCAGGTAGACCAGGTGAACTAGATGACCAGTTGGACTAGATGACCAGGTGACTAGTTGTACTAGATGACCAGGTAGACCAGGTGAACTAGATGACCAGTTGGACTAGATGACCAGGTGACTAGTTGTACTAAATGACCAGGTAGACCAGGTGACTAGTTGAACTAGATGACCAGGTGACTAGTTGTACTAGATGACCAGGTAGACCAGGTGAACTAGATGACCATTTGGACTAGATGACCAGGTGACTAGTTGTACTAAATGACCAGGTAGACCAGGTGACTAGTTGAACTAGATGACCAGGTGACTAGTTGAACTAGATGACCAGGTGACCAGGTGAACTAGATGACCATGTGACTAGTTGGACTAGATGACCAGGTGACTAGTTGTACTAGATGACCAGGTATACCAGGTGACTAGTTGAACTAGATGACCAGGTGACTAGTTGAACTAGATGACCAGGTAGACCAGGTGACTAGTTGAACTAGATGACCAGGTGACTAGTTGAACTAGATGACCAGGTGACTAGTTGAACTAGATGACCAGGTGACTAGTTGAACTAGATGACCAGGTAGACCAGGTGAACTAGATGACCAGTTGGACTAGATGACCAGGTGACTAGTTGTACTAAATGACCAGGTAGACCAGGTGACTAGTTGAACTAGATGACCAGGAAACTAGTTGAACTAGATGACCAGGTAGACCAGGTGAACTAGATGACCAGTTGGACTAGATGACCAGGTGACTAGTTTTACTAAATGACCAGGTAGACCAGGTGACTAGTTGAACTAGACGACCAGGTAGACCAGGTGACCAGTTGAACTGGATGAACAGGTAGAACAGGTGACTAGTTGAACTAGATGACCAGGTAGACCAGGTGACCAACAGCTAGACGAGGTGACCAGGTAGACCAGGTGACTAGTTGAACTAGACGACCAGGTAGTGAACGAGATGAAATGGTAGACGAAGTGACTAGTAGTTTTAAAACTCATGTTCTTGCATTTCTATATGCAAAGTTAGGGAACCACTGAACAAGATGACCAGGTAACTAGATGTACTAGATAACCAGGTAACTAGTTGTACTAGATGACCAGGTAACTAGTTGTACTAGATGACCAGGTAACTAGTTGTACTAGATGACCAGGTAACTAGTTGTACTAGATGACCAGGTAACTAGTTGTACTAGATGACCAGGTAACTAGTTGTACTAGATGACCAGGTAACTAGTTGTACTAGATGACCAGGTAACTAGTTGTACTAGATGACCAGGTAACTAGTTGTACTAGATGACCAGGTAACTAGATGTACTAGATGACCAGGTAACTAGTTGTACTAGATGACCAGGTAACTAGTTGTACTAGATGACCAGGTAACTAGATGTACTAGATGACCAGGTAACTAGTTGTACTAGATGACCAGGTAACTAGTTGTACTAGATGACCAGGTAACTAGTTGTACTAGATAACCAGGTAACTAGTTGTACTGGATGACCAGGTAACTAGTTGTACTAGATGACCAGGTAACTAGTTGTACTAGATAACCAGGTAACTAGTTGTACTAGATGACCAGGTAACTAGTTGTACTAGATGACCAGGTAACTAGTTGTACTAGATAACCAGGTAACTAGTTGTACTAGATGACCAGGTAACTAGTTGTACTAGATAACCAGGTAACTAGTTGTACTAGATAACCAGGTAACTAGTTGTACTGGATGACCAGGTAACTAGTTGTACTAGATAACCAGGTAACTAGTTGTACTGGATGACCAGGTAACTAGTTGTACTAGATAACCAGGTAACTAGTTGTACTAGATGACCAGGTAACTAGTTGTACTAGATGACCAGGTAACTAGTTGTACTAGATGACCAGGTAACTAGTTGTACTAGATAACCAGGTAACTAGTTGTACTAGATGACCAGGTAACTAGTTGTACTAGATGACCAGGTAACTAGTTGTACTAGATAACCAGGTAACTAGTTGTACTAGATGACCAGGTAACTAGTTGTACTAGATAACCAGGTAAATAGTTGTACTGGATGACCAGGTAACTAGTTGTACTAGATGACCAGGTAACTAGTTGTACTAGATAACCAGGTAACTAGTTGTACTGGATGACCAGGTAACTAGTTGTATTAGATAACCAGGTAACTAGTTGTACTAGATAACCAGGTAACTAGTTGTACTAGATAACCAGGTAACTAGTTGTACTGGATGACCAGGTAACTAGTTGTACTGGATGACCAGGTAACTAGTTGTACTAGATGACCAGGTAACTAGTTGTACTAGATAACCAGGTAAATAGTTGTACTAGATGACCAGGTAACTAGTTGTACTAGATAACCAGGTAACTAGTTGTACTGGATGACCAGGTAACTAGTTGTACTAGATGACCAGGTAACTAGTTGTACTAGATAACCAGGTAACTAGTTGTACTGGATGACCAGGTAACTAGTTGTACTAGATAACCAGGTAACTAGTTGTACTGGATGACCAGGTAACTAGTTGTACTAATTAACCAGGTAACTAGTTGTACTAGATAACCAGGTAACTAGTTGTACTGGATGACCAGGTAACTAGTTGTACTAGATAACCAGGTAACTAGTTGTACTAGATAACCAGGTAACTAGTTGTACTAGATGACCAGGTAACTAGTTGTACTAGATAACCAGGTAACTAGTTGTACTGGATGACCAGGTAACTAGTTGTACTAGATAACCAGGTAACTAGTTGTACTGGATGACCAGGTAACTAGTTGTACTAGATAACCAGGTAACTAGTTGTACTGGATGACCAGGTAACTAGTTGTACTAGATAACCAGGTAACTAGTTGTACTGGATGACCAGGTAACTAGTTGTACTGGATGACCAGGTAACTAGTTGTACTAGATGACCAGGTAACTAGTTGTACTAGATAACCAGGTAACTAGTTGTACTAGATAACCAGGTAACTAGTTGTACTGGATGACCAGGTAACTAGTTGTACTAGATGACCAGGTAACTAGTTGTACTAGATAACCAGGTAACTAGTTGTACTGGATGACCAGGTAACTAGTTGTACTAGATAACCAGGTAACTAGTTGTACTGGATGACCAGGTAACTAGTTGTACTAGATAACCAGGTAACTAGTTGTACTAGATAACCAGGTAACTAGTTGTACTGGATGACCAGGTAACTAGTTGTACTAGATAACCAGGTAACTAGTTGTACTAGATGACCAGGTAACTAGTTGTACTAGATAACCAGGTAACTAGTTGTACTGGATGACCAGGTAACTAGTTGTACTAGATAACCAGGTAAACTAACAGACTGTCTTCACCGGTCGTGTTCCTCCTCCTCACCTCAACAGGTCTCTGACCTACCACAGTTGCCAGGGAACCAGGTAGACCACACCCCCTCCTGGAACTCCTCCTCCTCACCTCAACAGGTCTCTGACCTACCACAGTTGCCAGGGAACCAGGTAGACCACACCCCTTCCTGGAACTCCTCCTCCTCACCTCAACAGGTCTCTGACCTACCACAGTTGCCAGGGAACCAGGTAGACCACACACCCCTGGATCTCCTGTGGAGTTATTCAGTTAAGTTCAGGGTGTAAATGTATTCTGTTGATCTGTCATCCTCAGACCACGAGTTCCTCTGAGTCCCAGAGCTCTGACCAGAGCCACTCATCAGAGGTGAGAGAGTGAGAGTGAGAGTGAGAGAGAAAGAGAGAGACAAAGAGAGAGAGAGAAGAGAGAGAGACAGAGACAGACAGAGAGACACAGAGAGAGAGAGACACACAGAGAGAGAGACAGAGAGAGAGAGTCAGAGAGAGAGAGAGAGAGAGAGAGAGAGAGAGAGAGAGAGAGAGAGAGAGAGTGCGTACAGACTCAGTGAGCATAGCCTTGCTATTGAGAAAGGCCGCTGTAGGCAAGAGAAGACAGGCTATGTGCTCACTGACCACAAAATGAGGTGGAAACTGAGCTGCACTTCCTGACCTCCTGTCTAATATTAGAGACACATATTTCCCTCAGATTACACAGATACACAAAGAATTTGAAAACAAACCCAATTTGGATGAACTGAAAAACCACAGTGTGCCATCACAGCAGCAAGATGTGTGACCTGTTGCACAAGGGCAACCAGTGTAGAACTAACACTGTAAATACTACTCATATTTATCTGATTAGTCATCTTCACCCACTATTCATGCTACAACTATTTACACATAGTTAAAACACAGTACATTGCTGATAATATACATTTTCAATCAACCTTTATGAGCACAATGTTTACTGTAAAACATTTATATTTGTTCGTTTCTTTGATTCAACTCACCTCTTATTGTTTATGTCACTTTGCTTTGACAATGTAACCAGGAAGAGTCATGTTTAACATGTTTAACATGGCTTATGTTTATGTACACATGTTTAACATGCCAATAACCAGGAAGAGTCATGTTTAACATGTTTAACATGGCTTATGTTTATGTACACATGTTTAACATGCCAATAAAGCCCCTTTCAAATGAATTGGTAGAAAGAGAGAGAGAGAGAGAAAAAAAATAAAGGAGAGAAAGAGAAGAGGGAGAAAAAGAAGAGAGGAGAGAGCGAAATAAAGGAGAGAGAGAGGAGAAAGAGAGGAGAGAAAGAGGAGAGAGGAGAGAGAAAGAAGAGAGGAGAGAGAAAGAAGAGAGAAATAGAGAAAAGAGAGGAGAGAGAAAGAAGAGAGAGGAGAGAGAAAGAAGAGAGAAATAGAGAAGAGAGAGGAGAAAGAAGAGAGAGGAGAGAGAAAGAAGAGAGGAGAGAGAAAGAAGAGAGAAATAGAGAAAAGAGAGGAGAGAGAAAGAAGAGAGAGGAGAGAGAAAGAAGAGAGAAATAGAGAAGAGAGAGGAATAGGGAGAAGAAAGGAGAGAAATATACATTTAAAAAAGAAAAGATCTCTCCCAGTATACAGTATATACTGTATATATATATAGTGTCTGTGTGTATACTGTATATATATATATATAGTGTCTGTGTGTATACTGTATATATATATATAGTGTCTGTGTGTATACTGTATATATATATAGTGTTGTGTATACTGTATATATATATATAGTGTTGTGTGCATACTGTATATATATATATAGTATCTGTGTGTATACTGTATATATATATATAGTGTCTGTGTATATACTGTATATATATAGTGTTGTGTGTATACTGTATATATATATATATATATATATATATAGTGTGTGTCTGTGTGTATACTGTATATATATAGTGTGTGTGTATGTGTGTATATATATAGTGTGTGTCTGTGTGTATACTGTATATATATATAGTGTGTGTGTATGTGTGTATATATATAGTGTGTGTCTGTGTGTATACTGTATATATATATAGTGTGTGTGTGTCTGTGTGTATACTGTATATATATATATATATAGTGTGTGTCTGTGTATATACTGTATATATATATTGTGTGTGTCTGTGTGTATATATATAGTGTGTGTCTGTGTGTATACTGAATATATATATATTGTGTGTGTCTGTGTGTATATATAGTGTGTGTCTGTGTGTATACTGTATATATATATAGTGTGTGTCTGTGTGTATACTGTATATATATAGTGTGTGTGTCTGTGTGTATACTGTATATATATAGTGTGTGTGTCTGTGTGTATATATATATAGTGTGTGTCTGTGTGTATACTCTATACATATAGTGTGTGTATGTGTGTATACTGTATATATATATAGTGTGTGTCTGTGTGTATACTGTATATATATAGTGTGTGTGTCTGTGTGTATATATATAGTGTGTGTCTGTGTGTATGTCTGTGTGTATATATATAGTGTGTGTCTGTGTGTATATATATAATGTGTGTCTGTGTGTATACTGTATATATATATAGTGTGTGTCTGTGTGTATGTCTGTGTGTATATATATAGTGTGTGTCTGTGTGTATATATATAGTGTGTGTCTGTGTGTATACTGTATATATATAGTGTGTGTCTGTGTGTATACTGTATATATATAGTGTGTGTCTGTGTGTATACTGTATATATATATAGTGTGTGTCTGTGTGTATACTGTATATATATAGTGTGTGTCTGTGTATATATATATAGTGTGTGTCTGTGTATACTGTATATATATATAGTGTGTGTCTGTGTGTATACTGTATATATATATAGTGTGTGTCTGTGTGTATACTGTATATATATATAGTGTGTGTCTGTGTGTATACTGTATATATATATAGTGTGTGTGTCTGTGTGTATACTGTATATATATATAGTGTGTGTCTGTGTGTATACTGTATATATATATAGTGTGTGTCTGTGTGTATACTGTATATATATATAGGGTGTGTCTGTGTGTATACTGTATATATATAGTGTGTGTCTGTGTGTATACTGTATATATATAGTGTGTGTCTGTGTGTATACTGTATATATATAATGTGTGTCTGTGTGTATACTGTATATATATATAGTGTGTGTCTGTGTGTATACTGTATATATATAATGTGTGTCTGTGTGTATACTGTATATATATATAGTGTGTGTCTGTGTGTATACTGTATATATATATAGTGTGTGTCTGTGTGTATACTGTATGTATATATAATGTGTGTCTGTGTGTATATATATAATGTGTGTCTGTGTGTATACTGTATATATATATAATGTGTGTCTGTGTGTATACTGTATATATATATAATGTGTGTCTGTGTGTATACTGTATATATATAGTGTGTGTCTGTGTGTATACTGTATATATATAATGTGTGTCTGTGTATACTGTATATATATATAGTGTGTGTCTGTGTGTATACTGTATATATATATAGTGTGTGTCTGTGTGTATACTGTATGTATATATAATGTGTGTCTGTGTGTATATATATAGTGTGTGTCTGTGTGTATACTGTATATATATATTGTGTGTGTCTGTGTGTATACTGTATATATATAATGTGTGTCTGTGTGTATACTGTATATATATATAGTGTGTGTCTGTGTGTATACTGTATATATATATAGTGTGTGTCTGTGTGTATACTGTATATATATAGTGTGTGTCTGTGTGTATACTGTATATATATATAATGTGTGTCTGTGTGTATACTGTATATATATATAGTGTGTGTCTGTGTGTATACTGTATATATATAGTGTGTGTCTGTGTGTATATATATAGTGTGTGTCTGTGTGTATACTGTATATATATAGAATGTGTGTCTGTGTGTATACTGTATATATATATAGTGTGTGTCTGTGTGTATACTGTATATATATAGTGTGTGTCTGTGTGTATACTGTATATATATATAGTGTGTGTCTGTGTGTATGTCTGTGTGTATACTGTATATATATATAGTGTGTCTGTGTGTATACTGTATATATATATAGTGTGTGTCTGTGTGTATACTGTATATATATATAGTGTGTGTCTGTGTGTATACTGTATATATATATAGTGTGTGTCTGTGTGTATATTGTATATATATAATGTGTGTCTGTGTGTATACTGTATATATATATAGTGTGTGTCTGTGTGTATACTGTATATATATATAGTGTGTGTCTGTGTGTATACTGTATATATATATAGTGTGTGTCTGTGTGTATACTGTATATATATATAGTGTGTGTCTGTGTGTATACTGTATATATATAGTGTGTGTCTGTGTGTATACTGTATATATATATAATGTGTGTCTGTGTGTATACTGTATATATATATAGTGTGTGTCTGTGTGTATACTGTATATATATAGTGTGTGTCTGTGTGTATATCTGTGTGTATATATATAATGTGTGTCTGTGTGTATACTGTATATATATATAGTGTGTGTCTGTGTGTATACTGTATATATATAGTGTGTGTCTGTGTGTATACTGTATATATATAATGTGTGT
>NC_068433.1:1098178-1100678 GCF_023373465.1 Oncorhynchus keta
GAGGCAGCAGGGCAGCAGGGCAGCAGGGAAGAAGAGAGACAGCAGGGCAGCAGGGAAGAGAGACAGCAGGGCAGCAGGGAAGAGAGACAGCAGGGCTGCAGGGAAGAGAGACAGCAGGGCAGCAGGGCAGCAGGGCAGCAGGGGAGAGACAGACAGCAGGGCAGCAGGGCAGCAGGGAAGAGAGACAGCAGGGCAGCAGGGAAGAGAGACAGCAGGGCAGCAGGGAAGAGAGGCAGCAGGGCAGCAGGGAAGAGAGACAGCAGGGCAGCAGGGCAGCAGGGAAGAGAGACAGCAGGGCAGCAGGGCAGCAGGGCAGCAGGGAAGAGAGACAGCAGGGCAGCAGGACAGCAGGGCAGCAGGGAAGAGAGACAGCAGGGCAGCAGGACAGCAGGGCAGCAGGGAAGAGAGACAGCAGGGCAGCAGGACAGCAGGGCAGCAGGGAAGAGAGGCAGCAGGACAGCAGGGCAGCAGGGCAGCAGGACAGCAGGGCAGCAGGACAGCAGGACACCAGGACACCAGGACACCAGGACACCAGGACAGCAGGGCAGCAGGACACCAGGACACCAGGACACCAGGACACCAGGACACCAGGACACCAGGACACCAGGACACCAGGACATCTACACTGGACACTAATGTAAAGTGTTGGTCCCATGTTTCATGAGCTGGAATAGAACAGAAATGTTCCATATTCACAAAAAGCTGATTTCTGCACAAATTTGTTTCCATCCCTGTTAGTGACAAGATAAACCATCCACCTGCCAGGTGTGGCATATCATTGACTGGGCCTGGCCAGGTGTGTCTGTCTGGGAACAAACCACACACTCATACCTCACCATGTCCTCCTGTCTGTCTGTCTGGGAACAAACCACACCCTCATACCTCACCATGTCCTCCTGTCTGTCTGTCTGGGAACAAACCACACCCTCATACCTCACCATGTCCTCCTGTCTGTCTGTCTGTCTGTCTGTCTGTCTGTCTGTCTGTCTGTCTGTCTGTCTGTCTGTCTGTAATATTTGTGGTGATGTCATGACACCAGGAGAACACAAAGTAGAGTTATTACAGCTCTCTCAAACACTTTGTTTACCGGAAGATTCAGTGTGTGTGTGTGTGTGTGTGTGTGTGTGTGTGCGGGTGTGTGTGTGTGTGTGTGTGTGTGTGTGTGTGTGATTTTAGGCTTGGCGCTATAATAGCTGAATCACTGGCCTGTGTGTGTGATTTTAGGCACAGGCGCTATAATAGCTTGAATCACTGGCCTGTACAATGACCCTATCATACACAGCTGATAACTATACTTACCATTTTCTCTCTCTCACACACACACACACACACACACACACACACACACACACACACACACACACACACACACACACACACACACACACACACACACACACACACACACACACACACTGCATTCTAAATATAGCGACCCTAATACAGTGCTGCCTGAGGACTAGAATATACTATATACTGTCTCCTCTCTCCGAGTAATTCTATGGTATCAGGGGCGACAATATATTTATTCAGACAGACGGTCAATTATAAAGTCAGATTCACTGCAGCAGGTGTGGCCACAGGTGTGTGTGTGTTTTACTTCAAGAGTTTAAATAGCCAACCACAACCACACACACTCCTTTAAACCACAAGTTTACCAGAAGACGAGGAAGGTGACACCACCAGGTACGTCTTCTCCTCCTCCCGTTACCTCTCTCCTCCTCACCACTCTTCTTCTCTCATCCTCTCCTCTCCTCCTACTATCTCTTCTCTTTTCTCCTCCTCCCGTTACCTCTCTCCTCCTCACCACTCTTCTTCTCTCATCCTCTCCTCTCCTCCTACTATCTCTTCTCTTTTCTCCTCCTCCCATTACCTCTCCTCTTCTCCTCTCCCCTCTCTTCTCTCTTCTCCTCTCCCCTCTCTTCTCTCTTTTCCTCTCCCCTCTCTTCTCTCCTCTCCTCTCCCCTCTCTTCTCTCCTCTCCTCCTACTATCTCTTCTCTCCTCTCCTCCTCCCGTTACCCTCTCCTCCTCCTGTCTTCTCCTCCTCCTGTTACCTCTCTTCTCCTCTTTTCTCCTCCTGTTACCTCTCTTCTCTTCTCCTCTCCTTACCTCTCCTCTCCTCCTCTTCTCCTTCTCTCTTCTCCTCTCCTCCTCCTCTCCTTACTTCTCCTCCTCTTCTCCTTCTCTCTTCTCCTCTCCTCCTGTCTTCTCCTCCTCCTGTTACCTCTCTTCTCCTCTTTTCTCCTCCTGTTACCTCTCTTCTCTTCTCCTCTCCTTACCTCTCCTCTCCTCCTCTTCTCCTTCTCTCTTCTCCTCTCCTCCTCCTCTCCTTGCTTCTCCTCCTCTTCTCCTTCTCTCTTCTCCTCTCCTCCTCCTCTCCTTACTTCTCCTCCTCTTCTCCTTCCCTCTTCTCCTCGTTTCTCTCTTTACCTCTTCTCCTCGTTTCTCTCGTTACCCCTCTCCTCCTCCCGTTACCTCTCTTCTCCTCTCCTCCTCCTC
>NC_068433.1:1105678-1120678 GCF_023373465.1 Oncorhynchus keta
TACTGTTGATCTGTTAGTTAAACTAACAACTATTACTGTTGATCTGTTAGTTAAACTAACAACTATTACTGTTGATCTGTTAGTTAAACTAACAACTATTACTGTTGATCTGTTAGTTAAACTAACAACTATTACTGTTGATCTGTTAGTTAAACTAACAACTATTACTGTTGGTCTGTTAGTTAAACTAACAACTATTACTGTTGATCTGTTAGTTAAACTAACAACTATTACTGTTGATCTGTTAGTTAAACTAACAACTATTACTGTTGATCTGTTAGTTAAACTAACAACTATTACTGTTGATCTGTTAGTTAAACTAACAACTATTACTGTTGATCTGTTAGTTAAACTAACAACTATTACTGTTGATCTGTTAGTTAAACTAACAACTATTACTGTTGATCTGTTAGTTAAACTAACAACTATTACTGTTGATCTGTTAGTTAAACTAACAACTATTACTGTTGATCTGTTAGTTAAACTAACAACTATTACTGTTGATCTGTTAGTTAAACTAACAACTATTACTGTTGATCTGTTAGTTAAACTAACAACTATTACTGTTGATCTGTTAGTTAAACTAACAACTATTACTGTTGATCTGTTAGTTAAACTAACAACTATTACTGTTGGTCTGTTAGTTAAACTAACAACTATTACTGTTGGTCTGTTAGTTAAACTAACAACTATTACTGTTGATCTGTTAGTTAAACTAACAACTATTACTGTTGATCTGTTAGTTAAACTAACTGTTGATCTGCTAGTTAAACTAACAACTATTACTGTTGATCTGTTAGTTAAACTAACAACTATTACTGTTGATCTGTTAGTTAAACTAACAACTATTACTGTTGGTCTGTTAGTTAAACTAACAACTATTACTGTTGATCTGTTAGTTAAACTAACAACTATTACTGTTGGTCTGTTAGTTAAACTAACAACTATTACTGTTGGTCTGTTAGTTAAACTAACAACTATTACTGTTGATCTGTTAGTTAAACTGACAACTATTACTGTTGATCTGTTAGTTAAACTAACAACTATTACTGTTGATCTGTTAGTTAAACTAACAACTATTACTGTTGATCTGTTAGTTAAACTAACAACTATTACTGTTGATCTGTTAGTTAAACTGACAACTATTACTGTTGATCTGTTAGTTAAACTAACAACTATTACTGTTGATCTGTTAGTTAAACTGACAACTATTACTGTTGATCTGTAAGTTAAACTGACAACTATTACTGTTGATCTGTAAGTTAAACTAACAACTATTACTGTTGATCTGTTAGTTAAACTGACAACTATTACTGTTGATCTGCTAGTTAAACTAACAACTATTACTGTTGGTCTGTTAACAGGTCATGAGGATAGTGTTGATCTGGATATGTCTACTGGGCATGAGTCTAGCCTTCCCAGTAAGTATATCTGTCTCTCTCCCTCCCTCCTAACAGGCTGTGTTCTGTCTCTCGTTCTCCCTCCATCTCCCTCCTAACAGGCTGTGTTCTGCCTCTCCCTCCATCTCCCTCCTAACAGGCTTATGTTCTGTCTCTCTTTCTCCCTCCCTCCTAACAGGCTGTGTTCTGTCTCTCTTTCTCCCTCCATCTCCCTCCTAACAGGCTGTGTTCTGTCTCTCTTTCTCCCTCCTAACAGGCTGTGTTCTGTCTCTCTCCCTCCTAACAGGCTGTGTTCTGCCTCTCCCCTCTTAACAGGCTGTGTTCTGCCTCTCCCTCCTAACAGGCTGTGTTCTGCCTCTCCCTCTTTCTCCCTCCTAACAGGCTGTGTTCTGCCTCTCTCCCTCCCTCCTAACAGGCTGTGTTCTGTCTCTCCCTCTTTCTCCCTCCTAACAGGCTGTGTTCTGTCTCTCCCTCTTTCTCCCTCCTAACAGGCTGTGTTCTGCCTCTCTCCCTCCCTCCTAACAGGCTGTGTTCTGTCTCTCCCTCTTTCTCCCTCCTAACAGGCTGTGTTCTGCCTCTCCCCTCCCTTAACAGGCTGTGTTCTGCCTCTCCCTCTTAACAGGCTGTGTTCTGCCTCTCTTTCTCCCTCCTAACAGGCTGTGTTCTGCCTCTCTTTCTCCCTCCTAACAGGCTGTGTTCTGTCTCTCCCTCTTTCTCCCTCCTAACAGGCTGTGTTCTGCCTCTCCCTCCTAACAGGCTGTGTTCTGCCTCTCCCTCCTAACAGGCTGTGTTCTGCCTCTCCCTCCTAACAGGCTGTGTTCTGCCTCTCCCTCTTAACAGGCTGTGTTCTGCCTCTCCCTCCTAACAGGCTGTGTTCTGCCTCTCCCTCTTAACAGGCTGTGTTCTGCCTCTCCCTCCTAACAGGCTGTGTTCTGCCTCTCCCTCCTAACAGGCTGTGTTCTGCCTCTCCCTCCTAACAGGCTGTGTTCTGCCTCTCCCTCCTAACAGGCTGTGTTCTGCCTCTCCCTCCTAACAGGCTGTGTTCTGCCTCTCCTCCTAACAGGCTGTGTTCTGCCTCTCCCTCCTAACAGGCTGTGTTCTGCCTCTCTTTCTCCCTCCTAACAGGCTGTGTTCTGCCTCTCTCCCTCCCTCCTAACAGGCTGTGTTCTGTCTCTCTTTCTCCCTCCTAACAGGCTGTGTTCTGTCTCTCTTTCTCCCTCCTAACAGGCTGTGTTCTGTCTCTCTTTCTCCCTCCTAACAGGCTGTGTTCTGCCTCTCTTTCTCCCTCCCCCTCCCTCCTAACAGGCTGTGTTCTGTCTCTCTTTCTCCCTCCTAACAGGCTGTGTTCTGTCTCTCTTTCTCCCTCCTAACAGGCTGTGTTCTGTCTCTCTTTCTCCCTCCTAACAGGCTGTGTTCTGTCTCTCTTTCTCCATCTCCTAACAGGCTGTGTTCTGCCTCTCTCCCTCCCTCCTAACAGGCTGTGTTCTGTCTCTCTTTCTCCCTCCTAACAGGCTGTGTTCTGTCTCTCTTTCTCCCTCCTAACAGGCTGTGTTCTGTCTCTCTTTCTCCCTCCTAACAGGCTGTGTCTGTTCTGTCTCTCTCCCTCCCTCCTAACAGGCTGTGTTCTGTCTCTCCCTCTTTCTCCCTCCTAACAGGCTGTGTTCTGCCTCTCTCCCTCCCTCCTAACAGGCTGTGTTCTGCCTCTCTCCCTCCCTCCTAACAGGCTGTGTTCTGCCTCTCTTTCTCCCTCCTAACAGGCTGTGTTCTGTCTCTCTTTCTCCCTCCATCTCCCTCCTAACAGGCTGTGTTCTGTCTCTCTTTCTCCCTCCATCTCCCTCCTAACAGGCTGTGTTCTGTCTCTCTTTCTCCCTCCATCTCCCTCCTAACAGGCTGTGTTCTGCCTCTCCCTCCCTCCCTCCTAACAGGCTGTGTTCTGCCTCTCTTTCTCCCTCCATCTCCCTCCTAACAGGCTGTGTTCTGTCTCTCCCTCTTTCTCCCTCCTAACAGGCTGTGTTCTGCCTCTCTCCCTCCCTCCTAACAGGCTGTGTTCTGCCTCTCTTTCTCCCTCCATCTCCCTCCTAACAGGCTGTGTTCTGTCTCTCCCTCCATCTCCCTCCTAACAGGCTGTGTTCTGTCTCTCTTTCTCCCTCCATCTCCCTCCTAACAGGCTGTGTTCTGCCTCTCTTTCTCCCTCCTAACAGGCTGTGTCTGTTCTGTCTCTCCCGCCATCTCCCTCCTAACAGGCTGTGTTCTGCCTCTCCCTCTTAACAGGCTGTGTTCTGCCTCTCTCCCTCCCTCCTAACAGGCTGTGTTCTGTCTCTCTTTCTCCCTCCTAACAGGCTGTGTTCTGCCTCTCTTTCTCCCTCCTAACAGGCTGTGTTCTGTCTCTCTTTCTCCCTCCTAACAGGCTGTGTTCTGCCTCTCTTTCTCCCTCCTAACAGGCTGTGTTCTGCCTCTCTCCCTCCCTCCTAACAGGCTGTGTTCTGTCTCTCTTTCTCCCTCCTAACAGGCTGTGTTCTGTCTCTCTTTCTCCCTCCTAACAGGCTGTGTTCTGTCTCTCTTTCTCCCTCCTAACAGGCTGTGTTCTGTCTCTCTTTCTCCCTCTCCCTCCCTCCTAACAGGCTGTGTTCTGCCTCTCTTTCTCCCTCCATCTCCCTCCTAACAGGCTGTGTTCTGCCTCTCCCTCCATCTCCCTCCTAACAGGCTGTGTTCTGCCTCTCTTTCTCCCTCCTAACAGGCTGTGTTCTGCCTCTCCCTCTTTCTCCCTCCTAACAGGCTCTGCCTCTCTCCCTCCCTCCTAACAGGCTGTGTTCTGTCTCTCCCTCTTTCTCCCTCCTAACAGGCTGTGTTCTGTCTCTCCCTCTTTCTCCTCCTAACAGGCTGTGTTCTGCCTCTCTCCCTCCCTCCTAACAGGCTGTGTTCTGTCTCTCCCTCTTTCTCCTCCTAACAGGCTGTGTTCTGCCTCTCCCTCTTAACAGGCTGTGTTCTGCCTCTCTTTCTCCCTCCTAACAGGCTGTGTTCTGCCTCTCTTTCTCCCTCCTAACAGGCTGTGTTCTGTCTCTCCCTCTTTCTCCCTCCTAACAGGCTGTGTTCTGCCTCTCCCTCCTAACAGGCTGTGTTCTGCCTCTCCCTCCTAACAGGCTGTGTTCTGCCTCTCCCTCCTAACAGGCTGTGTTCTGCCTCTCCTCTTAACAGGCTGTGTTCTGCCTCTCCCTCCTAACAGGCTGTGTTCTGCCTCTCCCTCTTAACAGGCTGTGTTCTGCCTCTCCCCTCCTAACAGGCTGTGTTCTGCCTCTCCCTCCTAACAGGCTGTGTTCTGCCTCTCCCTCCTAACAGGCTGTGTTCTGCCTCTCCCTCCTAACAGGCTGTGTTCTGCCTCTCCCTCCTAACAGGCTGTGTTCTGCCTCTCCCTCCTAACAGGCTGTGTTCTGCCTCTCCCTCCTAACAGGCTGTGTTCTGCCTCTCTTTCTCCCTCCTAACAGGCTGTGTTCTGCCTCTCTCCCTCCCTCCTAACAGGCTGTGTTCTGTCTTTCTTTCTCCCTCCTAACAGGCTGTGTTCTGTCTCTCTTTCTCCCTCCTAACAGGCTGTGTTCTGTCTCTCTTTCTCCCTCCTAACAGGCTGTGTTCTGCCTCTCTTTCTCCCTCCTAACAGGCTGTGTTCTGCCTCTCTCCCTCCCTCCTAACAGGCTGTGTTCTGTCTCTCTCTTTCTCCCTCCTAACAGGCTGTGTTCTGTCTCTCTTTCTCCCTCCTAACAGGCTGTGTTCTGTCTCTCTTTCTCCCTCCTAACAGGCTGTGTTCTGTCTCTCTTTCTCCATCTCCTAACAGGCTGTGTTCTGCCTCTCTCCCTCCCTCCTAACAGGCTGTGTTCTGTCTCTCTTTCTCCCTCCTAACAGGCTGTGTTCTGTCTCTCTTTCTCCCTCCTAACAGGCTGTGTTCTGTCTCTCTTTCTCCCTCCTAACAGGCTGTGTCTGTTCTGTCTCTCTCCCTCCCTCCTAACAGGCTGTGTTCTGCCTCTCTTTCTCCCTCCTAACAGGCTGTGTTCTGCCTCTCTCCCTCCCTCCTAACAGGCTGTGTTCTGCCTCTCTCCCTCCCTCCTAACAGGCTGTGTTCTGCCTCTCTTTCTCCCTCCTAACAGGCTGTGTTCTGTCTCTCTTTCTCCCTCCATCTCCCTCCTAACAGGCTGTGTTCTGTCTCTCTTTCTCCCTCCATCTCCCTCCTAACAGGCTGTGTTCTGTCTCTCTTTCTCCCTCCATCTCCTCCTAACAGGCTGTGTTCTGCCTCTCCCTCCATCTCCCTCCTAACAGGCTGTGTTCTGTCTCTCTTTCTCCCTCCATCTCCTCCTAACAGGCTGTGTTCTGCCTCTCCCTCCATCTCCCTCCTAACAGGCTGTGTTCTGTCTCTCCCTCCATCTCCCTCCTAACAGGCTGTGTTCTGCCTCTCCCTCCATCTCCCTCTTGTGTTCTGTCTCTCCCTCCAACAGGCTGTGTTCTGCCTCTCCCCATCTCCCTCTTAACAGGCTGTGTTCTGTCTCTCCCTCCATCTCCCTCCTAACAGGCTTGTGTTCTGTCTCTCTTTCTCCCTCCATCTCCCTCCTAACAGGCTGTGTTCTGCCTCTCCCTCTTAACAGGCTGTGTTCTGCCTCTCTCCCTCCCTCCTAACAGGCTGTGTTCTGTCTCTCTTTCTCCCTCCTAACAGGCTGTGTTCTGCCTCTCTTTCTCCCTCCTTACAGGCTGTGTTCTGCCTCTCTTTCTCCCTCCTAACAGGCTGTGTTCTGCCTCTCTTTCTCCCTCCTAACAGGCTGTGTTCTGCCTCTCTCCCTCCCTCCTAACAGGCTGTGTTCTGTCTCTCTTTCTCCTCCTAACAGGCTGTGTTCTGTCTCTCTTTCTCCCTCCTAACAGGCTGTGTTCTGTCTCTCTTTCTCCCTCCTAACAGGCTGTGTTCTGTCTCTCTTTCTCCCTCCATCTCCCTCCTAACAGGCTGTGTTCTGCCTCTCCCTCCATCTCCCTCCTAACAGGCTGTGTTCTGTCTCTCCCTCCATCTCCCTCCTAACAGGCTGTGTTCTGCCTCTCCCTCCATCTCCCTCCTAACAGGCTGTGTTCTGTCTCTCTTTCTCCCTCCTAACAGGCTGTGTTCTGCCTCTCCCTCCATCTCCCTCCTAACAGGCTGTGTTCTGTCTCTCCCTCCATCTCCCTCCTAACAGGCTGTGTTCTGCCTCTCCCTCCATCTCCCTCCTAACAGGCTGTGTTCTGTCTCTCCCTCCATCTCCCTCCTAACAGGCTGTGTTCTGCCTCTCCCTCCATCTCCCTCTTAACAGGCTGTGTTCTGCCTCTCTCCCTCCTATCTCCCTGGCTCTGTTCTGTCTCTCTTTCTCCCTCCATCTCCCTCCTAACAGGCTGTGTTCTGCCTCTCCCTCCTAACAGGCTCCTAACAGGCTGTGTTCTGCCTCTCTCCCTCCTAACAGGCTCCTAACAGGCTGTGTTCTGTCTCTCTTTCTCCCTCCTAACAGGCTGTGTTCTGTCTCTCTTTCTCCCTCCTAACAGGCTGTGTTCTGTCTCTCTTTCTCCCTCCTAACAGGCTGTGTTCTGCCTCTCTTTCTCCCTCCTAACAGGCTGTGTTCTGCCTCTCTCCCTCCCTCCTAACAGGCTGTGGTCTGTCTCTCTTTCTCCCTCCTAACAGGCTGTGTTCTGTCTCTCTTTCTCCCTCCTAACAGGCTGTGTTCTGTCTCTCTTTCTCCCTCCTAACAGGCTGTGTTCTGTCTCTCTTTCTCCCTCCTAACAGGCTGTGTTCTGCCTCTCTCCCTCCCTCCTAACAGGCTGTGTTCTGTCTCTCTTTCTCCCTCCTAACAGGCTGTGTTCTGTCTCTCTTTCTCCCTCCTAACAGGCTGTGTTCTGTCTCTCTTTCTCCCTCCTAACAGGCTGTGTCTGTTCTGTCTCTCTCCCTCCCTCCTAACAGGCTGTGTTCTGCCTCTCTTTCTCCCTCCTAACATGCTGTGTTCTGCCTCTCTCCCTCCCTCCTAACAGGCTGTGTTCTGCCTCTCTCCCTCCCTCCTAACAGGCTGTGTTCTGTCTCTCTTTCTCCCTCCTAACAGGCTGTGTTCTGTCTCTCTTTCTCCCTCCATCTCCCTCCTAACAGGCTGTGTTCTGTCTCTCTTTCTCCCTCCATCTCCCTCCTAACAGGCTGTGTTCTGTCTCTCTTTCTCCCTCCATCTCCCTCCTAACAGGCTGTGTTCTGCCTCTCCATCTCCCTCCTAACAGGCTGTGTTCTGTCTCTCTTTCTCCCTCCATCTCCCTCCTAACAGGCTGTGTTCTGCCTCTCCATCTCCCTCCTAACAGGCTGTGTTCTGTCTCTCCCTCCATCTCCCTCCTAACAGGCTGTGTTCTGCCTCTCCCTCCATCTCCCTCCTAACAGGCTGTGTTCTGTCTCTCCCTCCATCTCCCTCCTAACAGGCTGTGTTCTGCCTCTCCTCCATCTCCCTCTTAACAGGCTGTGTTCTGTCTCTCCCTCCATCTCCCTCCTAACAGGCTTGTGTTCTGTCTCTCTTTCTCCCTCCTAACAGGCTGTGTTCTGCCTCTCTCCCTCCCTCCTAACAGGCTGTGTTCTGCCTCTCTTTCTCCCTCTCCCTCCCTCCTAACAGGCTGTGTTCTGCCTCTCTTTCTCCCTCCATCTCCCTCCTAACAGGCTGTGTTCTGCCTCTCCATCTCCCTCCTAACAGGCTGTGTTCTGCCTCTCTTTCTCCCTCCATCTCCCTCCTAACAGGCTGTGTTCTGCCTCTCTTTCTCCCTCTTTCTCCCTCCTAACAGGCTGTGTCTGTTCTGTCTCTCCCGCCATCTCTCAGGTCCACAAGAGACGGGTGACAAGATCAGACAACGATGAAGGAGAGGGGGTAAGTGGCACGCAGGCACGTACGTACGCGCGCACACACACACACACACACGCGCACACACACACACACACACACACACACGCGCGATTAACCGACTCTTTCCATCGTTCTCTCAGCAACAGAGTGACTACAGTCATTCAAGTGATGAAGAGGAGGAGGAGGGAGGACAGGAAAGAGAAGAGGGAGGGGAAGGAGGAGAGGGAGAAGAAGAGGGGGGAGAGGGGGAGGAAGAGGGAGGAGAGGAAAGTGAAGAGAGTGATGAGGAAGAGAGTGACAGTGATGAAGATGAGGGGGGTGAAGAAGGAGAAGAAGGAGAGAAGGAAATAAGAGAGGAAGAAGGAGAGGGAAATGAAGGAGAGAATGAAGAGGGTGGGGAGGAAACAGGAGGGGAAGGAGGAGAGGGAATGAGGGCAGAGGAGACAGGAGTGGACGGGGAAGGAGAGCATCCTACTCCAGTGGACGGGGAAGGAGAGCAGCCTACTCCAGTGGACGGGGAAGGAGAGCAGCCTACTCCAGTGGACGGGGAAGGAGAGCAGCCTACTCCAGTGGACGGGGAAGGAGAGCAGCCTACTCCAGTGGACGGGGAAGGAGAGCAGCCTACTCCAGTGGACGGGGAAGGAGAGCAGCCTACTCCAGTGGACGGGGAAGGAGAGCAGCCTACTCCAGTGGACGGGGAAGGAGAGCAGCCTACTCCAGTGGACGGGGAAGGAGAGCAGCCTACTCCAGTGGACGGGGAAGGAGAGCAGCCTACTCCAGTGGACGGGGAAGGAGAGCAGCCTACTCCAGTGGACGGGGAAGGAGAGCAGCCTACTCCAGTGGACGGGGAAGGAGAGCATCCTACTCCAGTGGACGGGAAAGGAGAGCATCCTACTCCAGTGGACGGGGAAGGAGAGCATCCTACTCCAGTGGACGGGGAAGAGAAAGCAACACCATAGCCAGGTAAGACAGAAATACAGTACCTAGAGCTAATTTAAAAGACATTGAATATTCTGTAGAAAACAACATATCATAGAATCCATGTCGTAGGATATTGATTGCTTGGTTCTGAACTCGCAGATCCAGCCCTGCCAGGGGAGACGAGACGACCCCTCAGTCCAACAACACTGATCCCAGGATGACTAATGGAGCCCAGAGACTTCAGACCACATCGCCAGACAGACAGACAGACAGACATGACTAATCTATCCAGTGACTTGATCTGTAGTCTCTCAGGAAGGCCAGAGGACCTGTGGTTGATGTTTTTAATAGTTCTGACTGTTTCAGTAAACAGCCTGATATTGATGTTTGACTGTTTCAGTAAACAGCCTGATATTGATGTTTGACTGTTTCAGTAAACAGCCTGATATTGATGTTTGACTGTTTCAGTAAACAGCCTGATATTGATGTCTGACTGTTTCAGTAAACAGCCTGATATTGATGTTTGACTGTTTCAGTAAACAGCCTGATATTGATGTCTGACTGTTTCAGTAAACAGCCTGATATTGATGTTTGACTGTTTCAGTAAACAGCCTGATATTGATGTTTGACTGTTTCAGTAAACAGCCTGATATTGATGTTTGACTGTTTCAGTAAACAGCCTGATATTGATGTTTGACTGTTTCAGTAAACAGCCTGATATTGATGTCTGACTGTTTCAGTAAACAGCCTGATATTGATGTCTGACTGTTTCAGTAAACAGCCTGATATTGATGTTTGACTGTTTCAGTAAACAGCCTGATATTGATGTTTGACTGTTTCAGTAAACAGCCTGATATTGATGTTTGACTGTTTCAGTAAACAGCCTGATATTGATGTTTCGACTGTTTCAGAAACAGCCTGATATTGATGTTTGACTGTTTCAGTAAACAGCCTGATATTGATGTCTGACTGTTTCAGTAAACAGCCTGATATTGATGTCTGACTGTTTCAGTAAACAGCCTGATATTGATGTCTGACTGTTTCAGTAAACAGCCTGATATTGATGTCTGACTGTTTAAACAGCCTGATATTGATGTCTGACTGTTTCAGTAAACAGCCTGATATTGATGTCTGACTGTTTCAGTAAACAGCCTGATATTGATGTTTCAGACTGTTTCAGTAAACAGCCTGATATTGATGTCTGACTGTTTCAGTAAACAGCCTGATATTGATGTTTGACTGTTTCAGTAAACAGCCTGATATTGATGTTTGACTGTTTCAGTAAACAGCCTGATATTGATGTTTGACTGTTTCAGTAAACAGCCTGATATTGATGTCTGACTGTTTCAGTAAACAGCCTGATATTGATGTCTGACTGTTTCAGTAAACAGCCTGATATTGATGTTTGACTGTTTCAGTAAACAGCCTGATATTGATGTTTGACTGTTTCAGTAAACAGCCTGATATTGATGTTTGACTGTTTCAGTAAACAGCCTGATATTGATGTTTGACTGTTTCAGTAAACAGCCTGATATTGATGTTTGACTGTTTCAGTAAACAGCCTGATATTGATGTCTGACTGTTGGCAGATGTTGTTTTACAGTTGGTCACATATACAGATGTTGTTTTACAGTTGGTCACATATACATACCCATTGAACTAATTGTTATTGTTCTTCAATAAAATGTTTTAAATCTGCCCCAGTGGTTTTATGATGTATTTTTATGACTGTGTAGGAAGTTAGTGAAGGAGAGGAGAGGAGGAGAGGAGGAGAGGCCAGACACAGACACAGGATGGTTATGATACAAGAAGACAATACTTTATTGGGACAAAGTAGCAAAACACAGTCCTCAACAACACTGGCTAGGCTACCTGTGATGTCACAAACAAGGAGGTCAGGGTTCTAAGGTCATTCTCAGAGAAAGGGAGGTATCAGCTAAATAATAGCCAGGCTCCATTGAACAAATCAGGTCACCTGGCTTGACCTCTCACCTTCACCATTTCAGCCCCACTCCCGGGTTTGTGACATGAGGGTTGATTGATAGCAGATACTGCTGTTTGATTGGAGGAGAGTACTGTACATGGGAGTCACTGATAATCACTGTTATCGGAGGTCGTTACTAACCCTAAGGGCTGATCTAGGACCAGATCACCCTGCACCACTCTAAGCCTGACCACCAGGCAGAGAGAGTACAAAACTGATCCTAGGTCAGTGTCTATAGAAGTAACAGGATCCTGTAGGGTGAGTCCCAACGGTACCCTATTCCCTATAGAGTGCACTAAACTCATTACCAGGGTGTCATATAGTGCACTATAAAGGCAATAGGGAGCCATTTGGGGATCAGCCATGGCGGAGCAACCAGGTCGTCATGGAGAGGAAATACTAAAGAATCACACAGATTAACGCTCAGGAGCAATCCCAAATAACACCCTGTACACTATATAGTATACTAGACTGGTCGAGAGCCCTATAGTATAATAGTATACTAGACTGGACTAGAGCCCTATAGTATACTGGTCTAGAGCCCTATGTAGTACACTAGACTGGACTAGAGCCCTATGTAGTAGACTGGACTAGAGCCCTATAGTATATGGGTCTAGAGCCCTATGTAGTAGACTGTTCTAGAGCCCTATGTAGTACACTAGACTGGTCTAGAGCCCTATAGTATACTGGTCTAGAGCCCTATGCAGTAGACTGTTCTAGAGCCCTATGTAGTACACTAGACTGGACTAGAGCCCTATAGTATACTAGACTAGAGCCCTATAGTATACTAGACTAGAGCCCTATATAGTAGACTGGACTAGAGCCCTATGTAGTACACTAGACTGGACTAGAGCCCTATAGTATACTAGACTAGAGCCCTATACACTAGACTGGACTAGAGCCCTATAGTATACTAGACTAGAGCCCTATGTAGTACACTAGACTGGACTAGAGCCCTATAGTATACTGGTCTAGAGCACTATATAGTATACTAGACTGGAATAGAGCCCTATAGTATACTATACTAGAGCCCTATATAGTACACTAGACTGGACTAGAGCCCTATAGTATACTGGTCTAGAGCCCTATGTAGTAGATTGGTCTAGAGCCCTATAGTATACTTGTCTAGAGCCCTATATAGAACACTAGACTGGACTAGAGCCCTATAGTATACTAGACTAGTGCCCTATGTAGTACACTAGACTGGACTAGAGCCCTATGTAGTACACTAGACTGGACTAGAGCCCTATGTAGTAGACTGGTCTAGAGCCCTATAGTATACTGGTCTAGAGCCCTATGTAGAACACTAGACTGGACTAGAGCCCTATAGTATACTAGACTAGAGCCCTATGTAGTACACTAGACTGGACTAGAGCCCTATGTAGTACACTAGACTGGACTAGAGCCCTATAGTATACTAGACTGGAATAGAGCCCTATAGTATACTAGACTAGAGCCCTATGTAGTACACTAGACTGGACTAGAGCCCTATAGTATACTAGACTAGAGCCCTATGTAGTACACTAGACTGGACTAGAGCCCTATAGTATACTAGACTAAGCCCTATGTAGTACACTAGACTGGACTAGAGCCCTATAGTATACTAGACTAGAGCCCTATGTAGTACACTAGACTGGACTAGAGCCCTATAGTAAACTAGACTTAGCACTATGTAGTACACTAGACTGGACTAGAGCCCTATAGTATACTAGACTAGAGCCCTATGTAGTACACTAGACTGGACTAGAGCCCTATAGTATACTAGACTAGAGCCCTATACAGTAGACTGGAATAGAGCCCTGTAACTAGAGCCCTATAGTAGACTGGAATAGAGCCCTAGAGTAGACTGGAATAGAGCCCTATAGTATACTAGACTGGACTAGAGCCCTATGCAGTAGACTGGAATAGAGCCCTATAGTAGTACTGGACTAGAGCCCTATAGTATACTGTTCTAGAGCCCTATGCAGTAGACTGGACTAGAGCCCTATAGTATACTGACTAGAGCCCTATGCAGTACACTAGACTGGAATAGAGCCCTATGCAGTAGACTGGACTAGAGCCTATGCAGTAGACTGGAATAGAGCCCTATGCTAGTATACTAGACTAGAGCCCTATGCAGTAGACTGGAATAGAGCCCTATGTAGACTGGACAGCCCTATAGACTGGAATAGAGCCCTATGCAGTAGACTGGACTAGAGCCCTATGTAGTACACTAGACTGGACTAGAGCCCTATGCAGTAGACTGGAATAGAGCCCTATGTAGTAGACTGGACTAGAGCCCTATGCGGTAGACTGGACTAGAGCCCTATGTAGTACTAGACTGGAATAGAGCCCTATAGTATACTGGAATAGAGCCCTATGCAGTAGACTGGACTAGAGCCCTATGCGGTAGACTGGAGAGCCCTATGCAGTAGACTAGAGCCCTATACAGTAGACTGGAATAGAGCCCTATGCAGTAGACTGGAATAGAGCCCTATGCAGTAGACTGGAATAGAGCCCTATGCAGTAGACTGGAATAGAGCCCTATGCAGTAGACTGGACTAGAGCCCTATAGTATACTAGACTAGAGCCCTATGCAGTAGACTGGAATAGAGCCCTATGCAGTAGACTGGAATAGAGCCCTATGCAGTAGACTAGACTAGAGCCCTATGCAGTAGACTGGAATAGAGCCCTATGCAGTAGACTGGAATAGAGCCCTATGCAGTAGACTGGAATAGAGCCCTATGCAGTAGACTGGAATAGAGCCCTATGCAGTAGACTGGAATAGAGCCCTATGCAGTAGACTGGACTAGAGCCCTATAGTATACTAGACTAGAGCCCTATGCAGTAGACTGGAATAGAGCCCTATGCAGTAGACTGGAATAGAGCCATATGCAGTATACTAGAATAGAGCCCTATGCAGTAGACTGGAATAGAGCCCTATGCAGTAGACTGGAATAGAGCCCTATGCAGTAGACTGGAATGGATGCAGAGCCCTAATGAACAGTATTTGACTGGACATAGAGCCCTATGTCAGTAGACTGGAATAGAGCCCTATGCAGTAGACTGTCTGAGACTAGAGCCCTATGCAGTACAGACTGGAATAGAGCCCTATGCAGGAGACTGGAATAGAGCCCTATGTGTAGACTGAGATAGAGTGTGTATAGTGTGAGTGTAATGTGTGTGTGTGTGTGTGTGTGTAGAGCCCTGTGTGTGTAGTGTCTGTGTGTGTGACTGTTTGTAGAGCCCTATGTGTGTGTGTATATAGTGTCTGTGTGTATAGTGTGTGTGTGTGTGTGTATAGTGTCTGTATGCAGTAGACTGTATAGTGTGAGTGTAATGGAATGTGCCTATGTGTAGACTGTATAGTGTCTGTGTGTATAGTGTGATGTGTATAGTGTGTGTGTGTAGTGTGTGTGTGTGTATAGTGTGTGACTGTGTGTATAGTGTCTGTGTGTATAGTGTATGTGTGTGTGTATAGTGTCTGTGTGTATACTGTGAGTGTGTATAGTGTCTGTGTGTGTGTATAGTGTCTGTGTGTATAGTGTGTGTGTGTATAGTGTCTGTGTGTATAGTGTCTGTGTGTATAGTGTCTGTGTGTGTATAGTGTCTGTGTGTGTGTATAGTGTCTGTGTGTATAGTGTCTGTGTGTATAGTGTCTGTGTGTGTGTATAGTGTCTGTGTGTATAGTGTGAGTGTGTATAGTGTCTGTGTGTATAGTGTCTGTGTGTATAGTGTCTGTGTGTATAGTGTCTGTGTGTATAGTGTCTGTGTGTATAGTGTCTGTGTGTGTGTATAGTGTCTGTGTGTATAGTGTGAGTGTGTATAGTGTCTGTGTGTATAGTGTCTGTGTGTA
>NC_068433.1:1123178-1205678 GCF_023373465.1 Oncorhynchus keta
GTATAGTGTCTGTGTGTATAGTGTCTGTGTGTATAGTGTCTGTGTGTATAGTGTCTGTGTGTATAGTGTCTGTGTGTATAGTGTCTGTGTGTATAGTGTCTGTGTGTATAGTGTCTGTGTGTATAGTGTCTGTGTGTATAGTGTCTGTGTGTATAGTGTCTGTGTGTATAGTGTCTGTGTGTATAGTGTCTGTGTGTATAGTGTCTGTGTGTATAGTGTCTGTGTGTATAGTGTCTGTGTGTATAGTGTCTGTGTGTATAGTGTCATCTGGTATAGTGTCTGTGTGTATAGTGTCTGTGTGTATAGTGTCTGTGTGTATAGTGTCTGTGTGTATAGTGTCCGTGTGTATAGTGTCTGTGTGTATAGTGTCTGTGTGTATAGTGTCTGTGTGTATAGTGTCTGTGTGTATAGTGTCTGTGTGTATAGTGTCTGTGTGTATAGTGTCTGTGTGTATAGTGTCTGTGTGTATATGTCTGTGTGTATAGTGTCTGTGTGTATAGTGTCTGTGTGTATAGTGTCTGTGTGTATAGTGTCTGTGTGTATAGTGTCTGTGTGTATAGTGTCTGTGTGTATAGTGTCTGTGTGTATAGTGTCTGTGTGTATAGTGTCTGTGTGTATGCATCTCTACATGTGTTTATGTTAGAAGACATTGTCTATGTTCCAAATGTCTCCACTCAGAGCGTTGGCGGCTCCCTGCAATGTCCAGGTGAACAGGGCTAGTTGCCGTCGGAAAAGGGCCTCGTTGAAGCGCCTGGGGTCGGAGGTCAGTAGAGAAAGGTGTTCGGTGAGAGCACTCAGAGTGTGTTCCCCCCGACCGTGCATAACGTGACGGAACGGAGTCTCAACCACAGACACGTACTGGGACAGGAAGTAATACTCTACCTGTAGAGACACACACATTACATCCTGTATATATACACACACATTATATATATATTATATAAAAACACACATTATATATATATATTATATAAAAACACACATTATATTTATATATTATATAAAAACACACATTATATATATATATATATTATATAAAAACACATCATACACACTACCGTCCAAAAGTTTGGGGTCACTTACAAATATCCTTATATACATAAATGTCTACACTGTATTTCTGATCAATTTGATGTTATTTTAATGGATAAAAAAAGGGTTTTTCTTTCAAAAACAAGGATGTTTGAAAGTGACCCCAAACGTTTGGACGGTAGTGTGTATGAACACACACACATTACATATATACAAACACACAATATATATATATATATATAAACCCTCACACACACACATTACATATATACAGTACCAGTCAAAAGTTAGGACACACCTACTCATTCCAGGGTTTTTCTTTATTTCTACTATTTTCTACATTGTAGAATAATAGTGAAGACATCAAAACTATGACACATATGGAATCATGTAGTAACTGAAAAAGTGTTAAACATATTTGAGATTCTTCAAAGTAGCCACCCTTTACCTTGATGACAGCTTTGCACACTCTTGGCATTCTCTCAACCAGCTTCACGAGGAATGGTCTTCCGACAGCCTTGAAGGAGTTCCCACATATGCTGAGCACTTGTTGGCTGCTTTTCCAATCACTCTGCGGTACAACTCATCCCAAACCATCTCAATTGTATAAAATAAAGAAAACCCCTTAAATTAGTAGGTATGTACAAACTTTTGACTGGTATACACAGACCACCAGAGAGACAGAGAATCAGACAGACAGAGACAGACACAGACCACCAGAGAGACAGAGAATCAGACAGAGAATCAGAGACAGACAGAGAATCAGACAGACAGAGACAGACAGAGAATCAGACAGACAGAGACAGACACAGCTATCCCCTACCTACCCTCATCATGCGTGTGTTGTAGATACGTGTCATAGTCTCGTCCTGTACATCAGAGTTCAGTATGGCCTCCTGCAGGGTCTCAGCTGCTCTGCTGTAGTCTCCTCTAGCACTGAACACCCACTGAGGAGAGAGACCACGAGCCTGGAGGGAGAGGGAGAAGTGTTAGACAAATAGCCTTAGCCATCCCGCTTGGGGAGTGTCCCTCGGTGGGGGACTGTCCCTCGGTGGGGGACTGTCCCTCCAAAACAGAGCAACTAGTGTAGTTAGAGATTAATAACCCTATGGAATGGGACATCACTAGTGTAGAGACAGATAAATAACCCTATGGAATGGGACATCACTAATGTAGTTAGAGATGAATAACCCTATGGAATGGGACATCACTAGTGTAGTTAGAGATTAATAACCCTATGGAATGGGACATCACTAGTGTAGTGACAGATTAATAACCCTATGGAATGGGACATCACTAGTGTAGTTAGAGATAAATAACCCTATGGAATGGGACATCACTAGTGTAGTTAGAGATTAATAACCCTATGGAATGGGACATCACTAATGTAGTTAGAGATTAATAACCCTATGGAATGGGACATCACTAGTGTAGTTAGAGATTAATAACCCTATGGAATGGGACATCACTAATGTAGTTAGAGATTAATAACCCTATGGAATGGGACATCACTAGTGTAGTGAGAGATTAATAACCCTATGGAATGGGACATCACTAGTGTAGTTAGAGATTAATAACCCTATGGAATGGGACATCACTAGTGTAGTTAGAGATTAATAACCCTATGGAATGGGACATCACTAGTGTAGTTAGAGATTAATAACCCTATGGAATGGGACATCACTAGTGTAGTTAGAGATTAATAACCCTATGGAATGGGACATCACTAGTGTAGTTAGAGATTAATAACCCTATGGAATGGGACATCACTAGTGTAGGACAGATTAATAACCCTATGGAATGGGACATCACTAGTGTAGTTAGAGATTAATAACCCTATGGAATGGGACATCACTAGGACATCACCCTATGGAATGGGACATCACTGGTGTAGAGATTAATAACCCTATGGAATGGGACATCACTAGTGTAGTTAGAGATTAATAACCCTATGGAATGGGACATCACTGGTGTAGGGACAGATTAATAACCCTATGGAATGGGACATCACTAGTGTAGTTAGAGATAAATAACCCTATGGAATGGGACATCACTAGTGTAGAGACAGATTAATAACCCTATGGAATGGGACATCACTAGTGTAGTTAGAGATAAATAACCCTATGGAATGGGACATCACTAGTGTAGGGACAGATTAATAACCCTATGGAATGGGACATCACTAGTGTAGGGACAGATTAATAACCCTATGGAATGGGACATCACTAGTGTAGGGACAGATTAATAACCCTATGGAATGGGACATCACTAGTGTAGTTAGAGATAAATAACCCTATGGAATGGGACATCACTAGTGTAGGGACAGATTAATAACCCTATGGAATGGGACATCACTAATGTAGTTAGAGATTAATAACCCTATGGAATGGGACATCACTAGTGTAGAGACAGATTAATAACCCTATGGAATGGGACATCACTAATGTAGTTAGAGATAAATAACCCTATGGAATGGGACATCACTAGTGTAGGGACAGATTAATAACCCTATGGAATGGGACATCACTAGTGTAGGGACAGATTAATAACCCTATGGAATGGGACATCACTAGTGTAGTTAGAGATTAATAACCCTATGGAATGGGACATCATTAATGTAGTGACCCTATGGAATGGGACATCACTAGTGTAGGGACCCCTATGGAATGGGACATCACTAGTGTAGGGACAGATTAATAACCCTATGGAATGGGACATCACTAGTGTAGGGACAGATTAATAACCCTATGGAATTCACTAGTGTAACAGATTAATAACCCTATGGAATGGGACATCACTAGTGTAGGGACAGATTAATAACCCTATGGAATGGGACA
Organism: Oncorhynchus keta; assembly: GCF_023373465.1. Taxonomy (NCBI): domain Eukaryota; kingdom Metazoa; phylum Chordata; class Actinopteri; order Salmoniformes; family Salmonidae; genus Oncorhynchus; species Oncorhynchus keta. The sequence goes on from NC_068433.1 coordinate 1,127,048, forward strand.
TCACTAGTGTAGAGACAGATTAATAACCCTATGGAATGGGACATCACTAGTGTAGGGACAGATTAATAACCCTATGGAATGGGACATCACTAGTGTAGGGACAGATTAATAACCCTATGGAATGGGACATCACTAGTGTAGTTAGAGATTAATAACCCTATGGAATGGGACATCACTAGTGTAGGGACAGATTAATAACCCTATGGAATGGGACATCACTAGTGTAGGGACAGATTAATAACCCTATGGAATGGGACATCACTAGTGTAGTTAGAGATTAATAACCCTATGGAATGGGACATCACTAGTGTAGTGACAGATTAATAACCCTATGGAATGGGACATCACTAGTGTAGTTAGAGATTAATAACCCTATGGAATGGGACATCACTAGTGTAGGGACAGATTAATAACCCTATGGAATGGGACATCACTGGTGTAGAGACAGATTAATAACCCTATGGAATGGGACATCACTAGTGTAGGGACAGATTAATAACACTATGGAATGGGACATCACTGGTGTAGTTAGAGATTAATAACCCTATGGAATGGGACATCACTAGTGTAGGGACAGATTAATAACCCTATGGAATGGGACTTCACTAGTGTAGTTAGAGATTAATAACCCTATGGAATGGGACATCACTGGTGTAGGGACAGATTAATAACCCTATGGAATGGGACATCACTATTGTAGGGACGGATTAATAACCCTATGGAATGGGACATCGCTAGTGTAGAGACAGATTAATAACCCTATGGAATGGGACATCACTAGTGTAGTTAGAGATAAATAACCCTATGGAATGGGACATCACTAGTGTAGGGACAGATTAATAACCCTATGGAATGGGACATCACTAGTGTAGTTAGAGATTAATAACCCTATGGAATGGGACATCGCTAGTGTAGTTAGAGATTAATAACCCTACGGAATGGGACATCACTAGTGTAGGGACAGATTAATAACCCTATGGAATGGGACATCACTATTGTAGAGACAGATTAATAACCCTATGGAATGGGACATCACTAGTGTAGGGACAGATTAATAACCCTATGGAATGGGACATCACTAGTGTAGTTAGAGATTAATAACCCTACGGAATGGGACATCACTAGTGTAGGGACAGATTAATAACCCTATGGAATGGGACATCGCTAGTGTAGTGACAGATTAATAACCCTATGGAATGGGACATCACTAATGTAGTGACAGATTAATAACCCTATGGAATGGGACATCGCTAGTGTAGTTAGAGATTAATAACCCTATGGAATGGGACATCACTAGTGTAGTTAGAGATAAATAACCCTATGGAATGGGACATCACTGGTGTAGTTAGAGATAAATAACCCTATGGAATGGGACATCACTAGTGTAGGGACAGATTAATAACCCTATGGAATGGGACATCACTGGTGTAGTTAGAGATAAATAACCCTATGGAATGGGACATCACTAGTGTAGTTAGAGATTAATAACCCTATGGAATGGGACATCACTAGTGTAGTTAGAGATTAATAACCCTATTGAATGGGACATCACTAGTGTAGTTAGAGATTAATAACCCTATGGAATGGGACATCACTAGTGTAGGGACAGATTAATAACCCTATGGAATGGGACATCACTAGTGTAGTTAGAGATTAATAACCCTATGGAATGGGACATCGCTAGTGTAGTTAGAGATTAATAACCCTACGGAATGGGACATCACTAGTGTAGGGACAGATTAATAACCCTATGGAATGGGACATCACTATTGTAGAGACAGATTAATAACCCTATGGAATGGGACATCACTAGTGTAGGGACAGATTAATAACCCTATGGAATGGGACATCACTAGTGTAGTTAGAGATTAATAACCCTACGGAATGGGACATCACTAATGTAGTGACAGATTAATAACCCTATGGAATGGGACATCGCTAGTGTAGTTAGAGATTAATAACCCTATGGAATGGGACATCACTAGTGTAGTTAGAGATAAATAACCCTATGGAATGGGACATCACTGGTGTAGTTAGAGATAAATAACCCTATGGAATGGGACATCACTAGTGTAGGGACAGATTAATAACCCTATGGAATGGGACATCACTAGTGTAGTTAGAGATAAATAACCCTATGGAATGGGACATCACTAGTGTAGTTAGAGATAAATAACCCTATGGAATGGGACATCACTAGTGTAGTTAGAGATTAATAACCCTATGGAATGGGACATCACTAGTGTAGTTAGAGATTAATAACCCTATGGAATGGGACATCACTAGTGTAGGGACAGATTAATAACCCTATGGAATGGGACATCACTAGTGTAGTTAGAGATAAATAACCCTATGGAATGGGACATCACTAGTGTAGTTAGAGATAAATAACCCTATGGAATGGGACATCACTAGTGTAGTGACAGATAAATAACCCTATGGAATGGGACATCACTGGTGTAGAGACAGATTAATAACCCTATGGAATGGGACATCACTAGTGTAGGGACAGATTAATAACCCTATGGAATGGGACATCACTAATGTAGTTAGAGATTAATAACCCTATGGAATGGGACATCACTAGTGTAGTTAGAGATAAATAACCCTATGGAATGGGACATCACTAGTGTAGAGACAGATTAATAACCCTATGGAATGGGACATCACTAGTGTAGTTAGAGATAAATAACCCTATGGAATGGGACATCACTAATGTAGGGACAGATTAATAACCCTATGGAATGGGACATCGCTAGTGTAGTTAGAGATAAATAACCCTATGGAATGGGACATCGCTAGTGTAGTTAGAGAATAATAACCCTACGGAATGGGACATCACTAATGTAGTGACAGATTAATAACCCTATGGAATGGGACATCACTAGTGTAGTTAGAGATTAATAACCCTATGGAATGGGACATCACTAGTGTAGTTAGAGATAAATAACCCTATGGAATGGGACATCACTGGTGTAGTTAGAGATAAATAACCCTATGGAATGGGACATCGCTAGTGTAGTTAGAGATTAATAACCCTACGGAATGGGACATCGCTAGTGTAGTTAGAGATGAATAACCCTATGGAATGGGACATCACTAGTGTAGCGACAGATTAATAACCCTATGGAATGGGACATCACTAGTGTTGGGACAGATTAATAACCCTATGGAATGGGACATCACTAGTGTTGGGACAGATTAATAACCCTATGGAATGGGACATCACTAGTGTAGTTAGAGATTAATAACCCTACGGAATGGGACATCACTGGTGTAGGGACAGATAAATAACCCAATGGAATGGGACATCACTAGTGTAGGGACAGATTAATAACCCTATGGAATGGGACATCACTAGTGTAGTTAGAGATTAATAACCCTATGGAATGGGACATCACTAGTGTAGGGACAGATTAATAACCCTATGGAATGGGACATCACTAATGTAGGGACAGATTAATAACCCTATGGAATGGGACATCACTAGTGTAGTTAGAGATTAATAACCCTATGGAATGGGACATCACTAGTGTAGGGACAGATTAATAACCCTATGGAATGGGACATCGCTAGTGTAGTTAGAGATTAATAACCCTATGGAATGGGACATCACTAGTGTAGTGACAGATTATTAACCCTATGGAATGGGACATCACTAATGTAGGGACAGATTAATAACCCTATGGAATGGGACATCACTAGTGTAGTTAGAGATAAATAACCCTATGGAATGGGACATCACTAATGTAGGGACAGATTAATAACCCTATGGAATGGGACATCGCTAGTGTAGTTAGAGATAAATAACCCTATGGAATGGGACATCGCTAGTGTAGTTAGAGAATAATAACCCTACGGAATGGGACATCACTAATGTAGTGACAGATTAATAACCCTATGGAATGGGACATCACTAGTGTAGTTAGAGATTAATAACCCTATGGAATGGGACATCACTAGTGTAGTTAGAGATAAATAACCCTATGGAATGGGACATCACTGGTGTAGTTAGAGATAAATAACCCTATGGAATGGGACATCGCTAGTGTAGTTAGAGATTAATAACCCTACGGAATGGGACATCGCTAGTGTAGTTAGAGATGAATAACCCTATGGAATGGGACATCACTAGTGTAGCGACAGATTAATAACCCTATGGAATGGGACATCACTAGTGTTGGGACAGATTAATAACCCTATGGAATGGGACATCACTAGTGTTGGGACAGATTAATAACCCTATGGAATGGGACATCACTAGTGTAGTTAGAGATTAATAACCCTACGGAATGGGACATCACTGGTGTAGGGACAGATAAATAACCCAATGGAATGGGACATCACTAGTGTAGGGACAGATTAATAACCCTATGGAATGGGACATCACTAGTGTAGTTAGAGATTAATAACCCTATGGAATGGGACATCACTAGTGTAGGGACAGATTAATAACCCTATGGAATGGGACATCACTAATGTAGGGACAGATTAATAACCCTATGGAATGGGACATCACTAGTGTAGTTAGAGATAAATAACCCTATGGAATGGGACATCACTAATGTAGGGACAGATTAATAACCCTATGGAATGGGACATCGCTAGTGTAGTTAGAGATAAATAACCCTATGGAATGGGACATCGCTAGTGTAGTTAGAGAATAATAACCCTACGGAATGGGACATCACTAATGTAGTGACAGATTAATAACCCTATGGAATGGGACATCACTAGTGTAGTTAGAGATTAATAACCCTATGGAATGGGACATCACTAGTGTAGTTAGAGATAAATAACCCTATGGAATGGGACATCACTGGTGTAGTTAGAGATAAATAACCCTATGGAATGGGACATCGCTAGTGTAGTTAGAGATTAATAACCCTACGGAATGGGACATCGCTAGTGTAGTTAGAGATGAATAACCCTATGGAATGGGACATCACTAGTGTAGCGACAGATTAATAACCCTATGGAATGGGACATCACTAGTGTTGGGACAGATTAATAACCCTTGGAATGGGACATCACTAGTGTTGGGACAGATTAATAACCCTATGGAATGGGACATCACTAATGTAGTGACAGATTAATAACCCTATGGAATGGGACATCACTAGTGTAGGGACAGATTAATAACCCTATGGAATGGGACATCACTAGTGTAGTTAGAGATTAATAACCCTACGGAATGGGACATCACTGGTGTAGGGACAGATAAATAACCCAATGGAATGGGACATCACTAGTGTAGGGACAGATTAATAACCCTATGGAATGGGACATCACTAGTGTAGTGACAGATTAATAACCCTATGGAATGGGACATCACTAGTGTAGGGACAGATTAATAACCCTATGGAATGGGACATCACTAGTGTAGGGACAGATTAATAACCCTATGGAATGGGACATCACTAGTGTAGTGACAGATAAATAACCCTATGGAATGGGACATCACTAGTGTAGGGACAGATTAATAACCCTATGGAATGGGACATCACTAGTGTAGTTAGAGATTAATAACCCTATGGAATGGGACATCACTAGTGTAGTGACAGATTAATAACCCTATGGAATGGGACATCACTAGTGTAGTTAGAGATTAATAACCCTATGGAATGGGACATCACTAATGTAGAGACAGATTAATAACCCTATGGAATGGGACATCACTAGTGTAGTTAGAGATTAATAACCCTATGGAATGGGACATCACTAGTGTAGTGACAGATTAATAACCCTATGGAATGGGACATCACTAGTGTAGTTAGAGATAAATAACCCTATGGAATGGGACATCACTAGTGTAGTTAGAGATTAATAACCCTATGGAATGGGACATCACTGGTGTAGAGACAGATTAATAACCCTATGGAATGGGACATCACTAGTGTAGGGACAGATTAATAACCCTATGGAATGGGACATCACTAGTGTAGTTAGAGATTAATAACCCTATGGAATGGGACATCACTAGTGTAGTTAGAGATAAATAACCCTATGGAATGGGACATCACTAATGTAGTTAGAGATAAATAACCCTATGGAATGGGACATCACTAATGTAGTTAGAGATAAATAACCCTATGGAATGGGACATCACTAGTGTAGGGACAGATTAATAACCCTATGGAATGGGACATCACTAATGTAGTTAGAGATTAATAACCCTATGGAATGGGACATCACTAGTGTAGGGACAGATTAATAACCCTATGGAATGGGACATCACTGGTGTAGAGACAGATTAATAACCCTATGGAATGGGACATCACTAGTGTAGTGACAGATAAATAACCCTATGGAATGGGACATCACTAGTGTAGTTAGAGATTAATAACCCTATGGAATGGGACATCACTAGTGTAGTTAGAGATTAATAACCCTATGGAATGGGACATCACTAATGTAGTTAGAGATTAATAACCCTATGGAATGGGACATCACTAATGTAGTTAGAGATTAATAACCCTATGGAATGGGACATCACTAGTGTAGTGACAGATTAATAACCCTATGGAATGGGACATCACTAGTGTAGTTAGAGATAAATAACCCTATGGAATGGGACATCACTAATGTAGTTAGAGATTAATAACCCTATGGAATGGGACATCGCTAGTGTAGGGACAGATTAATAACCCTATGGAATGGGACATCACTAGTGTAGTGACAGATAAATAACCCAATGGAATGGGACATCACTAGTGTAGTTGGAGATTAATAACCCTATGGAATGGGACATCACTAGTGTAGTTAGAGATTAATAACCCTATGGAATGGGACATCACTAGTGTAGGGACAGATTAATAACCCTATGGAATGGGACATCACTAATGTAGTGACAGATTAATAACCCTATGGAATGGGACATCACTAGTGTAGGGACAGATTAATAACCCTATGGAATGGGACATCACTAGTGTAGGGACAGATTAATAACCCTATGGAATGGGACATCACTGGTGTAGGGACAGATTAATAACCCTATGGAATGGGACATCGCTAGTGTAGTTAGAGATTAATAACCCTATGGAATGGGACATCACTAGTGTAGGGACAGATTAATAACCCTATGGAATGGGACATCACTAGTGTAGTTAGAGATAAATAACCCTATGGAATGGGACATCGCTAGTGTAGGGACAGATTAATAACCCTATGGAATGGGACATCACTAGTGTAGTTAGAGATTAATAACCCTATGGAATGGGACATCACTAGTGTAGGGACAGATTAATAACCCTATGGAATGGGACATCACTAGTGTAGTTAGAGATAAATAACCCTATGGAATGGGACATCACTAGTGTAGGGACAGATTAATAACCCTATCGAATGGGACATCGCTAGTGTAGTTAGAGATAAATAACCCTATGGAATGGGACATCACTAGTGTAGTTAGAGATAAATAACCCTATGGAATGGGACATCACTAGTGTAGTGGCAGATTAATAACCCTATGGAATGGGACATCACTAGTGTAGTTAGAGATAAATAACCCTATGGAATGGGACATCACTAATGTAGTTAGAGATTAATAACCCTATGGAATGGGACATCACTAGTGTAGTTAGAGATTAATAACCCTATGGAATGGGACATCACTGGTGTAGAGACAGATTAATAACCCTATGGAATGGGACATCACTAGTGTAGGGACAGATTAATAACCCTATGGAATGGGACATCACTAGTGTAGTTAGAGATTAATAACCCTATGGAATGGGACATCACTAGTGTAGTTAGAGATAAATAACCCTATGGAATGGGACATCACTAGTGTAGTGACAGATTAATAACCCTATGGAATGGGACATCACTAGTGTAGTTAGAGATAAATAACCCTATGGAATGGGACATCACTAGTGTAGAGACAGATTAATAACCCTATGGAATGGGACATCACTAGTGTAGTTAGAGATAAATAACCCTATGGAATGGGACATCACTAGTGTAGTTAGAGATTAATAACCCTATGGAATGGGACATCACTAGTGTAGTTAGAGATTAATAACCCTATGGAATGGGACATCACTAGTGTAGTTAGAGATAAATAACCCTATGGAATGGGACATCACTAGTGTAGTTAGAGATAAATAACCCTATGGAATGGGACATCACTAGTGTAGGGACAGATTAATAACCCTATGGAATGGGACATCACTAATGTAGTTAGAGATTAATAACCCTATGGAATGGGACATCACTAGTGTAGAGACAGATTAATAACCCTATGGAATGGGACATCACTAATGTAGTTAGAGATAAATAACCCTATGGAATGGGACATCACTAATGTAGTTAGAGATAAATAACCCTATGGAATGGGACATCACTAGTGTAGTTAGAGATAAATAACCCTATGGAATGGGACATCACTAGTGTAGTTAGAGATAAATAACCCTATGGAATGGGACATCACTAGTGTAGGGACAGATTAATAACCCTATGGAATGGGACATCACTAGTGTAGTTAGAGATAAATAACCCTATGGAATGGGACATCACTAGTGTAGTTAGAGATTAATAACCCTATGGAATGGGACATCACTAGTGTAGTTAGAGATAAATAACCCTATGGAATGGGACATCACTAGTGTAGTTAGAGATTAATAACCCTATGGAATGGGACATCACTAGTGTAGTTAGAGATAAATAACCCTATGGAATGGGACATCACTAGTGTAGTTAGAGATGAATAACCCTATGGAATGGGACATCACTAGTGTAGGGACAGATAAATAACCCTATGGAATGGGACATCACTAGTGTAGAGACAGATTAATAACCCTATGGAATGGGACATCACTAGTGTAGTGACAGATTAATAACCCTATGGAATGGGACATCACTAGTGTAGAGACAGATTAATAACCCTATGGAATGGGACATCACTAGTGTAGTTAGAGATAAATAACCCTATGGAATGGGACATCACTAGTGTAGTGACAGATAAATAACCCTATGGAATGGGACATCACTAGTGTAGTTAGAGATAAATAACCCTATGGAATGGGACATCACTAGTGTAGTTAGAGATAAATAACCCTATGGAATGGGACATCACTAGTGTAGTTAGAGATTAATAACCCTATGGAATGGGACATCACTAGTGTAGTTAGAGATTAATAACCCTATGGAATGGGACATCACTAGTGTAGGGACAGATTAATAACCCTATGGAATGGGACATCACTAGTGTAGTTAGAGATAAATAACCCTATGGAATGGGACATCACTAGTGTAGAGACAGATTAATAACCCTACGGAATGGGACATCACTAGTGTAGTGACAGATTAATAACCCTATGGAATGGGACATCACTAGTGTAGTTAGAGATAAATAACCCTATGGAATGGGACATCACTAGTGTAGAGACAGATTAATGACCCTATGGAATGGGACATCACTAGTGTAGTTAGAGATAAATAACCCTATGGAATGGGACATCACTAGTGTAGTTAGAGATAAATAACCCTATGGAATGGGACATCACTAGTGTAGTTAGAGATTAATAACCCTATGGAATGGGACATCACTAGTGTAGGGACAGATTAATAACCCTATGGAATGGGACATCACTAGTGTAGTTAGAGATAAATAACCCTATGGAATGGGACATCACTAGTGTAGGGACAGATAAATAACCCTATGGAATGCGAAACTCCTGTGCTTACCGGGGCTAGAGAGACCGGGCAAGCACCGTGTTATGCAGCGGTGCGCACGGTGTCCCCAGTGCGGGTGCATAGCCCTGTGTGGTATATTCCAGCTCCACGTATCGGCCGGGCTAGATTGAACGTCGAGCCAAATGCCATGAAGCCGGCTCTACGCATCTGGTCCCCAGTGCGTCTCATTGGGCCGGCTTACATGGTACCAGCCTTGCGCTCGGTGTCTCCGGTTCGCCTGCATAGCCCAGTGCGGGCTATTCCACCTCGCCGCACTGGCAGGGCGACCGAGAGTATTCAACCAGGTAGGTTGGGCAGGCTCGGTGCTCAAGAGCTCCAGTGCGCCTGCACGGTCCGGTCTAACCAGTACCACCTCCACACCCGAGCCCTCCTGTAGCAGCTCCCCGCACCAGGCTTCCTGTGCGTATCCTCGGTTCAGTACCACCAGTACCAGCACCACGCATCAGGCCTACAGTGCGCCTCGCCTCTCCAGCGCTGTCGGAGTCTCCCGTCTGTTCAGCGCAGCCAGAGCCTTCCTCCTCTACAGCGCTGCTGGAGTCTCCCGCCTGGTCAGCGCAGCCAGAGCCTTCCTCCTCTACAGCGCTGCTGGAGTCTCCCACCTGGTCAGCGCAGCCAGAGCTGTCAGTCTGCATAGAGCAGCCAGATCTGTCAGTCTGCATGGAGCAGCCAGAGCTGTCAGTCTGCAAGGTGCTGCCAGCCTGCATGGAGCAGCCAGAGCTGCCAGCCTGCATGGAGCAGTCAGAGCTGTCAGTCTGCATGGAGCAGTCAGAGCTGTCAGTCTGCATGAAGCAGCCAGAGCTGCCAGTCTGCATGGAGCAGTCAGAGCTGTCAGTCTGCATGAAGCAGCCAGAGCTGTCAGTCTGCAAGGAGCTGCCAGTCTGCAAGGAGCTGCCAGTCTGCAAGGAGCTGTCAGTCTGTAAGGAGCTGTCAGTGTGCAAGGAGCTGCCAGTCTGCAAGGAGCTGCCAGTCTGCAAGGAGCTGCCAGTCTGCAAGGAGCTGTCAGTCTGTAAGGAGCTGTCAGTGTGCAAGGAGCTGCCAGTCTGCAAGGAGCTGCCAGTCTGCAAGGAGCTGCCAGTCTGCAAGGAGCTGCCAGTCTGCAAGGAGCTGCCAGTCTGCAAGGAGCTGCCAGTCTGCAAGGAGCTGCCAGTCTGCAAGGAGCTGCCAGTCTGCAAGGAGCTGCCAGTCTGCAAGGAGCTGTCAGTCTGTAAGGAGCTGTCAGTGTGCAAGGAGCTGCCAGTCTGCAAGGAGCTGCTAGTCTGTAAGGCCGCCAGAGCCGCCAGTCAGCGTGGAGCAGCCAGATATTTCAGTCTGCCAGGATCCACCAGTCAGCCAGACTCTTCCAGATCTGCCAGTCAGCCAGATTCTTCCAGATCTGCCAGTCAGCCAGAATCTTCCAGATCTGCCAGTCAACCAGAATCTTCCAGATCTGCCAGTCAACCAGACTCTTCCAGATCTGCCAGTCAACCAGACTCTTCCAGATCCGCAAGATCCGCCAGTCAGCCAGGATCTGCTGAGACCACCAGCCAGCCAGGATATGGTAGATCTACCTGCCTGAGCTTCCTCTCACTCCTGAGCTTCCTCTCACTCCTGAGCTTTCTCTCACTCCCGAGCTTTCTCTCAGTCCAGAGCTGCCTCAGTCCCGAGCTGTCCTTCAGTCCCAATCTGCTCCTCAGTCCAGTGGGGTTCTGGGTGAGGACTACTAGGCCATGGTCGGCGGCGAGGGTGGACTATCCAGGGACGCGAGGAGAGGGGACTAAGACATTGACTAAGTGGGGTCCACCTCCCGTGCCGGAGCCGCCACCATGGACAGACGCCCACCCGGACCCTCCCTATTGTTTTGAGGTGACCACGAGTCCGGACCTTAGGGGGGTTCTGTCACGCCCTGGTCGAAGTATTTTGTGTTTATCTTCATGTATTGGGTCAGGCCAGGGTGTGGCATGGGGTTTTTGTATTGTGGTGTGTTTAGTCATGGGGTTTTGGTGTGTATATATTGGGATTGTAGCTAGTGGGGTGATCTAGCAAAGTCTATGGCTGTCTGGAGTGGTTCTCAATCAGAGGCAGGTGTTTATCGTTGTCTCTGATTGGGAACCATATTTAGGCAGCCATATTCTTTGAGTTTGTCGTGGGTGATTGTCCTTAGTGTCCTTGTTCCTGGCTGTGTTAGTTTTCACTAGTATAGGCTGTTTCGGTTTTCGACGTTCTTTGTTTTGTAGTGTTTGTATTTTAGATTCGTGTTACGTTTTTGTTCATTAAACATGGATCGCAATCTACAAGCTGCGTTTTGGTCCAACTCTCCTTCACCACACCTAGAAAACCGTAACACAATTGGTGGCTGACTAAATGAAGTGTACCTACCTACGATGAAAATTACAGGCCTCTCTCATCAAATACAAAAAGTATTTAGTCAGCCACCAATTGTGTAAGCAGCTTGGTTTGAAGAAATCAACTGTTAGAGCAATTATTAGGAAATGGAAGACATACAAGACCACTGATAATCTACCTCGATCTGGGGCTCCAAGCAAGATCTCACCCCGCGGGGTCAAAATGATCACAAGAACGTTGAGCAAAAATCCCAGAACCACACGGGGGACCTAGTGAATGACCTGCAGAGAGCTGGGACCAAAGTAACAAAGCCTACCATCAGTAACACACTACGCCACCAGGGACTCAAATCCTTCAGTGCCAGACGTGTCCCCCTGCTTAAGCCAGTACATGTCCAGGTCCGTCTGAAGTTTGCTAGAGAGCATTTGGATGATCCAGAAGAAGATTGGGAGAATGTCATATGGTCAGATGAAACCAAAATATAACTTTTTGGTTAAAACTCAACTCGTCGTGTTTGGAGGACAAAGAATGCTGAGTTGCATCCAAAGAACACCATACCTACTGTGAAGCATGGGGTGGAAACATCATGCTTTGGGGCTGTTTTTCTGCTAAGGGACCAGGGTGACTGATCCGTGTAAAGGAAATAATAAATGGGGCCATGTATCGTGAGATTTTGAGGAAAACCTCCTTCCATCAGCAAGGGCATTGAAGATGAAATGTGGCTGGAGTCTTTTAGCATGACAATGATCCCAAACACACCACCCGGGCAACAAAGGAGTGGCTCCGTAAGAAGCATTTCAAGGTCCTGGAGTGGCCGAGCCAGTCTCCAGATCTCAACCCCATAGAAAATCTTTGGAGGGAGTTGAAAGTCTGTGTTGCCCAGCAACAGCCCCAAAACATCAATGCTCTAGAGGAGATCTGCATGGAGGAATGGGCCAAAATACCAGCAACAGTGTGAAAACCTTGTGAAGACTTACAGAAAACGTTTGACCTCTGTCATTGCCAACAAAGGGTATATAACAAAGTATTGAGATAAACTTTTGTTATTGACCAAATCCTTATTTTCCACCATAATTTGCAAATAAATTATATAATTATATATAATTTATTTTCTGGATTTTTTTCTAATTTTGTCTGTCATAGTTGAAGTGTACCTTATAAAATTACAGGCCTCTCTCATCTTTTTAAGTGGGAGAACTTGCACAATTGGTGGCTGACTAAATACTTTTTTGTCCCACTGAATGTGTTCTAAACATTTTCCTTAAATTCTAGAGAGACCACGAGCCCAGAGAGAGGAGAGAGACCATGAGCCCAGAGGGAGGAGAGAGACCACGAGCCCAGAGGGAGGAGAGAGACCACGAGCCCAGAGGGAGGAGAGAGACCACGAGCCCAGAGGGAGGAGAGAGACCACGAGCCCGGAGGGAGGAGAGAGACCACGAGCCCGGAGGGAGGAGAGAGACCACGAGCCCAGAGGGAGGAGAGAGACCACGAGCCCGGAGGGAGGAGAGAGACCACAAGCCCAGAGGGAGGAGAGAGACCACGAGCCCAGAGGGAGGAGAGAGACCACGAGCCCAGAGGGAGGAGAGAGACCACGAGCCCAGAGGGAGGAGAGAGACCACGAGCCCAGAGGGAGGAGAGAGACCACGAGCCCGGAGGGAGGAGAGAGACCACGAGCCCAGAGGGAGGAGAAGACCACGAGCCCGGAGGGAGGAGAGAGACCACGAGCCCGGAGGGAGGAGAGAGACCACGAGCCCAGAGGGAGGAGAGAGACCACGCGCCCAGAGGGAGGAGAGAGACCACGAGCCCGGAGGGAGGAGAGAGACCACGAGCCCAGAGGGAGGAGAAGACCACGAGCCCAGAGGCAGACCATGAGCCCGGAGGGATGAGAGAGACCACGAGCCCGGAGGGAGGAGAAGACCACGAGCCCAGAGGGAGGAGAGAGACCACGAGCCCGGAGGGAGGAGAGAGACCACGAGCCCAGAGGGAGAGAGAGACCACGAGCCCGGAGGGATGAGAGAGACCACGAGCCCGGAGGGAGGAGAGAGACCACGAGCCCAGAGGGAGGAGAGAGACCACGAGCCCGGAGGGAGGAGAGAGACCACGAGCCCGGAGGGAGGAGAGAGACCACGAGCCCAGAGGGAGGAGAGAGACCACGAGCCCAGAGGGAGGAGAGAGACCACGAGCCCGGAGGGAGGAGAGAGACCACGAGCCCAGAGGGAGGAGAGAGACCACGAGCCCGGAGGCAGACCACGAGCCCAGAGGAATGAGAGAGACCACGAGCCCGGAGGGAGGAGAGAGACCACGAGCCCAGAGGGAGGAGAGAGACCACGAGCCCGGAGGATGAGAGAGACCACGAGCCCGGAGGGAGGAGAGAGACCACGAGCCCGGAGGGAGGAGAGAGACCACGAGCCCAGAGGGAGGAGAGAGACCACGAGCCCAGAGGGATGAGAGAGACCACGAGCCCGGAGGGAGGAGAGAGACCACGAGCCCGGAGGGAGGAGAGAGACCACGAGCCCAGAGGGAGGAGAGAGACCACGAGCCCAGAGGGAGGAGGGAGACCACGAGCCCGGAGGGAGGAGAGAGACCACGAGCCCGGAGGGAGGAGAGAGACAACGAGCCCGGAGGGAGGAGAGAGACCACGAGCCCAGAGGGAGGAGAGAGACCACGAGTCCGGAGGGAGGAGAGAGACCACGAGCCCGGAGGGAGGAGAGAGACCACGAGCCCAGAGGGAGGAGAGAGACCACGAGCCCAGAGGGAGGAGAGAGACCACGAGCCCGGAGGGAGGAGAGAGACCACGAGTCCGGAGGGAGGAGAGAGACCACGAGCCCGGAGGGAGGAGAGAGACCACGAGCCCGGAGGGAGGAGAGAGACCACGAGCCCGGAGGGAGGAGAGAGACCACGAGCCCGGAGGGAGGAGAGAGACCACGAGCCAGGAGGGAGGAGAGAGACCACGAGCCTGAAGGGAGACCACGAGCCCGGAGGGAGGAGAGAGACCACAAGCCTGAATGGAGACCACGAGCCCGGAGGGAGACCACGAGCCTGGAGGGAGACCACGAACCTGGAGGGAGGAGGGAGAGCACAAGCCCGGAGGGAGGAGGGAGACCACTAGCCCGGAGGAAGGAGGCATACCACGAGCCTGGAGGGGGAGGGAGACCACGAGCCTGGAGGGGGAGGGAGACCATGAGCCCGGAGGGAGCAGGGAGACCACGAGCCCGGAGGGAGGAGGGAGACCACGAGCCCGGAGGGGAGGAGCCCGGAGGGGGAGAGAGACCACAAGCCTGGAGGGGGAGGGAGACCACGAGCCCGGAGGGGGAGGGAGACCACGAGCTTGGAGGGAGGAGGAGGACCACAAGCCCGGAGGGGGAGGGAGACCACGAGCATGGAGGGAGGAGGGAGACCACAAGCCCGGAGGGGGAGGGAGACCACGAGCCCGGAGGGGGAGGGAGACCACGAGCCCGGAGGGAGGAGGGTTAGTGTGTTCATACCTGTAGCTCGGCAGAGTGCTTGTTGAGCTGGGCGCTGAACTGCAGTGCAGTATGGGAGTAGGTAGTGATGCGTAGAGGCAGGATGTGGTCGTGAGCCAATCGCAGCACCATCAGACCAACCAGCTCTCCTAGGCTCCGCCCTACGACCCCCAGACGACCCCCCAGGACTTCCTGGAGTCGCCCGGAGGTGTCCAATGGGGTGTTGACAAACGGGTAGGGGCGGGAGTCCTGAAGAGACACACACACACACTATTTGAATCATCACTGAAACATTGTAGCATTCAAGAGAAAGAAAGAACCCTGGAGAAAGAAAAGCATGTAGAAAGAGGAGTGAGTTTGGAGGAGATGTAGAGGGAGAGGTGAGAGAAGAGGTAGAGAGAGAGGTGAGAGAAGAGGTAGAGGGAGAGGTGAGAGAAGAGGTAGAGGGAGAGGTGAGAGGAGAGGTAGAGGGAGAGGTGAGAGGAGAGGTAGAGGGAGAGGTGAGAGGAGAGGTAGAGAGAGAGGTGAGAGAAGAGGTAGAGGGAGAGGTGAAAGGAGAGGTAGAGAGAGAGGTGAGTTTAGAGGAGAGGTAGAGAGAGAGATGAGAGGTAGAGAGAGAGGTGAGAGGAGAGGTAGAGGGAGAGGTGAGAGAAGAGGTAGAGGGAGAGGTGAAAGGAGAGGTAGAGGGAGAGGTGAGAGAAGAGGTAGAGAGAGAGGTGAAAGGAGAGGTAGAGGGAGAGGTGAGAGTAGAGGTAGAGAGAACAGTGAGTTTAGAGGAGAGGTAGAGAGGTGAGAGTAGAGGTGAGAGAGAGGTGAGTTTAGAGGAGAGGTAGAGAGAGAGGTGAGAGGAGAGGTTGAGAGGTGAGAGGAAGGGTTGTACCTCATTGAAGCGTAGCTCCATAGCAGGAACTCCTCCAAAGGCTGTGAAACTATATGCCCCGCTGTTCAGGTACAATGGCTTAATACTGGATGAGAGAGAGAAACAGAGAGTTAGTATCACCTATACACCCCACTGTTCAGATATGATGGCTTAATAATAGAGGAGAGAGGAGAGAGGGGGAGGGAGAGAAGAGAGGGGAGGAGAGAGGGGAGGGAGAGAAGAGAGGGGAGGAGAGAGGGGGAGGGAGAGAGACAGAGAGAAATAGAAAGTCTGTATGTTTAAGACAAGGAAGAATTGAAAGTAAAAGATAAGAGTTACCCACATCTTCCAGCTGCCCCCCTCTTTCTCTGCCTGGCTGTAGATGGTCTGGCCTGTGTGTTTAGGATGCTCCACCTGTGTGTGTGTGTGTGTGTGTATGTGTGTGCGTGCGTGCGTGCGTGCGTGCGTGCGTGCGTGCGCGTGCGTGTGTGTGTGTGTGTGTGTGTGTGTGTGTGTGTGTGTGTGTGTGTGTGTGTGTGTGCGTGTATACACACACGGACGTTATACATGATTCACACTGTACATACGATAAATACACACAAAGGTAGAGTATATTTAGTAGAATATAGACAATGGAAAGTTACCTGTTTGATGGCAGATTCTATTAGATCGAGCAGTAGAGGACTAGTGTAGGCTGACAGGTTATCATCACCTGAGACAACAACACAGATTCTATTAGATCGAGCAGTAGAGGACTAGTGTAGGCTGACAGGTTATCATCACCTGAGACAACAACACAGATTCTTATTATAGGAAATTGACATCAGATGTATTTATCATATATATTCAACATCTATATTCAAAATCATATATATTTATTATCATATATATTTAACATATATATTTATTATCATATATATTTATAATCATATATATGTATTAGCATATATATTTAACATATATATTTAACATATATATTTATTATCATATATATTTAACATATATATTTAACATATATATTTATTATCATATATATTTAACATCATATATATTTATTATCATATATATTTATAATCATAGATATTTATTATCATATATATTTAACATATATATTTATTATCATATATATTTAACATATATATTTATTATCATATATATTTATAATCATATATCTTTATTATCATGTATATTTAACATCATATATTTATTATCATGTCTTTATTATCATATATATTTAACATATATATTTATAATCATATATCTTTATTATCATATATATTTAACATATATATTTATTATCATATCTCTATTATCATATATATTTAACATCATATATATTTACTATCATATACAGTGGGGACAACAAGTATTTGATACACTGCTGATTTTGCAGGGTTTCCTACTTACAAAGCATGTAGAGGTCTGTAATTTTTTTAATCATAGGTACACTTCAACTGTGAGAGACGGAATCTAAAACAAAAATCCAGAAAATCACATTGTATGAATTTTAAGTAATTAATTTGCATTTTATTGCATGACATAAGTATTTGATACATCACAAAGTTAATATTTGGTACAGAAACCTTTGTTTGCAATTACAGAGATCATACATTTCCTGTAGTTCTTGACCAGGTTTGCACACACTGCAGTAGGGATTTTGGCCCACTCCTCCATACAGACCTTCTCCAGATCCTTCAGGTTTCGGGGCTGTCGTTGGGCAATACAGACTTTCAGCTCCCTCCAAAGATTTTCTATTGGGTTCAGGTCTGGAGACTGGCTAGGCCACTACAGGACCTTGAGATGCTTCTTACGGAGCCACTCCTTAGTTGCCCTTGCTGTGTGTTTCGGGTCGTTGTCATGCTGGAAGACCCAGCCACGACCCATCTTCAATGCACTTACTGAGGGAAGGAGGTTGTTGTCCAAGATTTCGCGATACATGGCCCCATCCATCCTCCCCTCAATACGGTGCAGTCATCCTGTCCCCTTTGCAGAAAAGCATCACCAAAGAATGATGTTTCCACCTCCATGCTTCATGGTTGGGATGGTGTTCTTGGGGTTGTACTCATCCTTCTTCTTCCTCCAAACACGGCGAATGGAGTTTAGACGAAAAAGCTCTATTTTTGTCTCATCAGACCACATGACCTTCTCCCATTCCTCCTCTGGATCATCCAGATGGTCATTGGGAAACTTCAGACAGGCCTGGACATGCGCTGGCTTGAGCAGGGGGACCTTGCGTGCGCTGCAGGATTTTGATCCATGACGGCGTAGTGTGTTACTAATGGTTTTCTTTGAGACTGTGGTCCCAGCTCTCTTCAGGTCATTGACCAGGTCCTGCCGTGTAGTTCTGGGCTGATCCCTCACCTTCCTCATGATCATTGATGCCCCACGAGGTGAGATCTTGCATGGAGCCCCAGACCGAGGGTGATTGACCATCATCTTGAACTTCTTCCATTTTCTAATAATTGCACCAACAGTTGTTGCCTTCTCACCAAGCTGCTTGCCTATTGTCCTGTAGCCCATCCCAGCCTTGTGCAGGTCTACAATTTAACCCCTGATGTCCTTACACAGCTCTCTGGTCTTGGCCATTTTGGAGAGGTTGGAGTCTGTTTGATTGAGTGTGTGGACAGGTGTCTTTAATACAGGTAACAAGTTCAAACAGGTGCAGTTAATACAGGTAATGAGTGGAGAACAGGAGGGCTTCTTAAAGAAAAACGAACAGGTCTGTGAGAGCCGGAATTCTTACTGGTTGGTAGGTGATCAAATACTTATGTCATGCGATAAAATGCAAATTAATTACTTACTTTTTCTCTCACAGTTGAAGTGTACCTATGATTAAAAAAATTACAGACCTCTACATGCTTTGTAAGTAGGAAAACCTGCAAAATCGTCAGTGTATCAAATACTCCCCACTGTATATTTAACATCATATATATTTAACATCATATATATTTATTATCATACTGTATATATTTAACATCTATATTCAACATTATATGTAATTAACATCAGATGTATTTATCATATATATTTAACTAAATATTTTTTCAAATGCTATATTCAACATTATATGTATTCAACATGATATATATTTAACAAAATATATATTTAATATCATATCTATTTATCAGACATATTTAACAAAATATATATTTAATATCATATGTATTTATCATACATATTTAACATCATAAAATGTAACGTCATACAGTGCTTAAGGAAAGTATTCAGACTCCTTGACCTTTACCACATTTTGTTACGTTACAGCCTTGTTCTAAAATGGATGAATTCGTTTTTTCCGCTCGTCCATCTCGTCCAAAATAAAATAAAACATTTTCGAAATTGTAGCAAATTTGTATATATAAAATATAAAAAACTGAAATATAACATTTACCTAAGTTTTCAGACCCTTTACTCAGTGCTTTGTTGAAGCACCTTTGGCAGCGATTACAGCCATGAGCCCAGACTTGATTCTGATCGAACATCTCTGGAGAGACCTGAAAACAGCTGTGCAGCGACGCTCCCCATCCAACCTGACAGAGTTTGAGAGGATCTGCAGAGAAGAACTGGTGGTCCTTCTGTAGCTCAGTTGGTAGAGCATGGCGCTTGTAACGCCAGGGTAGTGGGTTCGCTCCCCGGGACCACCCATACGTAGAATGTATGCACACATGACTGTAAGTCGCTTTGGATAAAAGCGTCTGCTAAATGGCATATATTATATATTATATTATTATTATTATTATTATAACTCCCCAAATACAGGTGTGCCAAGCTTGTAGTGTCATACTCAAGAAGACCGGAGTCTGTAATCGCTGCCGAAGGCGCTTCAACAAAGTACTGAAAGGGGGTCTGAATACTTATGTAAAAGCGATATTTCATTTAAAAAACATTTTTTTTAAATACATTGATTTTTATAAATGTATAAAAACCTGTTTTTCCTTTGTCATTATGGGGTATTGTGATGTCATTGTATATATTTTACATGGTATATATTTAACATCAGATATTTAACATGGTATATATTTAACATGGTATATATTTAACATGGTATATATTTAACATGGTATATATTTCACATCAGATATTTAACATGGTATATATTTAACATCAGATATTTAACATGGTATATATTTAACATCAGATATTTAACATGGTATATATTTAACATGGTATATATTTAACATCAGATATTTAACATGGTATATATTTAACATCAGATATTTAACATGGTATATATTTAACATGGTATATATTTAACATGGTATATATTTAACATCAGATATTTAACATGGTATATATTTAACATGGTATATATTTAACATGGTATATATTCAGCCCAGTCAAAACTGTTCGCTGCTCTGGCCCCCCAATGGTGGAACAAACTCCCTCACGACGCCAGGACAGCGGAGTCAATCACCACCTTCCGGAGACACCTGAAACCCCACCTCTTCAAGGAATACCTAGGATAGGGTAAGTAAGGGTAAGTAATCCTTCTCACCCCCCCCCTTCTCCCCCCCCCAACAAGATTTAGATGCAAGTGGCTGTTCCACTGGTTGTCATAAGGTGTATGCACCAATTTGTAAGTCGCTCTGGATAAGAGCGTCTGCTAAATGACTTAAATGTAATGTAAATGTAATTTAACATCAGATATTTAACATGGTATATATTTAACATCAGATATTTAACATGGTATATATTTAACATGGTATATATTTAACATGGTATATATTTAACATGGTAAATATTTAACATGGTATATATTTAACATGGTATATATTTAACATCAGATATTTAACATGGTATATATTTAACATCAGATATTTAACATGGTATATATTTAACATGGTATATATTTAACATGGTATATATTTAACATCAGATATTTAACATGGTATATTTTTAACATGGTATATATTTAACATGGTATATATTTAACATGGTATATATTTAACATCAGATATTTAACATGGTATATTTTTAACATGGTATATATTTAACATGGTATATATTTAACATGGTATATATTTAACATGGTATATATTTAACATCAGATATTTAACATGGTATATTTTTAACATGGTATATATTTAACATGGTATATATTTAACATGGTATATATTTAACATGGTATATATTTAACATGGTATATATTTAACATCAGATATTTAACATGGTATATTTTTAACATGGTATATATTTAACATGGTATATATTTAACATGGTATATATTTAACATGGTATATATTTAACATCAGATATTTAACATGGTATATTTTTAACATGGTATATATTTAACATGGTATATTTTTAACATGGTATATATTTAACATGGTATATATTTAACATGGTATATATTTAACATGGTATATATTTAACATCAGATATTTAACATGGTATATTTTTAACATGGTATATATTTAACATGGTATATATTTAACATGGTATATATTTAACATGGTATATATTTAACATGGTATATATTTAACATCAGATATTTAACATGGTATATTTTTAACATGGTATATATTTAACATGGTATATATTTAACATGGTATATATTTAACATCAGATATTTAACATGGTATATTTTTAACATGGTATATATTTAACATGGTATATATTTAACATCAGATATTTAACATGGTATATATTTAACATCAGATATTTAACATGGTATATATTTAACATGGTATATTTTTAACATGGTATATATTTAACATGGTATATATTTAACATGGTATATTTTTAACACGGTATATATTTAACATCAGATATTTAACATGGTATATATTTAACATGGTATATTTTTAACATCAGATATTTAACATGGTATATATTTAACATGGTATATATTTAACATGGTATATTTTTAACATGGTATATATTTAACATCAGATATTTAACATGGTATATATTTAACATGGTATATATTTAACATGGTATATATTTAACATGGTATATTTTTAACATGGTATATATTTAACATGGTATATATTTAACATGGTATATATTTAACATGGTATATATTTAACATGGTATATATTTAACATGGTATATATTTAACATGGTATATATTTAACATGGTATATTTTTAACATGGTATATATTTAACATGGTATATATTTAACATGGTATATATTTAACATGGTATATATTTAACATGGTATATATTTAACATGGTATATATTTAACATGCTATATTTTTAACATGGTATATATTTAACATCATATATTTAACATCAGATATTTAACATGGTATATATTTAACATGGTATATATTTAACATGGTATATATTTAACATGGTACATATTTAACATCAGATATTTAACATCAGATATTTAACATCAGATATTTAACATCAGATATTTAACATGGTATATATTTAACATGGTATATATTTAACATGGTATATATTTAACATCAGATATTTAACATGGTATATATTTAACATCAGATATTTAACATGGTATATATTTAACATCAGATATTTAACATGGTATATATTTAACATGGTATATATTTAACATGGTATATATTTTACATGGTATATATTTAACATGGTATATATTTTGTGAATATGGAAACTTTCTGGGATTTTTTTTATTTCAGATCATGAAGCATGGGACCAACACTTTACATGTTGTGTTTATAGTTCAGTGTATATTTCACATCGTATGTTCAACATTGTAACAATGTTATGCTGTGGCTCTTTGTTTTACCCATAACCGCCTGGTCCAGACTGAAGTACGCCACAGCCTTCAGGTGTAGCATGGACAGGTAACCCTGGCAACCATAGGAGAGGTAAGAGAGGTTAAGGATATTACATGGACAGACAGAGGTAGAGAAAGAACAATAGAGATATCGAGAGAGAGAGATTGTTTTAGTCGAGCTGTAAGAAATATATAATTATATATATATATAATAATAATATAAACCAATTATATATATATATATATATTTTTTTTCTTTCTTTCTTATATATAATAATAGTATAAACCAGTCAAAAGTTGACACACCTCATTTAAGGGTTTTTCATTATTTTTACTATTTTCTGCCTTGTTGAATAGTGAAGATATCAGACATATGGAATCATGTAGTAACCAAAAAAATGTTAAACAAATCAAACTATATTTTATATTTGAGATTCTCCAAAAGTAACCACCCTTTTCCTTGATGACAACTTTGCACACTCTTGGCATTCTCTCAACCAGCTTCATGAGGTAGTCACCTGGAATTAATTTCAATTAACAGCCTTGTTAAAATAATTTATTTCCTTCTTAATACGTTTGAGCCAAATCAGTTGTGTTGTGACAAGGCAAGGGTGGTATACAAAAGATAGCCCTATTTGGTAAAATACCAAGTCCATATTATAAGAATATGGTGAAGATAAATACACAATGCAGAGGATGAGACGCCTAAAAACTAGAGTCCTAATGGTCAAAAGTGTGTAAAATATAATAATGGTCAATAGGAAATTAGGAGTTGGGTTTCAGTTCAACATCTGTTAGAATGTCCTGAACTCAGAGCGACGTGGGCCACATTGGACTGTACATTGAGTCGGGGGCAGGATACTTGTTATTTGGCCATTGGCCAAGTTGTACTGCAAGGACTTCAGAATAGTCAACCCAAGGCTAGGGTGAGGGGTTATAAATGGCATCCTGTTCCTTTGTTCAGTGGGAGAATAGTTGAGGACAGGGGAGACTAAACCTATTTTTCTGGAGTGTTATTGAATAGTAACATACATTGCTAACAGCTCAACTAAGCAAAGAGAAACGACATCATTACTTGAAGACAAGAGCTTTGAAAGTTTCTTCAAGTCACAAAAAACATCAAGCTCTATGATGAAACTGGCTCTCATGAGGACCGCCACAGGAAAGCGAGAGCCAGAGTTACCTCTGCTGCAGAGGATAAGTTCATTACAGTTATCAGCCTCAGAAATTGCAGACCAAATAAATGCTTCAGAGTTCAAGTAACAGACACATCTCAACATCAACTGTTCAGAGGAGACTACATGAATCAGGACTTAATGATCGAATTTCTGCAAACAAACCACTACTAAAGGACACCAATAAGAAGAAGAGACTTTGCTCGGGCCAAGAAACACAAGCAATGGACATTAGGAAATATGTCCTAAGGGCTATTTGACCAAGAAGGAGAGTGATGGTGCTGCATCAGATGACCTGGTCTCCGCAATCACCCGACCTCAACCCATTTGAGATGAGTCGGAAAACAGAAAGAAAGAAAATCAGCCAAAAGGTGCTGCTTTTTCTTCACTCCAAGACTGTTGGAAAAGCATTCCAGGTGAAGCTGGTTGAGAGAATACCAAGAGTGTGCAAAACAGTCATCAAGGCAAAGGGTGACTACTTTGAAGGCACTATGGTGGCCTGCTTAAACATGTTGGTATTACAGACTCGGACAGGGAGAGGTTGAAAATGTCAGAGAAGACACTTGACTGTTGGTCAGCGCCATGCTCAGAGTACACGTCCTTGTAATCCGTCTGAACCTGCGGCCTTGTGAATGTTGATCTGTTTAAAGGTCTTACTCACATCGTCTGCGGAGAGCGTGATCACACAGTTGTCCGGAACAGCTGGTGCTCTCATGCATGTTTCAGTGTTATTTGCCTCGAAGCGAGCATAGAAGTGGTTTAGCTCGTCTGGGAGGCTTGTGTCACTGGGAAGCTCTCGGCTGTGCTTCCCCTTTATAGTATTAATGGTTTGCCTCATCTGACGAGCGTCAGAGCCGACGATTCCATCTTAGTTCTGTATTGACGCTTTGCCTGTTTGATGGTTCGTCGGAGGGCATAGCAGGATTTCTTAGAAGCGTCCGAGTCCCACTCCGTGAAAGCAGCAGCTCAACCCTTTAGCTCAGTGCAGATGTTGCCTGTAATCCATGGCTTCTGGTTGGGGTATGTACGTACAGTCACTGTGGGGACGACGTCCTCCATGCACTTATTGATAAAGCCAGTGACTGATGTGGTGTACTCCTCAATGCCATTGGAGGAATCCCAGAGCATATTCCCGTCTGTGCTAGTAGAACATTACTGTAGCTGAGCATCTGCTTCATCTGACCATCTGACCATCATTGATCTAGTCACTGTACCTCAGGCGAGCAATGCGAGCAATAGGGGCGGCAGGTAGCCTAGTGGTTAGCGTGTAGGGGCGGCATGTAGCCTAGTGGTTAGCGTGTAGGGGCGGCAGGTAGCCTAGTGGTTAGCGTGTAGGGGCGGCAGGTAGCCTAGTGGTTAGCGTGTAGGGGCGGCAGGTAGCCTAGTGGTTAGCGTGTAGAGGCAGCAGGTAGTCTAGTGGTTAGCGTGTAGGGGCGGTAGGTAGCCTAGTGGTTAGCGTGTAGGGGCGGCATGTAGCCTAGTGGTTAGCGTGTAGGGGCGGCAGGTAGCCTAGTGGTTAGCGTGTAGGGGCGGCAGGTAGCCTAGTGGTTAGCGTGTAGAGGCAGCAGGTAGTCTAGTGGTTAGAGTGTAGAGGCAGCAGGTAGCCTAGTGGTTAGAGTGTAGAGGCGGCAGGTAGCCTAGTGGTTAGAGTGTAGAGGAGGCAGGTAGACTAGTGGTTAGAGTGTAGAGGAGGCAGGTAGCCTAGTGGTTAGAGTGTAGAGGCAGCAGGTAGCCTAGTGGTTAGAGTGTAGAGGCGGCAGGTAGCCTAGTGGTTAGAGTGTAGGGGCGGCAGATAGCCTAGTGGTTAGAGTGTAGAGGAGGCAGGTAGACTAGTGGTTAGAGTGTAGAGGCGGCAGGTAGCCTAGTGGTTAGAGTGTAGAGGCGGCAGGTAGCCTAGTGGTTAGAGTGTAGAGGCGGCAGGTAGCCTAGTGGTTAGAGTGTAGAGGTGGCAGGTAGCCTAGTGGTTAGAGTGTAGAGGTGGCAGGTAGCCTAGTGGTTAGAGTGTAGAGGTGGCAGGTAGCCTAGTGGTTAGAGTGTAGAGGCGGCAGGTAGCCTAGTGGTTAGAGTGTAGGGAGGCAGATAGCCTAGTGGTTAGAGTGTAGAGGCGGCAGGTAGCCTAGTGGTTAGAGTGTAGGGAGGCAGGTAGCCTAGTGGTTAGAGTGTAGAGGCGGCAGGTAGCCTAGTGGTTAGAGTGTAGGGGCGGCAGATAGCCTAGTGGTTAGAGTGTAGAGGAGGCAGGTAGACTAGTGGTTAGAGTGTAGAGGTGGCAGGGTAGCCTAGTGGTTAGCGTGTAGGGGCGGCATGTAGCCTAGTGGTTAGCGTGTAGGGGCGGCAGGTAGCCTAGTGGTTAGCGTGTAGGGGCGGCAGGTAGCCTAGTGGTTAGCGTGTAGAGGCAGCAGGTAGTCTAGTGGTTAGAGTGTA
Organism: Oncorhynchus keta; assembly: GCF_023373465.1. NCBI lineage: Eukaryota > Metazoa > Chordata > Actinopteri > Salmoniformes > Salmonidae > Oncorhynchus > Oncorhynchus keta. The sequence goes on from NC_068433.1 coordinate 1,153,693, forward strand.
GAGGCAGCAGGTAGCCTAGTGGTTAGAGTGTAGAGGCGGCAGGTAGCCTAGTGGTTAGAGTGTAGAGGAGGCAGGTAGACTAGTGGTTAGAGTGTAGAGGCGGCAGGTAGCCTAGTGGTTAGAGTGTAGAGGCAGCAGGTAGCCTAGTGGTTAGAGTGTAGAGGCAGCAGGTAGCCTAGTGCTTAGAGTGTAGAGGCGGCAGGTAGCCTAGTGGTTAGAGTGTAGAGGTGGCAGGTAGCCTAGTGGTTAGAGTGTAGAGGTGGCAGGTAGCCTAGTGGTTAGAGTGTAGAGGTGGCAGGTAGCCTAGTGGTTAGAGTGTAGAGGCGGCAGGTAGCCTAGTGGTTAGAGTGTAGGGAGGCAGATAGCCTAGTGGTTAGAGTGTAGAGGCGGCAGGTAGCCTAGTGGTTAGAGTGTAGGGAGGCAGGTAGCCTAGTGGTTAGAGTGTAGAGGCGGCAGGTAGCCTAGTGGTTAGAGTGTAGGGGCGGCAGATAGCCTAGTGGTTAGAGTGTAGAGGGGGCAGGTAGCCTAGTGGTTAGAGTGTAGGGAGGCAGATAGCCTAGTGGTTAGAGTGTAGAGGTGGCAGGTAGCCTAGTGGTTAGAGTGTAGGGAGGCAGATAGCCTAGTGGTTAGAGTGTAGGGAGGCAGATAGCCTAGTGGTTAGAGTGTAGGGAGGCAGATAGCCTAGTGGTTAGAGTGTAGAGGCGGCAGGTAGCCTAGTGGTTAGAGTGTAGGGAGGCAGATAGCCTAGTGGTTAGAGTGTAGGGAGGCAGATAGCCTAGTGGTTAGAGTGTAGAGGCGGCAGGTAGCCTAGTGGTTAGAGTGTAGGGAGGCAGATAGCCTAGTGGTTAGAGTGTAGGGAGGCAGATAGCCTAGTGGTTAGAGTGTAGAGGCGGCAGATAGCCTAGTGGTTAGCGTGTAGGGGCGGCAGGTAGCCTAGTGGTTAGAGTCTAGAGGCGGCAGGTAGCCTAGTGGTTAGCGTGTAGAGGCAGCAGGTAGTCTAGTGGTTAGAGTGTAGAGGCAGCAGGTAGCCTAGTGGTTAGAGTGTAGAGGCGGCAGGTAGCCTAGTGGTTAGAGTGTAGAGGAGGCAGGTAGACTAGTGGTTAGAGTGTAGAGGCGGCAGGTAGCCTAGTGGTTAGAGTGTAGAGGCAGCAGGTAGCCTAGTGGTTAGAGTGTAGAGGCGGCAGGTAGCCTAGTGGTTAGAGTGTAGAGGTGGCAGGTAGCCTAGTGGTTAGAGTGTAGAGGTGGCAGGTAGCCTAGTGGTTAGAGTGTAGAGGTGGCAGGTAGCCTAGTGGTTAGAGTGTAGAGGCGGCAGGTAGCCTAGTGGTTAGAGTGTAGGGAGGCAGATAGCCTAGTGGTTAGAGTGTAGAGGCGGCAGGTAGCCTAGTGGTTAGAGTGTAGGGAGGCAGGTAGCCTAGTGGTTAGAGTGTAGAGGCGGCAGGTAGCCTAGTGGTTAGAGTGTAGGGGCGGCAGATAGCCTAGTGGTTAGAGTGTAGAGGGGGCAGGTAGCCTAGTGGTTAGAGTGTAGGGAGGCAGATAGCCTAGTGGTTAGAGTGTAGAGGTGGCAGGTAGCCTAGTGGTTAGAGTGTAGGGAGGCAGATAGCCTAGTGGTTAGAGTGTAGGGAGGCAGATAGCCTAGTGGTTAGAGTGTAGGGAGGCAGATAGCCTAGTGGTTAGAGTGTAGAGGCGGCAGGTAGCCTAGTGGTTAGAGTGTAGGGAGGCAGATAGCCTAGTGGTTAGAGTGTAGGGAGGCAGATAGCCTAGTGGTTAGAGTGTAGAGGCGGCAGGTAGCCTAGTGGTTAGAGTGTAGGGAGGCAGATAGCCTAGTGGTTAGAGTGTAGAGGCGGCAGATAGCCTAGTGGTTAGCGTGTAGGGGCGGCAGGTAGCCTAGTGGTTAGAGTCTAGAGGCGGCAGGTAGCCTAGTGGTTAGCGTGTAGAGGCAGCAGGTAGTCTAGTGGTTAGAGTGTAGAGGCAGCAGGTAGCCTAGTGGTTAGAGTGTAGAGGCGGCAGGTAGCCTAGTGGTTAGAGTGTAGAGGAGGCAGGTAGACTAGTGGTTAGAGTGTAGAGGCGGCAGGTAGCCTAGTGGTTAGAGTGTAGAGGCGGCAGGTAGCCTAGTGGTTAGAGTGTAGAGGCGGCAGGTAGCCTAGTGGTTAGAGTGTAGAGGTGGCAGGTAGCCTAGTGGTTAGAGTGTAGAGGTGGCAGGTAGCCTAGTGGTTAGAGTGTAGAGGTGGCAGGTAGCCTAGTGGTTAGAGTGTAGAGGCGGCAGGTAGCCTAGTGGTTAGAGTGTAGAGGCGGCAGGTAGCCTAGTGGTTAGAGTGTAGAGGTGGCAGGTAGCCTAGTGGTTAGAGTGTAGGGGCGGCAGATAGCCTAGTGGTTAGAGTGTAGAGGGGGCAGGTAGCCTAGTGGTTAGAGTGTAGGGAGGCAGATAGCCTAGTGGTTAGAGTGTAGAGGTGGCAGGTAGCCTAGTGGTTAGAGTGTAGGGAGGCAGATAGCCTAGTGGTTAGAGTGTAGGGAGGCAGATAGCCTAGTGGTTAGAGTGTAGGGAGGCAGATAGCCTAGTGGTTAGAGTGTAGAGGCGGCAGGTAGCCTAGTGGTTAGAGTGTAGGGAGGCAGATAGCCTAGTGGTTAGAGTGTAGGGAGGCAGATAGCCTAGTGGTTAGAGTGTAGAGGCGGCAGGTAGCCTAGTGGTTAGAGTGTAGGGAGGCAGATAGCCTAGTGGTTAGAGTGTAGGGAGGCAGATAGCCTAGTGGTTAGAGTGTAGAGGCGGCAGATAGCCTAGTGGTTAGCGTGTAGGGGCGGCAGGTAGCCTAGTGGTTAGCGTGTAGAGGCAGCAGGTAGTCTAGTGGTTAGAGTGTAGAGGCAGCAGGTAGCCTAGTGGTTAGAGTGTAGAGGAGGCAGGTAGACTAGTGGTTAGAGTGTAGAGGCGGCAGGGTAGCCTAGTGGTTAGAGTGTAGAGGCGGCAGGTAGCCTAGTGGTTAGAGTGTAGAGGAGGCAGGTAGACTAGTGGTTAGAGTGTAGAGGCGGCAGGTAGCCTAGTGGTTAGAGTGTAGAGGCGGCAGGTAGCCTAGTGGTTAGAGTGTAGAGGAGGCAGGTAGACTAGTGGTTAGAGTGTAGAGGCGGCAGGTAGACTAGTGGTTAGAGTGTAGAGGCGGCAGGTAGCCTAGTGGTGAGAGTGTAGAGGAGGCAGGTAGACTAGTGGTTAGAGTGTAGAGGCGGCAGGTAGACTAGTGGTTAGAGTGTAGAGGCGGCAGGTAGACTAGTGGTTAGAGTGTAGAGGCGGCAGGGTAGCCTAGTGGTTAGAGTGTAGAGGCGGCAGGTAGCCTAGTGGTTAGAGTGTAGAGGAGGCAGGTAGACTAGTGGTTAGAGTGTAGAGGCGGCAGGTAGACTAGTGGTTAGAGTGTAGAGGCGGCAGGTAGCCTAGTGGTGAGAGTGTAGTGGCGGCAGGGTAGCCTAGTGGTTAGAGTGTAGAGGCGGCAGGTAGCCTAGTGGTTAGAGTGTAGAGGAGGCAGGTAGACTAGTGGTTAGAGTGTAGAGGCGGCAGGTAGCCTAGTGGTTAGAGTGTAGAGGCAGCAGGTAGCCTAGTGGTTAGAGTGTAGAGGCGGCAGGTAGCCTAGTGGTTAGAGTGTAGAGGCGGCAGGTAGCCTAGTGGTTAGAGTGTAGAGGTGGCAGGTAGCCTAGTGGTTAGAGTGTAGAGGTGGCAGGTAGCCTAGTGGTTAGAGTGTAGAGGCGGCAGGTAGCCTAGTGGTTAGAGTGTAGGGAGGCAGATAGCCTAGTGGTTAGAGTGTAGAGGCGGCAGGTAGCCTAGTGGTTAGAGTGTAGGGAGGCAGGTAGCCTAGTGGTTAGAGTGTAGAGGCGGCAGGTAGCCTAGTGGTTAGAGTGTAGGGGCAGATAGCCTAGTGGTTAGAGTGTAGAGGGGCCAGGTAGCCTAGTGGTTAGAGTGTAGGGAGGCAGATAGCCTAGTGGTTAGAGTGTAGAGGTGGCAGGTAGCCTAGTGGTTAGAGTGTAGGGAGGCAGATAGCCTAGTGGTTAGAGTGTAGGGAGGCAGATAGCCTAGTGGTTAGAGTGTAGGGAGGCAGATAGCCTAGTGGTTAGAGTGTAGAGGCGGCAGGTAGCCTAGTGGTTAGAGTGTAGGGAGGCAGATAGCCTAGTGGTTAGAGTGTAGGGAGGCAGATAGCCTAGTGGTTAGGGTGTAGAGGCGGCAGGTAGCCTAGTGGTTAGAGTGTAGGGAGGCAGATAGCCTAGTGGTTAGAGTGTAGGGAGGCAGATAGCCTAGTGGTTAGAGTGTAGAGGCGGCAGGTAGCCTAGTGGTTAGAGTGTAGAGGCGGCAGATAGCCTAGTGGTTAGAGTGTAGAGGCGGCAGATAGCCTAGTGGTTAGAGTGTAGGGAGGCAGATAGCCTAGTGGTTAGAGTGTAGAGGCGGCAGGGTAGCCTAGTGGTTAGAGTGTAGAGGGGGCAGGGTAGCCTAGTGGTTAGAGTGTAGGGAGGCAGATAGCCTAGTGGTTAGAGTGTAGGGAGGCAGGTAGCCTAGTGGTTAGAGTGTAGAGGCGGCAGGTAGCCTAGTGGTTAGAGTGTAGGGGCGGCAGATAGCCTAGTGGTTAGAGTGTAGAGGGGGCAGGTAGCCTAGTGGTTAGAGTGTAGGGAGGCAGATAGCCTAGTGGTTAGAGTGTAGAGGTGGCAGGTAGCCTAGTGGTTAGAGTGTAGGGAGGCAGATAGCCTAGTGGTTAGAGTGTAGAGGCGGCAGGTAGCCTAGTGGTTAGAGTGTAGGGAGGCAGATAGCCTAGTGGTTAGAGTGTAGGGAGGCAGATAGCCTAGTGGTTAGGGTGTAGAGGCGGCAGGTAGCCTAGTGGTTAGAGTGTAGGGAGGCAGATAGCCTAGTGGTTAGAGTGTAGGGAGGCAGATAGCCTAGTGGTTAGAGTGTAGAGGCGGCAGGTAGCCTAGTGGTTAGAGTGTAGAGGCGGCAGATAGCCTAGTGGTTAGAGTGTAGAGGCGGCAGATAGCCTAGTGGTTAGAGTGTAGGGAGGCAGATAGCCTAGTGGTTAGAGTGTAGAGGCGGCAGGGTAGCCTAGTGGTTAGAGTGTAGAGGGGGCAGGGTAGCCTAGTGGTTAGAGTGTAGGGAGGCAGATAGCCTAGTGGTTAGAGTGGAGAGGCGGCAGGGTAGCCTAGTGGTTAGAGTGTAGGGAGGCAGATAGCCTAGTGGTTAGAGTGTAGGGAGGCAGGTAGCCTAGTGGTTAGAGTGTAGGGAGGCAGATAGCCTAGTGGTTAGAGTGTAGGGAGGCAGATAGCCTAGTGGTTAGAGTGTAGGGAGGCAGATAGCCTAGTGGTTAGAGTGTAGGGAGGCAGGTAGCCTAGTGGTTAGAGTGTAGGGAGGCAGATAGCCTAGTGGTTAGAGTGTAGGGAGGCAGATAGCCTAGTGGTTAGAGTGTAGGGAGGCAGATAGCCTAGTGGTTAGAGTGTAGAGGAGGCAGATAGCCTAGTGGTTAGAGTGTAGAGGAGGCAGATAGCCTAGTGGTTAGAGTGTAGAGGCGGCAGGTAGCCTAGTGGTTAGAGTGTAGGGAGGCAGATAGCCTAGTGGTTAGAGTGTAGAGGCGGCAGGGTAGCCTAGTGGTTAGAGTGTAGAGGCGGCAGGTAGCCTAGTGGTTAGAGTGTAGGGAGGCAGATAGCCTAGTGGTTAGAGTGTAGGGAGGCAGATAGCCTAGTGGTTAGAGTGTAGGGAGGCAGATAGCCTAGTGGTTAGTGCGTTGGGAGGCAGATAGCCTAGTGGTTAGAGTGTAGGGAGGCAGATAGCCTAGTGGTTAGTGCGTTGGGAGGCAGATAGCCTAGTGGTTAGTGCGTTGGGACTAGTAACCGAAAGGTTGCAAGATAGAATCCCCGAGCTGACAAGGTAAAAATCTGTCGTTCTGCCCCTGAACAAGGTAGTTAACCCACCGTTCCTAGGTCATTTAACATTTTAATTTGTTCTTAACTTACTTGCTTAGTTAAATAAAAAGGTACAAATAAATACAAATTTTAAAAAATAGCTTGAGACTTCCTTAGATATCGTGCACCAGCTGTTATTTACCTCCCTTTCTATAACCACTCAGCATGAAAGGTAGAAATGTCATGTCTTATCCAGTGGAAACGTCATAAAATAGGCCTGATTACTGATTATCAGTGCTTGACTTGGACTGGATTAGGTTGCAGTTCTCATTTGAGGTGCCAGGACTGTTTATATTTAGGTGCAGGAGCTCCACAATACTTTAGAGATAATATTCTATAAGAGGAACAGGAGCTCTACAATACTTTAGAGATAATATTCTATAAGAGGAACAGGAGCTCCACAATACTGTTGAGATAATATTCTATAAGAGGAACAGGAGCTCTACAATACTGTTGAGATAATATTATACAAGAGGAACAGGAGCTCTACAATACTTTAGAGATAATATCCTATAAAGAGGAACAGGACCTCAGGCAGTAGAACGTGTGAGGTGTCGGTACTCAGCTCCGGTGAGCTCCTGCTCAAGTCACTGCTTCTTATCCCTTCTGCAGTCTCCAGCTGCGTCTGTCCCGAGCTCACTGAGCAGGAAACTCTCAGGGCCCAGAATATTTTATACAATGTTGCAAGTTCTCTAGCTGCAAGCTTCAGGCCAGAACCAAAGTTATTAGTTGATACAATGTTTCAAGTTCGTTGCAGACAGGCCATGTGTAGCCAATGTGATTTATATGAGATGTATTCCTCTCTCTAGGGAGAGATCCCTAAAGAGAGGGAGGGATAGAGGTAGAGAAGAAGAGAGAGGGAGGGATAGAGGTAGAGAAGAAGAGAGAGGGAGGGATAGAGGTAGAGAAGAAGAGAGAGGGAGGGATAGAGGTAGAGAAGAAGAGAGAGGGAGGGATAGAGGTAGAGAAGAAGAGAGAGGGAGGGATAGAGGTAGAGAAGAAGAGAGAGGGAGGGATAGAGGTAGAGAAGAAGAGAGAGGGAGGGATAGAGGTAGAGAAGAAGAGAGAGGGAGGGATAGAGGTAGAGAAGAAGAGAGAGGGAGGGATAGAGGTAGAGAAGAAGAGAGAGGGAGGGATAGAGGTAGAGAAGAAGAGAGAGGGAGGGATAGAGGTAGAGAAGAAGAGAGAGGGAGGGATAGAGGTAGAGAAGAAGAGAGAGGGAGGGATAGAGGTAGAGAAGAAGAGAGAGGGAGGGATAGAGGTAGAGAAGAAGAGAGAGGGAGGGATAGAGGTAGAGAAGAAGAGAGAGGGAGGGATAGAGGTAGAGAAGAAGAGAGGGAGGGATAGAGGTAGAGAAGAAGAGAGAGGGAGGGATAGAGGTAGAGAAGAAGAGAGGGGAGGGATAGAGGTAGAGAAGAAGAGAGGGAGGGATAGGGTAGAGGTAGAGAAGAAGAGAGAGGGAGGGATAGAGGTAGAGAAGAAGAGAGAGGGAGGGATAGAGGTAGAGAAGAAGAGAGAGGGAGGGATAGAGGTAGAGAAGAAGAGAGGGAGGGATAGAGGTAGAGAAGAAGAGCGAGGGAGGGATAGAGGTAGAAGAAGAGAGAGGAGGGATAGAGGTAGAGAAGAAGAGAGAGGGAGGGATAGAGGTAGAGAAGAAGAGAGATGGAGGGATAGAGGTAGAAAAAGAGAGGGAGGGATAGAGGTAGAGAAGAAGAGAGATGGAGGGATAGAGGTAGAGAAGAAGAGAGAGGGGATAGAGGTAGAAGAGAGAGAGGGAGGGATAGAGGTAGAGAAGAAGAGATGGAGGGATAGAGGTAGAGAAGAAGAGAGGGAGGGATAGAGGTAGAGAAGAAGAGAGAGGGAGGGATAGAGGTAGAGAAGAAGAGAGGGAGGGATAGAGGTAGAAGAAGAGAGGGGAGGGATAGAGGTAGAGAAGAAGAGAGAGGGAGGGATAGAGGTAGAGAAGAAGAGAGAGGGAGGGATAGAGGTAGAAAGAAGAGAGAGGGAGGGATAGAGGTAGAGAAGAAGAGAGAGGAGGGATAGAGGTAGAGAAGAAGAGAGATGGAGGGATAGAGGTAGAGAAGAAGAGAGAGGGAGGGATAGAGGTAGAGAAGAAGAGAGAGGGAGGGATAGAGGTAGAGAAGAAGAGAGAGGGAGGGATAGAGGTAGAAGAAGAGAGAGGGAGGGATAGAGGTAGAGAAGAAGAGAGGGGAGGGATAGAGGTAGAGAAGAAGAGAGAGGGAGGGATAGAGGTAGAGAAGAAGAGAGAGGGAGGGATAGAGGTAGAGAAGAAGAGAGGGAGGGATAGAGGTAGAGAAGAAGAGAGGGAGGGATAGAGGTAGAGAAGAAGAGAGAGGGAGGGATAGAGGTAGAGAAGAAGAGAGGGGGAGGGATAGAGGTAGAGAAGAAGAGAGAGGGGGGGATAGAGGTAGAGAAGAAGAGAGGGAGGGATAGAGGTAGAGAAGAAGAGAGAGGGAGGGATAGAGGTAGAGAAGAAGAGAGAGGGAGGATAGAGGTAGAGAAGAAGAGAGGGAGGGATAGAGGTAGAGAAGAAGAGAGAGGGAGGGATAGAGGTAGAGAAGAAGAGAGGGAGGGATAGAGGTAGAGAAGAAGAGAGAGAGAGGGATAGAGGTAGAGAAGAAGAGAGAGGAGGGATAGAGGTAGAGAAGAAGAGAGAGGGGAGGGATAGAGGTAGAGAAGAAGAGAGAGGGAGGGATAGAGGTAGAGAAGAAGAGAGGGGGAGGGATAGAGGTAGAGAAGAAGAGAGAGGGAGGGATAGAGGTAGAGAAGAAGAGAGAGGGAGGGATAGAGGTAGAGAAGAAGAGAGGGGAGGGATAGAGGTAGAGAAGAAGAGAGGGAGGGATAGAGGTAGAAGAAGAAGAGAGAGGGAGGGATAGAGGTAGAGAAGAAGAGAGAGGGAGGGATAGAGGTAGAGAAGAAGAGAGAGGGAGGGATAGAGGTAGAGAAGAAGAGAGAGGGAGGGATAGAGGTAGAGAAGAAGAGAGAGGGAGGGATAGAGGTAGAGAAGAAGAGAGAGGGAGGGATAGAGGTAGAGAAGAAGAGAGAGGGAGGGATAGAGGTAGAGAAGAAGAGAGAGGGAGGGATAGAGGTAGAGAAGAAGAGAGGGGAGGGATAGAGGTAGAGAAGAAGAGAGGGAGGGATAGAGGTAGAGAAGAAGAGAGGGGAGGGATAGAGGTAGAGAAGAAGAGAGAGGGAGGGATAGAGGTAGAGAAGAAGAGAGAGGGAGGGATAGAGGTAGAGAAGAAGAGAGGGGAGGGATAGAGGTAGAGAAGAAGAGAGAGGGAGGGATAGAGGTAGAGAAGAAGAGAGGGGAGGGATAGAGGTAGAGAAGAAGAGAGAGAGGGAGGGATAGAGGTAGAGAAGAAGAGAGGGAGGGATAGAGGTAGAGAAGAAGAGAGAGGAGGGATAGAGGTAGAGAAGAAGAGAGAGGGAGGGATAGAGGTAGAGAAGAAGAAGAGAGAGGGAGAGGATAGAGAGAGAAGAGAGAGGGAGGGATAGAGGTAGAGAAGAAGAGAGAGGGAGGGATAGAGGTAGAGAAGAAGAGAGGGAGGGATAGAGGTAGAGAAGAAGAGAGGGAGGGATAGAGGTAGAGAAGAAGAGAGAGGGAGGGATAGAGGTAGAGAAGAAGAGAGGGGAGGGATAGAGGTAGAGAAGAAGAGAGAGGGAGGGATAGAGGTAGAGAAGAAGAGAGAGGGAGTCAGTACCTCCAACCACTCTGTGGCACCAACGTTCCCAAAATCTCCAGCGTCCCAACTAACAAACAACAGACTCCTCCTGGGGTAGAAACCTAGCGCACACACACACACACACACACACACACACACACACACACACACACACACACACACACACACACACACACACACACACACACACACACACACACACACACACACACACACACACACAGGACATATTGTGGTTGTGTTATGGTTATATTGTGGTTGTGTTATGGTTATATTGTGGTTGTGTTGTGGTTATATTGTGGTTGTGTTGTGGTTATATAGTGGTTGTGTTATGGTTATATTGTGGTTGTGTTATGGTTATATTGTGGTTGTGTTGTGGTTATATAGTGGTTGTGTTATGGTTATATTGTGGTTGTGTTATGGTTATATTGTGGTTGTGTTGTGGTTATATAGTGGTTGTGTTATGGTTATATTGTGGTTGTGTTGTGGTTATATTGTGGTTGTGTTGTGGTTCGTACCGTTCTGCACCATGTTGCTGAAGGTCCGAGCCAGCTCCAGCAGGATGGCTGTTCCAACCCCGGCCTTCACCGCCCCCGGCCCCCACGCATCTCTCTGGGCCCCCATTATAATGTACTGGTCTACAGGGGGGAGGAGGGGGAGGAGGGGGAGAGAGATATAGGTAGGTATTAGGTAAGAATCTACAGTGAGCTCCACATTGCACATAGTCCCCCCATTTCAGGGGACCAAAGTATTGGGACAAATGATCTTGTATGTCAATTAAATTAGTCAAACGTGTAGTAGTTGGTCCCGTATTGCTAGCAGAGATTACCTCATTTAAACATGTAGTAGTTGGTCCCGTATTCCTAGCAGAGATGACCTCATTTAAACATGTAGTAGTTGGTCCCGTATTGCGAGCAGAGATGACCTCATTTGATTAGATTTGACCAATAGAACTCAATGCTATATAATGTATTGTGTCATTTTGAAGTCATTTTTATTGTAAATAAGTATAGAATATGTTTAGAAACACTGCATGAATGTGGATGTTACCATGATGAGGGATAATCCTGAAAGAATCATGAATAATGCTGAGTGAGAAAGTTAGAGGCATAATTACCATACCCTCTACCCCCTATCTCCTACCCTCTACCCCCTATCTCCTACCCTCAACCCCTTTTCTCCTATCTCCTACCCTCTACCCCTTACCCCCTATCTCCTACCCTCTACCCCCCATCACTTCCTGAAACAAGAGGTAAAACATTTTGTTTATAACAATGGGGTTTCTCCCTCTGCACCTGCCAATGTTAATCTATTGATCGATATTAGTATCACCCACCCTCTACCCCCTGAATGACAATGAACCTGACTCTCGCCCTGAGGACATGGACAAGGGGAATACATATTTTAAGAGGGAAAAGCACATTTTTTACCACCCAAAATAAATCCCTCTCTTGAAACAATTTCCCTCCTAGTTGAGAAAGATGTACATCATCTCCTGGCTAAGAATAAAGAAAACAAGGTATTCCACAATAAGCAGAGAAATAATCTGTTATGAGGAGGTGCAAGCAGACTCTGAAAAGTATGATTATAAAACCTGATGACCGAGGAGGTGCAAGCAGACTCTGAAAAGTATGATTATAAAACCTGATGACCGAGGAGGTGCAAGCAGACTCTGAAAAGTATGATTATAAAACCTGATGACCGAGGAGGTGCAAGCAGACCCTGAAAAGGAAACTTAGTGATGACGAATGAAAAGGCCCCTTACTAATCAATCCAAGTCTCTGATAAATTGTTAAAATGTTTGAATGAAGGGAAAATTACAAAGACCGATAATGAGTTTATCAAGGTTGAGTGCCCAACCACACCTGTCTGTATATTCACGCTCTACCCAAAACATTCACAAGAGCATGACACCACCCATACCAGGCAGGCCCACTGTGAGTAGGATCTCTGACAGACAATATCTCTACCTTTGTAGAGTATTTTGGGAAACCCTGGGCGATCTCCCTCCCCACGCATACTACAGATCTTTTTGTGAAATCTGTGGACCACGTACCTGAAAATTATATTCTCCATTTCAGGCCAAACATAGAAATAGACAAACTAGACACACAGCATAGAATTCCCACCCAGCTCACGTCCTGACCAACACTAAAACAAGGAAAACACACAAGAACTATGGTCAGAACGTGACAATTCTGTTTACTTTTGATGTCACCAGTCTATATACTAACATCCGCCATCAAGGTGACCTAGAGGCCCTCAAGATCTACCTCAATGAACGTCCCTCTGATGCTCTACCCAGCACCAATATGTATTGTGGACTTGGCTGAACTGGTTGTTCGTCGGCAAAAGTAAAAATAGTGTTGGAGTCGGGCCTGGCCACGCAGTCATGAGTGAACAGGGAGTACAGGAGGGGACTGAGCATGCACCCCTGAGGGGCCCCTGTGTTGAGGATCAGTGTGGCGGATGTGTTGTTACCTACCCTTACCACCTGGGGACGGCCTGTCAGGAAGTCCAGTGATCCAGTTGCAGAGGGAGGTGTTTAGTCCCAGGGTCCTTGGCTTAGTAATGAGCTTTGAGGGCACTATGGTGTTGAACACTGAGCTGTAGTTAATGAACAGCATTCTCACATAGGTGTTCCTTTTGTCCAGGTGGGAAAGGGCAGTGTGGTTGTCAACACAGGGATCCTCTCGGCCTTAACGAGGCGTTTGACCTAAAACCGTTTTATATGTCTAAATTGTGTTTGTTTTTTATCCTACCTGAAAATTGTACTTATATTAGTAGTCCTGTAGCTCAGTTGGTAGAGCATGGCGCTTGTAACGCCAGGGTAGTGGGTTCGATTCCCGGGACCACCCATACGTAGAATGTATGCACACATGACTGTAAGTCGCTTTGGATAAAAGCGTCTGCTAAATGGCATATATTATATTACTGTAAATATTGATCACATTCCCAGTGTATGTTCATATATTTGGATATATTGATATATATTGGTAATATTGTGATACTATGTTACACATTTTGTTTAACCTCCTGTTTCAGGAAGTGATGTCATTATTATTCGTGATTCATTCGGGACTATCCATAATCATGGTACCATCCACATTAACGTACAATTTGACACTGTACCAATAGTTTTGGAGCTCACTCTGCTCCCTCCCCTTCCTCCCTCTCCTTCCTCCCTCCCCTTCCTCCCTCCCCTTCCTCCCTCTCCTTCCTCTCCCTCTCCTTCCTCTCCCTCCCTCCCCTTCCTCCCTCCCCTTCCTCCCGCTCTCCTTCCTCTCACCAGGTTCTATTCTTCCCTCCCCTTCCTCCCTCCCCTTCCTCCCTCTCCTTCCTCCCTCTCCTTCCTCTCCCTCCCCTTCCTCCCTCTCCTTCCTCCCTCCTCTCCCTCCCTCCCCTTCCTCCCTCTCCTTCCTCTCCCTCTCCTTCCTCTCCCTCCCTCCCCTTCCTCCCTCCCCTTCCTCCCTCTCCTCCCTCTCCTTCCTCTCCCTCTCCTTCCTCTCCCTCTCCTTCCCCTTCCTCCCTCCCCTTCCTCCCTCCCCTTCCTCTCACCAGGTTCTATCCTTCCCTCCAGAGAAGAGAAGATGTTGTTCAGTAGAACAGGAGTCATGGTGTTGTAGACCCCCATCCTGATCCTCCTGCCGTCTGCAGAGGTGAAGCCCCGCCCCAGGACACAACGGACGTATGGCAGCCGGCCCTGCCAACCGCGCGGGCACACTGGACCGGTCAACTGACTGGGGGAGGAAGGGGTGAGGTGGAGGGAGAGAAGGGGTGAGGTGGAGGGAGAGAAGGGGTGAGGTGGAGGGAGAGAAGGAGTCACACCTGGGACACCAGAGGGAAGGACGGGGCTTACCTGAGTAGCTTGGAGGCTACGTTGGCACTGATTGGCTGAGCAGGGATGACAGGCAGGCCAGAGGACTGTGTGGGCGGGAACTGGGTGTGGTTGAAGGAGGGGAAGCCAGGGGTGAAGGGGTCACCTGATCCCAGATGGACCTGTTGATTGGATGGGAGAGAGCTGTGAAGCTCTGTCACAATTGTTGGAGCAGCCAGGACAGAACCCCAATATGATTAAGGTTTGAAGCTCACTCTGTCCTGGGGTGAAATACTAACTTCCCCAGTATGGAAGTTTACTCTAGTTATTGTCTTAAAGGGCCAGTGTTAGTTTACTCTAGTTATTGCCTTAAAGGGCCAGTGATAGTTTACTCTAGTTATTGCCTTAAAGGGCCAGTGATAGTTTACTCTTGTTATAGCCTTAAAGGGCCAGTGACAGTTTACTCTAGTTATTGCCTTAAAGGGCCAGTGATAGTTTACTTTAGTTATTGCCTTAAAGGGCCAGTGATAGTTTACTCTAGTTATTGTCTTAAAGGGCCAGTGATAGTTTACTGTAGTTATTGCCTTAAAGGGCCAGTGATAGTTTACTTTAGTTATTGCCTTAAAGGGCCAGTGATAGTTTACTTTAGTTATTGCCTTAAAGGGCCAGTGATAGTTTACTTTAGTTATAGCCTTAAAGGGCCAGTGATAGTTTACTCTAGTTATTGTCTTAAAGGGCCAGTGATAGTTTACTTTAGTTATTGCCTTAAAGGGCCAGTGATAGTTTACTCTAGTTATTGTCTTAAAGGGCCAGTGATAGTTTACTCTAGTTATTGCCTTAAAGGGCCAGTGATAGTTTACTCTAGTTATTGCCTTAAAGGGCCAGTGATAGTTTACTTTAGTTATAGCCTTAAAGGGCCAGTGATAGTTTACTCTAGTTATTGTCTTAAAGGGCCAGTGATAGTTTGCTTTAGTTATTGCCTTAAAGGGCCAGTGCTTGATTTGGAGCATTTGCCATGTTTGAGAATTTTGGGACATTTCCCAAGATACCTGTTAAGCCGTTTGAGTTCATACATTTTCCAAAAAGGTCTACAACTACACCATCGAGAGCATCCTGACTGGTTGCATCACTGTCTGGTACGGCAACTGCTCGGCCTCCCAGGTACTCTGTAGTGTTTTCTCTGCACTCTGTAGTGCAGAGAAAACAAAAGGTCTACCTACATACAGTGAGTGCAAATGAGGTAAGATAAGGGAGGCCATGGTGGCAAAGTAATTACAATATAGCAATTAAAACACTGGGGTGCAAGGGAGCAAAATAAATGAATAAATACAGTAGGGGGATGAGGTAGGTAGATAGATGGGCTGTTTACAGATTGGCTGTGTACAGGTACATTGATCAGTGAGCTGCTCTGATAGCTGATGCTTTAAGCTGGTGAGGGAGATATGAGTCTCCAACTTCAGAGATTTTTGCAATTAGTTCCAGTCATTGGCAGCAAAGACCTGGAAGGAAAGGCGGCCAAAGGAGGAATTGGCTTTGGGGGTTACCAGTGAGATATACCTTCTGGAGCGCGTGCTACGGGTGGGTGCTGCTATGGGGACCAGTGAGCTGAGATAAGGCAGAGCTTTACCCAGCAGAGACTTGTAGATGACCTGTAGCCAGTGGGTTTGGTGACAAGTATGAAGCGAGGGCCAACCAACGAGAGCATACAGGTTGCAATGGCGGGTAGAGAATGGGGCTTTGGAGACGGATGGCTCCGCCTGCTCCAGCCTTCTGATAGACGGCGTCCAGTTTGATGAGTAGAGTGTTGGATGTCATTTTATAGATGACGTCACCGAAGTCGAGGATCGGTAGGATGGTCGGTTTTACGAGGGTATGTTTGGCAGCATGAGTGAAGGATGCTTTGTTGCAATATAGGAAGCCAATTCTAGATTTAATTTTGGATTGGAGATGCTTAATGTGAGTCTGGAAGGAGGGTTTACAGTCTAACCAGACACCTAGGTATTTGTAGTTGTGTAACATACGTGTTCTGATATAGAGGTGTAACATACGTGTTCTGATATAGAGGTATAACATACGTGTTCTGATATAGAGGTGTAACATACGTGTTCTGATATAGAGGTGGAACATACGTGTTCTGATATAGAGGTGTAACATACGTGTTCTGATATAGAGGTATAACATACGTGTTCTGATATAGAGGTGGAACATACGTGTTCTGATATAGAGGTGTAACATACGTGTTCTGATATAGAGGTGGAACATACGTGTTCTGGTATAGAGGTGTAACATACGTGTTCTGATATAGAGGTATAACATACGTGTTCTGATATAGAGGTGGAACATACGTGTTCTGGTATAGAGGTGTAACATACGTGTTCTGATATAGAGGTGTAACATATGTGTTCTGATATAGAGGTGTAACATACGTGTTCTGATATAGAGGTATAACATACGTGTTCTGATATAGAGGTATAACATACGTGTTCTGATATAGAGGTGTAACATACGTGTTCTGATATAGAGGTGTAACATACGTGTTCTGATATAGAGGTGTAACATACGTGTTCTGATATAGAGGTGTAACATACGTGTTCTGATATAGAGGTGTAACATACGTGTTCTGATATAGAGGTGTAACATACGTGTTCTGATATAGAGGTGTAACATACGTGTTCTGATATAGAGGTGTAACATACGTGTTCTGATATAGAGGTGTAACATACGTGTTCTGATATAGAGGTGGAACATACGTGTTCTGATATAGAGGTTGTAACATACGTGTTCTGATATAGAGGTGTAACATACGTGTTCTGATATAGAGGTGTAACATACGTGTTCTGATATAGAGGTGTAACATACGTGTTCTGATATAGATGTTTAACATACGTGTTCTGATATAGAGGTGTAACATACGTGTTCTGATATAGAGGTGTAACATACGTGTTCTGATATAGAGGTGTAACATACGTGTTCTGATATAGAGGTGTAACATACGTGTTCTGATATAGAGGTGTAACATACGTGTTCTGATATAGAGGTGTAACATACGTGTTCTGATATAGAGGTGTAACATACGTGTTCTGATATAGAGGTGTAACATACGTGTTCTGATATAGAGGTGTAACATACGTGTTCTGAGATAGATAGGTGTAACATACGTGTTCTGATATAGAGGTGTAACATACGTGTTCTGATATAGAGGAACATACGTGTTCTGAATAGAGGTGTAACATACGTGTTCTGATATAGAGGTGTAACATACGTGTTCTGATATAGAGGTGTAACATACGTGTTCTGATATAGAGTGTAACATACGTGTTCTGATATAGAGGTGTAACATACGTGTTCTGATATAGAGGTGTAACATACGTGTTCTGATATAGAGGTGTAACATACGTGTTCTGATATAGAGGTGTAACATACGTGTTCTGATATAGTGTAACATACGTGTTCTGATATAGAGGTGTAACATACGTGTTCTGATATAGAGGTGTAACATACGTGTTCTGATATAGAGGTGTAACATACGTGTTCTGATATAGAGTGTAACATACGTGTTCTGATATAGAGGTGTAACATACGTGTTCTGATATAGAGGTGTAACATACGTGTTCTGATATAGAGAACATACGTGTTCTGATATAGATGTTTAACATACGTGTTCTGATATAGAGGTGGAACATACGTGTTCTGATATAGAGTGTAACATACGTGTTCTGATATAGAGGTGGAACATACGTGTTCTGATATAGAGGTGTAACATACGTGTTCTGATATAGATGTTTAACATACGTGTTCTGATATAGAGGTGTAACATACGTGTTCTGATATAGAGGTGTAACATACGTGTTCTGATATATAGAGGTGTAACATACGTGTTCTGATATAGATGTGTAACATACGTGTTCTGATATAGAGGTGTAACATACGTGTTCTGATATAGAGGTGTAACATACGTGTTCTGATATAGAGGTGTAACATACGTGTTCTGATATAGAGGTGGAACATACGTGTTCTGATATAGAGGTGTAACATACGTGTTCTGATATAGAGGTGTAACATACGTGTTCTGATATAGAGGTGTAACATACGTGTTCTGATATAGAGGTGTAACATACGTGTTCTGATATAGAGGTGTAACATACGTGTTCTGATATAGAGGTGTAACATACGTGTTCTGATATAGAGGTGTAACATACGTGTTCTGATATAGAGGTGTAACATACGTGTTCTGATATAGAGGTGTAACATACTTGTTCTGATATAGAGGTGTAACATACGTGTTCTGATATAGAGGTGGAACATACGTGTTCTGATATAGATGTGTAACATACGTGTTCTGATATAGCGGTGTAACTGTTCAGCCCCAGGCGTCGAGGGTCCTGAGGGATGTCAGCAGGATCTGGATAGATCAAGGCTCCGCCTGCTCCAGCCTTCTGAGCCAATAGCACCTTCTCAGCATAACTAACCCCGCCCCCCACACGCATCACGACAACGCAGCCAACCACAGACACTCCCGCAGACTGCAGCCAGTCAAAATCCTCCTGGCGGCCGTAATTGACATACACCACGCCCCCCTGTAGAGAGAGACATGAAGTCAGAGGTACAAAAGACTACCCCACACATACATTTACATTTTACATTTAAGTCATTTAGCAGACGCTCTTATCCAGAGCCAAACGGGGGGGGAGAAGGATTCCTTATCCTATCCTAGGTATTCCATACACATATTCACACAAATATAAAAACACACAGTCTTGTTTTACTAACCTTGTAGGGACACAATTGATTCCCATTCAAAATACTATTTTCCCTTTCAACTAAACCTAACCACAACCCCAAAACCTAACCCTAAACCTATCCAAAAACCTAACCCTAACTATAACCCCTAAACCTAACCCTAAACCTATCCAAAAACCTAACCCTAACCAAAAACCATAACCCCTAAACCTAACCCTAAACCTAAACCTAACCCCTAAACCTAACCCCTAAACCTAACCATAAACCATAACCCCAAAACCTAACCCTAAACCTAAACCTAAACCTAACCCCTAACCATAACCCCTAAACCTAACCCCTAAACCTCACCCCAAAACCTAACCCCTAAACCATAAACCTAACCACTAAACCTAACCCCTAAACCTAACCCCTAAACCTAACCCATAAACCTAACCCCTAAACCTAACCCATACACCTAACCCATAAACCTAACCCCTAAACCTTACCCCAAAACCTAACCCCTAAACCATAAACCTAACCACTAAACCTAACCCCTAAACCTAACCCATAAACCTAATCATAAACCTAACCACTAAACCTAACCCCTAAACCTAACCCATAAACCTAATCCCTAAACCTAACCCATAAACCTAACCCCTAAACCTTACCCCAAAACCTAACCCCTAAACCATAAACCTAACCACTAAACCTAACCCCTAAACCTAACCCATAAACCTAATCCCTAAACCTAACCCATAAACCTAACCCCTAAACCTTACCCCAAAACCTAACCCCTAAACCATAAACCTAACCACTAAACCTAACCCCTAAACCTAACCCATAAACCTAATCCCTAAACCTAACCCATAAACCTAACCCCT
Source organism: Oncorhynchus keta (assembly GCF_023373465.1). NCBI lineage: Eukaryota > Metazoa > Chordata > Actinopteri > Salmoniformes > Salmonidae > Oncorhynchus > Oncorhynchus keta. The sequence continues at coordinate 1,172,730 of NC_068433.1, forward strand.
AAACCTAACCCATAAACCTAATCCCTAAACCTAACCCATAAACCTAACCCCTAAACCTTACCCCAAAACCTAACCCCTAAACCTAACCCATAAACCTAACCACTAAAACTAACCCCTAAACCTAACCCATAAACCTAATCCCTAAACCTAACCCATAAACCTAACCCATAAACCTAATCCCAAAACCTAACCCCTAAACCATAAACCTAACCACTAAACCTAACCCCTAAACCTAACCCCTAAACCTAACCCATAAACCTAATCCCTAAACCTAACCCATAAACCTAACCCATAAACCTAATCCCAAAACCTAACCCCTAAACCATAAACCTAACCACTAAACCTAACCCCTAAACCTAACCCCTAAACCTAACCCATAAACCTAATCCCTAAAATTAACCCATAAACCTAATCCCTAAACCTAACCCATAAACCTAACCCATAAACCTAATCCCAAAACCTAACCCCTAAACCATAAACCTAACCACTAAACCTAACCCCTAAACCTAACCCCTAAACCTAACCCATAAACCTAATCCCTAAACCTAACCCATAAACCTAACCCATAAACCTAATCCCAAAACCTAACCCCTAAACCATAAACCTAACCACTAAACCTAACCCCTAAACCTAACACATAAACCTAACCCATAAACCTAACCCTGACCCCTAGAATAGTATTTATCCTTATGGTGCCTGGCAAAATACATTGTAGAACAATAGTGAAGACATAAACTATGAAATAACAGACACGGAATCATGGAGTAGCAAAAAAAAATTTGTCAACACATATCAAAATAAAGTAGCCATCCTTTGCCTTGATGACAGCTTGCACACTTCTTGGCATTCTGTCAACCAGCATCACCTGGAATGCTTTCCCAACCGTCTTGAAGGAGTTCCCACATATGCTGAGCACTTATTGGCTGCTTTGCCATCACTTTGAGGCCCAACTCATCCCAAACCATCTCAATTGGGTTGAGGTCAGATGACTGTGGAGGCCAGGTCATCTGATGCAGCACTCCATCACTCTCCTTGGTCAAATAGCCCTTAAATAGCCTGGAGGTGTGTTGGGTAATTGTCCTGTTGAAAAACAAATGATAGTCCCACTAAAAGCAAACCAGATGGGATGGAGTATCGCTGCAGAATGCTGTGGTAGCCATGCTGGTTAAGCCCAAACCAGATGGGATGGTGTATCGCTGCAGAATGCTGTGGTAGCCATGCTGGTTAAGCCCAAACCAGATGGGATGGTGTATCGCTGCAGAATGCTGTGGTAGCCATGCTGGTTAAGCCCAAACCAGATGGGATGGTGTATCGCTGCAGAATGCTGTGGTAGCCATGCTGGTTAAGCCCAAACCAGATGGGATGGTGTATCGCTGCAGAATGTTGTGGTAGCCATGCTGGTTAAGCCCAAACCAGATGGGATGATGTATCACTGCAGAATGTTGTGGTAGCCATGCTGGTTAAGTGTGCCTTGAACTATAAATAAATCACAGACAGTGTCACCAGCAAAGCACCCCCACACCATCACACCTCCTCTTCCATGCTTCACGGTGGGAACCACACATGCAGAGATCATCCGTTAACCTACTCTGCATTTCACAGCCATGGTGTAACGGCGTTCGTCTGTTGGAAGAGAGTCGGACCAAAATGCAGCGTGGTGGTTACTCATGTTCTTTAATGAAGAATAGACGATACATTAAATAACTATATATATACAAAACAACAAACGGAACGTGAAAACCTATACAGCCTGTCTGGTGTCAACTAACACAGAGACAAGAACAATCACCCACGAAATACACAGTGAAACCCAGGCTACCTAAATATGGTTCCCAATCAGAGACAACGAGAATCACCTGACTCTGATTGAGAACCGCCTCAGGCAGCCAAGCCTATGCTAGACACACCCCTAATCAACCACCATCCCAATGCCTGTGGCGGTCCTCATGAGAGCCAGTTAACTCTAATGAACTTCTCCTCTGCAGCAGAGGTAACTCTGGGTCTTCCTTTCCTGTGGCGGTCCTCATGAGAGCCAGTTAACTCTAATGAACTTCTCCTCTGCAGCAGAGGTAACTCTGGGTCTTCCTTTCCTGTGGCGGTTCTCATGAGAGCAAGTTTCACCATAGCTCTTGATGGTTTTTCCGACTGCACTTGAAGAAACTTTCAAAGGTCTTAACATTTTCGGGATTGACTGACCTTCATGTCTTTCTTTTTGCTTATTTGAGCTGTTCTTGCCTTAATATGGTATTTTACCAAATAGGTCCTTCTTCTGTATACCACCCATGCCTTTGTAACGGATGTGAAACGGCTAGCTTAGTTAGCAGTGCGCGCTAAATAGCGTTTCAATCGGTGACGTCACTCGCTCTGAGACCTTGAAGTAGTAGTTCCCCCTTGCACTCCCATTGTGGAGCGATGGGTAACGATGCTTCGAGGGTGACTGTTGTTGATGTGTGCAGAGGGTCCCTGGTTCGCGCCCGGGTTGGGGCGAGGGGACGGTCTAAATTTATACTGTTACACCTTGTCACAACACAACTGATTGGCTCAAACGCATAAAGAAGGAAAGAAATTCCCCAAATTCATTTTAACAAGACAAACCTGTTAATTTAAATGCATTCCATGTGACTACCTCGTGAAGCTGGTTGAGAAAATACCAACCGTGTGCAAAACTGTCATCAAGGCAAAGGGAGGTTACTTTGAAAAATCTCAAATACAAAATATATTTAGACTTGTTTAACACTTTTTTGGTTACTTTATGATTCCATATGTGTTATTTTATAGTTTTCATGTCTTCATTATTACTCTACAATGTAGAAAATAGTAAAAATAAAGAAAACCCCTGGTGTGTCCAAACTTTTGACTGGTACTGTATGTAGTACATTTAAACACTGTGTCTGTCTTACCGTGGCGGTGCCAATAGCGCTGTAGGCACAGTAGGAGTCTGGATCTTCCAGAGGAATCTCCTCCAACACCTCTCCCTGTGAATCCACCATCCATAGAGAGTTCCTCTGGATCCTATACACACACACACACACACACACACACACACACACACACACACACACACACACACACACACACACACACACACACACACACACACACACACACACACACACACACACACACACACTATTTTTTTGTATTTAAGTTTTATTTAACTAGGCAAGTCCGTTAATTACAAATTCTTATTTACAATGACGGCCTTGTAAAGACCCCCCGGGTCAAACCCTCCCCTAACCCGGACGACACTGGGCCAATTGTGCGATCATGGCCAGCCCGGAATCAAACCCGGGTCTGTAGTGACGTCTCTAGCACCGTGATGCAGTGTATTAGACGACTACTCAGGAGGCTCTACTATACAATACACACATTATACACTACACACACTGTACTTATACTCTACACACATTATACACTACACACACTGTACTTATACTCTACACACATTATACACTACACACACTGTACTTATACTCTACACACATTATACACTACACACACTGTACTTATACTCTACACACATTATACACTACACAAACTGTACTTATACTCTACACACATTATACACTACACACACTGTACTTATACTCTACACACATTATACACTACACAAACTGTACTTATACTCTACACACATTATACACTACACACACTGTACTTATACTCTACACACATTATACACTACACACACTGTACTTATACTCTACACACATTATACACTACACACACTGTACTTATACTCTACACACATTATACACTACACACACTGTACTTATACTCTACACACATTATACACTACACACACTGTACTTATACTCTACACACATTATACACTACACACACTGTACTTATACTCTACACACATTATACACTACACACACTGTACTTATACTCTACACACATTATACACTACACACACTGTACTTATACTCTACACACATTATACACTACACACACTGTACTTGTACTCTACACACATTATACACTACACACACTGTACTTATACTCTACACACATTATACACTACACACACTGTACTTATACTCTACACACATTATACACTACACACACTGTACTTATACTCTACACACATTATACACTACACACACTGTACTTATACTCTACACACATTATACACTACACACACTGTACTTATACTCTACACACATTATACACTACACACACTGTACTTATACTCTACACACATTATACACTACACACACTGTACTTATACTCTACACACATTATACACTACACACACTGTACTTATACTCTACACACATTATACACTACACAAACTGTACTTATACTCTACACACATTATACACTACACACACTGTACTTATACTCTACACACATTATACACTACACACACTGTACTTATACTCTACACACATTATACACTACACACACTGTACTTATACTCTACACACATTATACACTACACACACTGTACTTATACACTACACACATTATACACTACACACACTGTACTTTTACTCTACACACATTATACACTACACACACTGTACTTTTACTCTACACACATTATACACTACACACACTGTACTTATACTCTACACACATTATACACTACAGCGGCCTGCGAAAGTATTCACCCCTCTTGGCATTTTTCCTATTTTGTTGCCTGGAATTAAAATAGATTTTGGGGGGGTTGTATAGAGCATGGCGCTTGTAACGCCAGGGTAGTGGGTTCGATTCCCGGGACCACCCATACGTAGAATGTATGCACACATGACTGGTCGCTGTAAAAGCGTTCTAAATGGCATTGTATCATTTGTATCGACATTTTGAATCCCACCCTCTCATCTGGTTTTAGAGATGGTCCCGGTGCACCTCAGCCACGCTCAACGTCCTAAACGATATCATAACCGCCATCGATAAAACACAGTACTGTGCAGTTGTCTTCATCGACCTGGCCAAGGCTTTCGACTCTGTCAATCACTGCATTCTTATCGGCAGACTCAACAGCCTTGGTTTCTCAAATGACTGGTTCACCAACTACTTCTCAGATAGAGTTCAGTGTGTCAAATTGGAGGGCCTGTTGTCCAGACCTCTGGCAGTCTCTATGGGGGTGCCACAGGGTTCAACTCTCGGGCCGACACCTTTCTCTGTATATATCAATGATGTCGCTCTTGCTGCTGGTGATTCTGTGATCCACCTCTACTCAGACAACACTGTCGTGACATTGTATTAGTTAATGTGACGACTGTTGCTCATCGAATAATTAAAGTTTCTAATTGCGTGATTAACTGAATCAAGCAATTATTAACTCATTAACCTGGGGCACCATGGGATTTTATTGAGTTTCTATTTCCCAAATTAACTCAAAGAATATCAGAATATCGTTTTTACAACAGCCGCTAATTAACCAGTTTCCTCGACAACCAATCTCGTTCTGAACGTCGTATAGTCCGTGAATCTGCACAGACCCGGGTCTCACCAATGGGTTCGGACCCGGGTCTCACCAATGGGTTCGGACCCGGGTCTCACCAATGGGTTCGGACCCGGGTCTCACCAATGGGTTCGGACCCGGGTCTCACCAATGGGTTCGGACCCGGGTCTCACCAATGGGTTCGCACCCGGGTCTCACCAATGGGTTCGGACCCGGGTCTCACCAATGGGTTCGGACCCGGGTCTCACCAATGGGTTCGACCCGGTCTCACCAATGGGTTCGGACCCGGGTCTCACCAATGGGTTCGCCCCCGGGTCTCACCAATGGGTTCGGACCCGGGTCTCACCAATGGGTTCGCCCCCGGGTCTCACCAATGAGTTCGGACCCGGGTCTCACCAATGAGTTCGTACCCGGGTCTCACCAATGGGTTCGCCCCCGGGTCTCACCAATGGGTTCGGACCCGGGTCTCACCAATGGGTTCGTACCCGGGTCTCACCAATGGGTTCGCCCCCGGGTCTCACCAATGGGTTCGGACCCGGGTCTCACCAATGGGTTCGCCCCCGGGTCTCACCAATGGGTTCGGACCCGGGTCTCACCAATGGGTTCGGACCCGGGTCTCACCAATGGGTTCACACCCGGGTCTCACCAATGGGTTCGTACCCGGGTCTCACCAATGGGTTCGGACCCGGGTCTCACCAATGGGTTCGGACCCGGGTCTCACCAATGGGTTCGGACCCGGGTCTCACCAATCCGGGTCTCACCAATGGGTTCGGACCGGGTCTCACCAATTGGTTCGGACCCGGGTCTCACCAATGGGTTCGCCCGGGTCTCACCAATGGGTTCGGACCCGGTCTCACCAATGGGTTCGTACCCGGGTCTCACCAATGGGTTCGCCCGGGTCTCACCAATGGGTTCGGACCCGGGTCTCACCAATGGGTTCGCCCCGGGTCTCACCAATGGGTTCGGACCCGGGTCTCACCAATGGGTTCGGACCCGGGTCTCACCAATGGGTTCACACCGGGTCTCACCAATGGGTTCGTACCCGGGTCTCACCAATGGGTTCGCCCCCGGGTCTCACCAATGGGTTCGGACCCGGGTCTCACCAATGGGTTCACACCCGGGTCTCACCAATGGGTTCTCACCAATGGGTTCGCCCCGGGTCTCACCAATGGGTTCGGACGGGTCTCACCAATGGGTTCGGACCCGGGTCTCACCAATGGGTTCGGACCCGGGTCCACCAATGGGTTCGGACCCGGGTCTCACCAATGGGTTGACCCGGGTCTCACCAATGGGTTCGGACCCGGGTCTCACCAATTGGTTCGGACCCGGTCTCACCAATGGGTTCTCTCACCAATGGGTTCGGACCCGGGTCTCACCAATGGGTTCGGACCCGGGTCTCACCAATGGGTTCGGACCCGGGTCTCACCAATGGGTTCGTACCACACCAATCTTAGTTGAATATTTATTTTCTAAAAAGCAAAAATGATGAAAAAAGACACACATAGACAAAACACATTATTATTGTTTAGAACTTAGTATAACGGGCCAACACACTATGGTGTTACCCACAATGGGGATTTAAAAGAGAGAGAAAAGAAAGTACAAGAAAGAAATATACATTTGGGTGAATTTGTCATCTATGCTATTCTAATCCTAGCCTTGCCCCAAACTTCCACTCTTATGGGTCTAGATTTTATTCAAATCCAATTTTAGACAACTAACTTAACAGTTCATCTTCCCCAAAACATATGGATATTTTCCATACAACGTACAATGTATAAACATCAAACATCTACTAGGAAAACTCTTCACGTTACAATGTTTTCGTAATAACGTCATCTATTAACCTTTAATAACAAAACAAAAATGACATACATTTTCATATTCCACCTATCGTCATGACCACCAAATGACAAACATTTTCATATTCCACCTATCGTCATGACCACCAAATGACAAACATTTTCATATTCCATCTATCGTCATGACCACCAAATGACATACATTTTCATATTCCACCTATCGTCATGACCACCAAATGACATACATTTTCATATTCCATCTATCGTCATGACCACCAAATGACAAACGTTTTCATATTCCATCTATCGTCAAAAATGACATACATTCTCATATTCCATCTATCGTCATGACCACCAAATGACATACATTCTCATATTCCATCTATCGTCATGACCACCAAATGACATACATTTTCATATTCCATCTATCGTCATGACCACCAAATGACAAACATTTTCATATTCCACCTATCCATGACCACCAAATGACATACATTTTCATATTCCATCTATCGTCACCACCACCAAATGACATACATTTTCATCACCTATCGTCATGAACACCAAATGACAAACATTTTCATATTCCACCTATCGTCATGACCACCAAATGACAAACATTTTCATATTCCATCTATCGTCATGACCACCAAATGACATACATTTTCATATTCCACCTATCGTCATGACCACCAAATGACATACATTTTCATATTCCATCTATCGTCATGACCACCAAATGACATACATTTTCATATTCCACCTATCGTCATGACCGACCAAATGACAAACGTTTTCATATTCCATCTATCGTCATGACCACCAAATGACATACATTCTCATATTCCATCTATCGTCATGACCACCAAATGACAAACATTTTCATATTCCACCTATCGTCATGACCACCAAATGACATACATTTTCATATTCCATCTATCGTCATGACCACCAAATGACATACATTTTCATATTCCACCTATCGTCATGACCACCAAATGACATACATTTTCATATTCCATCTATCGTCATGACCACCAAATGATATTCACCTACATTTTGACATACATTTTCATATTCCATCTATCGTCATGACCACCAAATGACATACATTTTCATATTCCACCTATCGTCATGACCACCAAATGACATACATTTTCATATTCCATCTATCGTCATGACCACCAAATGACATACATTTTCATATTCCACCTATCGTCATGACCACCAAATGACATACATTTTCATATTCCACCTATCGTCATGACCACCAAATGACATACATTTTCATATTCCGTCTATCGTCATGACCACCATTGTGGCTGACGGAAACCATTGTTCCAAAGTCCCTTTATTTCAGGTTTAATGTTCTGAGGCTGGTTCTCCATAGTAACAGGACAAAGGAATTTGTCTGTGGCCTGAGATTTGCCATGGGCGTGAGGGGTCACAAACCCCCCCACATCTTCAGAACCCTAGATCTCTCCTCCTCTGTTGGGGTTGAGAGATAATCTGTAGGGTTGTGGTCTCCTGTAACCTGACCTGGTCAGGACAGTCATGACAACACCATTCTGTATACTTCTGGCCCTTCTTTGGACACTGTGCTAACAAACCTTCAAACGAGTTTCAAATCCATACAACTCTCATTCCGTGGCTCCAACTTCTAGTAAAACTAAGTGCATGTAACCGATTGAAACGCTATTTAGCGCGCACCGCTAACTAAGCTAGCCGTTTCACATCCGTTACACATGCTCTTCAACCAATTCAACTACTCTGGACGGTTCTGACCTAGAATATGTGGACAACTACAAATACTTAGGTGTCTGGTTAGACTGTAAACTCTCCTTCCAGACCCATATCAAACATCTCCAATCCAAAATGAAATCTAGAATTGTCTTCCTATTTCGCAACAAATCATCCTTCACTCACGCTGCCAAACATACCCTCGTAAAACTGGTCCTCACTACATATTCTATGACAAACCCACTGGCTCCAGAATATGTATACGTTTCTGCTAGGTAAAGCTCCGCCTTATCTCAGCTCACTGGTCACCATAGCAGCACCCATAGCACGCGTTCCAGCAGGTATATCTCACTGGTCACCCCCAAAGCCAATTCCGCCTTTTGCACCCCAGTATCTCTACCTGCACATCATCATCATCTGCACATCTTTTCACTGAAGTGTGAATCTAAATTGTAATTATTTCGCCTCTATGACCTATTTATTGCCTTACCTCCCTACTCTTCTACATTTGCCCACACTGTATATAGATTTTTCAAAAGAAAATTATATTGTGTTTTTGACTTTTGGTTTATTGTTTATCCCATGTGTAACTCTGTTGTTGTTTGTGTCGCGCTGCTTTATCTTGGCCAGGGCGCAGTTGTATTTGAGAACTTCTCAACTGGCCTACCTGATTAAATAAATACATTTGAGCGACCTTTTGCAGCAATTATAGCTGCACGTCTCTTGGGGTATGTCTCTATGAGTTTGGCACATCGAGCCACTGGGATGTTTGACAATTCTTCAAGGCAAAAACTGCTCCAGCTCTTTCAAGTTGGACCGATTCCGCTGGTGTACAGCAACCTGTGTACAGTCGTACGACAGACGCTCAATTGAATTGAGGTCTGGGCTTTGACTAGGCCATTCCAAGACATTTAAATGTTTCACCTTAAACCACTCAAGTGTTGCTTTAGCAGTATGATTAGGGTCATTGTCCTGCTGGAAGGTGAACCTCCGTCCCAGTCTCAAATCTCTGGACGACTGAAAACAGGTTTCCCTCAAGAATTCCCTCCCTATACACACTACACACACACTATATACACTACACACTATACACTATACACTACACACACTATACACTATACACTATACACTACACACTACACACACTATACACTATACACTACACACACTATACACTATACACTACACACACTATACACTATACACTATATACACTACACACTATACACTATACACTACACACACTATACACTATACACTATACACTACACACACTATACACTATACACTACACACACTATACACTATACACTATACACTACACACACTATACACTATACACTACACACACTATACACTATACACTATACACTACACACACTATACACTATACACTACACACACTATACACTATACACTATACACTACACACACTATACACTATACACTATACACACTATACACTATACACTATACACTACACACACTATACACTACACACTACACACACACTATATACACTACACACTATACACAGTATACACACTACACACACTATACACTACACACAGTATACACTACACACACTATACACACTACACACACTATACACTACACACAGTATACACTATACACACTATACACACTATACACTACACACAGTATACACTACACACACTATACACACTACACACACTATATACACTACACACACTATACACACTATACACACTATACACTACACACACTATATACACTATATACACACTATACACTACACACACTATATACACTATATACACACACTATACACTATACACTATACACACACACTAAACACTACACACACTATATATACACACTATACACTACACACACTATACACTACACACACTACACACTACACACACTACACACTACACACACTATACACACTATACACTACACACAGTATACACACTACACACACTATACACTACACACAGTATACACTACACACACTATACACACTACACACACTATACACTACACACAGTATACACTATACACACTATACACACTATACACTACACACAGTATACACACTATACACTATACACACTATACACACACTATATACACTACACACACTATACACACTACACACACTATACACTACACACACTATACACTACACACACTATACACACTACACACACTATACACTACACACACTATATACACACTATATACACTACACACACTATACACACTATACACACAGTATACACTACACACAGTATACACTACACACACTATATACACTACACACACTATACACACTACACACACTATACACACTACACACACTATACACACTACACACACTATACACTACACACACTATACACACTACACACACTATACACTACACACACTATACACTACACACACTACACACTACACACACTATACACTACACACACTATACACTACACACACTATACACACTATATACACTACACACACTATACACTACACACACTATACACTATACACACTACACACTACACACACTATACACTATACACACTATACACACTACACACACTATACACACTACACACTATACACACTATACACTACACACACTATACACACTACACACTACACACACTATACACTATACACACTATACACTACACACACTATACACTACACACACTATACACTATACACACTACACACTACACACACTATACACTACACACTACACTACACACACTATACACTATACACACTATACACTACACACACTATACACACTACACACTACACACACTATACACTATACACACTACACACACACACTACACACACTATACACTACACACACTATACACTACACACACTATACACTACACACTACACACACTATACACTATACACACTATACACTACACACACTATACACACTATACACTACACACACTATACACTACACACACTATACACTATACACACTATACACTACACACACTACACACACTATACACTACACACACTATACACTACACACACTATACACTACACACACTATACACTATACACACTATACTCTACACACACTACACACACTATACACTACACACACTACACACACTATACACTATACACACTATACACTACACACACTACACACACTATACACTACACACACTATATATACACACTATACACACTAAACACTACACACACTATACACACTATACACTACACACACTATACACACTACACTACATATATACTACACACTATACACTACACACTACTACATTATATACACACACACTACACTATACACACTATACACTACACACACTATACACATACTATACACACTATACACTACACACACTATACACTACACACACACTACACATACACACTATACACTACACACACTATACACACACTACACACACTATACACTATACACACTATACACACTATACACTACACACACTACACACTATACACTACACACACTACACACACTATACACTACACACTACACACACTATACACTACTACACACACTACACACACTATACACTACACACACACTATACACTACACACACTATACACTATACACACTATACACTACACACACTATACACTACACACACTATACACTACACACACTATACACTACACACACTATACACTATACACACTATACACTACACACACTATACTCAACACACACACTACACACACTATACACACTATACACACACACTATACACTACACACTACATACACTACTATACACACTATACACACTACACACACTATACACACTATACACTACACACACTATACACTACACACACACTACTCACATTATATACACACACACTACACACACACTACTCACATTATATACACACATACTATACACACTATACACTACACACACGATATACACTACGCACACTATACACTACACACACTACACACTATATACACTACACACACTATACACTACACACACTATACACACACACACACTATACACTATACACACTCACAGTACACACTATACACTACACACACTATATACACTACACACACTATATACACTACACACACACTACACTACACTCACAGTATACACTACACACACACACTATATACACTACACACACTATATACACTACACACACTATATACACTACACACACTATATACACTACACACACGCTATACTCACAGTATACACTACTCACACTATATACACTACACACACTATACACACTATACACTACACACACGATATACACTACGCACACTATACACTACACACACTACACACTATATACACTACACACACTATATACACTACACACACGCTACTCACAGTATACACTACTCACAGTATACACTACACACTATACACTACACACACTATACACACTACACACACTATATACACTACACACACTATACACACTACACACACTATACACTATACACACTATATACACTACACACACTATATACACTACACACACGCTGCTCACAGTATACACTATATACAACTATTACACTCAACGGAACGACTTGATTAGTGTAGTGTCAACAACGCAGCCACTGCCAGCTAGCCTACTTCAGCAGTACTGTATCATTTTAATCATTTTAGTCAATAAGATTCTTGCTACGTAAGCTTAACTTTCTGAACATTCGAGACGTGTAGTCCACTTGTCATTCCAATCTCCTTGCATTAGCGTAGCCTCTTCTGTAGCCTGTCAACTATGTGTCTGTCTATCCCTGTTCTCTCCTCTCTGCACAGACCATACAAACGCTCCACACCGCGTGGCCACGTATACCACCCTAATCTGGTGGTCCCAGCGCCCACGACCCACGTGGAGTTCCAGGTCTCCGGTAGCCTCTGGAACTGCCGATCTGCGGCCAACAAGGCAGAGTTCATCTCAGCCTATGCCTCCCTCCAGTCCTCGACTTCTTGGCACTGACGGAAACATGGATCACCACAGATAACACTGCTACTCCTACTGCTCTCTCTTCGTCCGCCCACGTGTTCTCGCACACCCCGACACTATAGCTTCTGGTCAGCGGGGTGGTGGCACCGGGATCCTCATCTCTCCCAAGTGGTCATTCTCTTTCTCCCCTCACCCATCTGTCTATCGCCTCATTTGAATTCCATGCTGTCACAGTTACCAGCCCTTTCAAGCTTAACATCCTTATCATTTATCGCCCTCCAGGTCCCCTCGGAGAGTTCATCAATGAGCTTGATGCCTTGATAAGCTCCTTTCCTGAGGACGGCTCACCTCTCACAGTTCTGGTCGACTTTAACCTCCCCACGTCTACCTTTGACTCATTCCTCTCTGCCTCCTTCTTTCCACTCCTCTCCTCTTTTGACCTCACCCTCTCACCTTCCCCCCTACTCACAAGGCCGGCAATACGCCAGACCTCATCTTTACTAGATGCTGTTCTTCCACTAACCTCATTGCAACTCCCTCCAAGTCTCCGACCACTACCTTGTATCCTTTTCCCTCTCGCTCTCATCCAACACTTCCCACACTGCCCCTACTCGGATGGTATCGTGCCGTCCCAACCTTCGCTCTCTCTCCCCGCTACTCTCTCCTCTTCCATCCTATCATCTCTTCCCTCTGCTCAAACCTTCTCAACCTATCTCCTGATTCTGCCTCCTCAACCCTCCTCTCCTCCCTTTCTGCATCCTTTGACTCTCTATGTCCCCTATCCTCCAGGCCGGCTCGGTCCTCCCCTCCCGCTCCGTGGCTCGACGACTCATTGCGAGCTCACAGAACAGGGCTTCGGGCAGCCGAGCGGAAATGGAGGAAAACTCGCCTCCCTGCGGACCTGGCATCCTTTCACTCCCTCCTCTCTACATTTTCCTCCTCTGTCTCTGCTGCTAAAGCCACTTTCTACCACTCTAAATTCCAAGCATCTGCCTCTAACCCTAGGAAGCTCTTTGCCACCTTCTCCTCCCTCCTGAATCCTCCTCCCCCTCCCCTCCTCCCTCTCTGCAGATGACTTCGTCAACCATTTTGAAAAGAAGGTCGACGACATCCGATCCTCGTTTGCTAAGTCAAACGACACCGCTGGTTCTGCTCACACTGCCCTACCCTATGCTCTGACCTCTTTCTCCCCTCTCTCTCCAGATGAAATCTTGCGTCTTGTGACGGCCGGCCGCCCAACAACCTGCCCGCTTGACCCTATCCCCTCCTCTCTTCTCCAGACCATTTCCGGAGACCTTCTCCCTTACCTCACCTCGCTCATCAACTCATCCCTGACCGCTGGCTACGTCCCTTCCGTCTTCAAAAGAGCGAGAGTTGCACCCCTTCTGAAAAAACCTACACTCGATCCCTCCGATGTCAACAACTACAGACCAGTATCCCTTCTTTCTTTTCTCTCCAAAACTCTTGAACGTGCCGTCCTTGGCCAGCTCTCCCGCTATCTCTCTCAGAATGACCTTCTTGATCCAAATCAGTCAGGTTTCAAGACTAGTCATTCAACTGAGACTGCTCTTCTCTGTATCACGGAGGCGCTCCGCACTGCTAAAGCTAACTCTCTCTCCTCTGCTCTCATCCTTCTAGACCTATCGGCTGCCTTCGATACTGTGAACCATCAGATCCTCCTCTCCACCCTCTCCGAGTTGGGCATCTCCGGCGCGGCCCACGCTTGGATTGCGTCCTACCTGACAGGTCGCTCCTACCAGGTGGCGTGGCGAGAATCTGTCTCCTCACCACGCGTGTCCCCCAGGGCTCTGTTCTAGGCCCTCTCCTATTCTCGCTATACACCAAGTCACTTGGCTCTGTCATAACCTCACATGGTCTCTCCTATCATTGCTATGCAGACGACACACAATTAATCTTCTCCTTTCCCCCTTCTGATGACCAGGTGGCGAATCGCATCTCTGCATGTCTGGCAGACATATCAGTGTGGATGACGGATCACCACCTCAAGCTGAACCTCGGCAAGACGGAGCTGCACTTCCTCCCGGGGAAGGACTGCCCGTTCCATGATCTCGCCATCACGGTTGACAACTCCATTGTGTCCTCCTCCCAGAGCGCTAAGAACCTTGGCGTGATCCTGGACAACACCCTGTCGTTCTCAACTAACATCAAGGCGGTGGCCCGTTCCTGTAGGTTCATGCTCTACAACATCTGCAGAGTACGACCCTGCCTCACACAGGAAGCGGCGCAGGTCCTAATCCAGGCACTTGTCATCTCCCGTCTGGATTACTGCAACTCGCTGTTGGCTGGGCTCCCTGCCTGTGCCATTAAACCCCTACAACTCATCCAGAACGCCGCAGCCCGTCTGGTGTTCAACCTTCCCAAGTTCTCTCACGTCACCCCGCTCCTCCGCTCTCTCCACTGGCTTCCAGTTGAAGCTCGCATCCGCTACAAGACCATGGTGCTTGCCTACGGAGCTGTGAGGGGAACGGCACCTCAGTACCTCCAGGCTCTGATCAGGCCCTACACCCAAACAAGGGCACTGCGTTCATCCACCTCTGGCCTGCTCGCCTCCCTACCACTGAGGAAGTACAGTTCCCGCTCAGCCCAGTCAAAACTGTTCGCTGCTCTGGCCCCCAATGGTGGAGTCAATCACCACCTTCCGGAGACACCTGAAACCCCACCTCTTTAAGGAATACCTAGGATAGGATAAGTAATCCTTCTCACCCCCCTTAAAAGATTTAGATGTACTATTGTAAAGTGGCTGTTCCACTGGATGTCATAAGGTGAATGCACCAATTTGTAAGTCGCTCTGGATAAGAGCGTCTGATAAATGACTTAAATGTAAATGTAGATATACACTACACACACTATACACTACACACACTATATACACTATACACACTATATACACTACACACACTATATACACTATATACACTATATACACACTATATACACTACACACACTATATACACTACACACACTATATACACTACACACACTATATACACTACACACACTATATACACTACACACACTATATACACTATACACACTATATACACTACACACACTATATACACTATATACACTACACACACTATATACACACTATATACACTACACACACTATATACACTACACACACTATATACACTACACACACTATATACACTACACACACTATATACACTACACACACTATATACACTACACACACTATATACACTACACACACTATATACACTACACACACTATATACACACTATATACACTACACACACTATATACACTATATACACTACACACACTATATACACACTATATACACTACACACACTATATACACTACACACACTATATACACACTATATACACTACTCACACTATATACACTACACACACTATATACACACTATATACACTACACACACTATACACTATACACACTATACACTACACACACTATATACACTACACACACTATATACACTACACACACTATATACACTACACACACTATATACACTATACACACTATATATACTACACACACTATATACACTACACACACTATATACACTACACACACGCTACTCACAGTATACACTACTCACAGTATACACTACTCACAGTATACACTACACACAAACACACGTTATACCCTCAGCTCCTCCTCATCCACCTACCTGGAGGGGAACTGTAGTGTAGCATAGTGTGAGTCGGTCCAGGTGTGGTCCATGTGGAGATCTTTAAACGCCTCTAGTATCTCTGCTGCCAGAGTTGTGCCCTCCGAGGACCCCGATGGGTGGGTCGTCCTGCTGACTCGCCTGAACAAAAAACGGTTATAATACAGATACACCTCTAGTCAGGTGTCTGTGTGTCTCTGTGTGTCTCTGTGTGTCTCTGTGTGTTTCTGTGTGTCTCTGTGTGTCTGTGTGTGTCTCTGTGTGTCTCTGTGTGTGTCTCTGTGTGTGTCTGTGTGTCTCTGTGTGTCTCTGTGTGTCTCTGTGTGTCTCTGTGTGTGTCTCTGTGTCTCTCTGTGTGTCTCTGTGTGTCTCTCTGTGTGTCTCTGTGTGTCTCTGTGTGTCTCTCTGTGTGTCTCTGTGTGTCTCTGTGTGTCTCTCTGTGTGTCTCTGTGTGTCTCTGTGTGTCTCTCTGTGTGTCTCTGTGTGTCTCTGTGTGTCTCTGTGTGTCTCTGTGTGTCTGTGTGTCTGTGTGTGTCTGTGTGTCTCTGTGTGTCTCTGTGTGTCTCTGTGTGTCTCTGTGTGTGTCTGTGTGTCTGTGTGTGTCTGTGTGTCTCTGTGTGTCTCTGTGTGTCTCTGTGTGTCTCTGTGTGTCTCTGTGTGTCTCTGTGTGTCTGTGTGTGTCTCTGTGTGTCTCTGTGTGTCTCTGTGTGTCTGTGTGTGTCTGTGTGTCTCTGTGTGTCTCTCTGTGTGTCTCTGTGTGTGTCTGTGTGTGTCTGTGTGTCTCTGTGTGTCTCTGTGTGTCTCTGTGTGTCTCTGTGTGTCTCTGTGTCTCTCTGTGTCTCTCTGTGTGTCTCTGTGTGTCTCTGTGTGTCTCTGTGTCTCTCTGTGTGTCTCTGTGTGTCTCTGTGTGTCTCTGTGTGTCTCTGTGTGTCTCTGTGTCTCTCTGTGTGTCTGTGTGTCTCTGTGTGTCTCTGTGTGTCTCTGTGTGTCTCTCTGTGTGTCTCTGTGTGTCTCTGTGTGTCTCTCTGTGTGTCTCTGTGTGTCTCTGTGTGTCTCTCTGTGTGTCTCTGTGTGTCTCTGTGTGTCTCTCTGTGTCTCTGTGTGTCTGTGTGTCTGTGTGTGTCTGTGTGTCTCTGTGTGTCTCTGTGTGTCTCTGTGTGTCTCTCTGTGTGTCTCTGTGTCTGTGTGTGTCTGTGTGTCTCTGTGTGTCTCTGTGTGTCTCTGTGTGTCTCTCTGTGTGTCTCTGTGTGTCTCTGTGTGTCTGTGTGTCTCTCTGTGTGTCTCTCTGTGTGTCTGTGTGTCTGTGTGTCTCTGTGTCTCTGTGTGTCTCTCTGTGTGTCTCTGTGTGTCTGTGTGTGTCTGTGTGTCTCTGTGTGTCTCTGTGTGTCTCTCTGTGTGTCTGTGTGTCTGTGTGTGTCTGTGTGTCTCTGTGTGTCTCTGTGTGTCTCTCTGTGTGTCTCTGTGTGTCTGTGTGTCTGTGTGTCTCTCTGTGTGTCTCTCTGTGTGTCTCTGTGTGTCTCTGTGTGTCTCTGTGTGTCTCTCTGTGTGTCTCTGTGTGTCTCTGTGTGTGTCTCTGTGTGTCTCTGTGTGTCTCTGTGTGTCTGTGTGTCTCTCTGTGTGTCTCTGTGTGTCTCTGTGTGTCTCTGTGTGTCTCTCTGTGTGTCTCTGTGTGTCTCTGTGTGTCTCTGTGTGTCTCTGTGTCTCTGTGTGTCTCTGTGTGTGTCTGTGTGTCTCTGTGTCTCTGTGTGTCTCTCTGTGTGTCTCTGTGTGTCTCTGTGTGTCTCTGTGTGTCTCTGTGTCTCTGTGTCTCTGTGTGTCTCTGTGTGTGTCTGTGTGTCTCTGTGTGTCTCTGTGTGTCTCTGTGTCTCTGTGTGTCTCTGTGTGTCTCTGTGTGTCTCTGTGTGTCTCTGTGTCTCTCTGTGTGTCTCTGTGTGTGTCTGTGTGTCTCTGTGTCTCTCTGTGTGTCTCTCTGTGTGTCTCTGTGTGTCTCTGTGTGTCTCTGTGTGTCTCTCTGTGTGTCTCTGTGTGTCTCTGTGTCTCTCTGTGTCTCTGTGTGTCTCTGTGTGTCTCTGTGTGTCTCTGTGTGTCTCTGTGTCTCTCTGTGTGTCTCTGTGTGTCTCTGTGTGTCTCTGTGTGTCTCTGTGTGTCTCTGTGTGTCTCTCTGTGTGTCTCTGTGTGTCTCTGTGTGTCTCTGTGTGTCTCTCTGTGTGTCTCTGTGTGTCTCTGTGTGTCTCTGTGTGTCTCTGTGTGTCTCTGTGTGTCTCTCTGTGTGTCTCTGTGTGTCTCTGTGTGTCTCTGTGTGTCTCTGTGTCTCTCTGTGTGTCTCTCTGTGTGTCTCTGTGTGTCTCTGTGTGTCTCTGTGTGTGTCTCTGTCTGTCTCTGTGTGTCTCTGTGTGTCTCTGTGTGTCTCTGTGTGTCTCTGTGTGTCTCTGTGTGTGTCTCTGTCTGTCTCTGTGTGTCTCTGTGTGTCTCTGTGTGTCTCTCTGTGTGTCTCTGTGTCTCTCTGTGTCTCTCTGTGTGTCTCTGTGTGTCTGTGTGTCTCTCTGTGTGTGTCTCTGTGTGTCTCTGTGTGTCTCTGTGTGTCTCTGTGTGTCTCTGTGTGTCTCTGTGTGTGTCTCTGTGTCTCTCTGTGTGTCTCTGTGTGTCTCTGTGTGTGTCTCTGTGTCTCTCTGTGTGTCTCTGTGTGTGTGTGTGTGTGTGTGTGTGTGTGTGTGTGTGTGTGTGTGTGTGTGTGTGTGTGTGTGTGTGTGTGTGTGTGTGTGTGTGTGTGTGTGTGTGTGTGTGTGTGTGTGTGTGTGTGTGTGTGTGTGTGTGTGTGTGTGTCTCTCTATGTGAGTGTGTGTGTGTGTGTGTGTGTGTGTGTGTCTCTGTGTGTGTCTCTGTGTGTCTTGTGTGTCTCTGTGTCTCTCTGTGTGTCTGTGTGTGTGTGTGTGTGTGTGTGTGTGTGTGTGTGTGTGTGTGTGTGTGTGTGTGTGTGTGTGTGTGTGTGTGTGTGTGTGTCTGTGTGTGTGTGTGTGTCTCTGTGTGTGTGTGTGTGTGTGTGTGTGTGTCTCTCTATGTGTGTGTGTGTGTGTGTGTGTGTGTGTGTGTGTGTGTGTGTGTGTGTGTGTGTGTGTGTGTGTGTGTCTCTCTGTGTGTGTGTGTGTGTGTGTGTGTGTGTGTGTGTGTGTGTGTGTGTGTGTGTGTGTGTGTGTGTGTGTGTGTGTGTGTGTGTGTGTGTGTGTGTGTGTGTGTTTGAGTGTGTGTGTGTTTGAGTGTGTGTGTGTGTGTGTGTGTGTGTGTGTGTGTGTGTGTGTGTGTGTGTGTGTGTGTGTGTGTGTGTCTCAGTGTGTGTGTGTGTGTGTGTGTGTGTGTGTGTGTGTGTGTGTGTGTGTGTGTGTGTGTGTGTGTGTGTGTGTGTGTGTGTGTGTCTCAGTGTGTGTGTGTGTGTGTGTCTCCGTGTGTGTGTCTCCGTGTGTGTGTGTGTTACCTGACAGTGCTCTCTATCTTCTCGTCTTGCAGGTATTTCTTCAGCATGTCCCGTAGTTCCCCCAGGTACATACCCCCCACCAGGTTGTCATGGTCAGTTCCAGGCTTATCCTCCGCAGGGGCCATCTCCCCCTCAACACCACAATAGTGGCACGACCCACGGAAAGCCACGTAGCCCAATAGAAACGCTGCACAAAGACAAAGCCCCGACCCCAAAACCCTTAGAGCCAACCACGCTAGCATAGCAGGTGGAGAGAGTGTGTGTGTGTGTTTCCTGTAGTGAATATGAGTGTTGAGAGACTGTGTGTGTGTGCGTGTGTGTGTGTTACCAGTAGTGAATATGAGTGTTGAAAGACAGTGTGTGTGTGTGTGTGTGTGTGTGTGTGTGTGTGTGTGTGTGTGTGTGTGTGTGTGTGTGTGTGTGTGTGTGTGTGTGTGGGTGTGGGTGTGTGTGTGGGTGTTACCTGTAGTGAATATGAGTGATGAGAGACAGTGTGTGTGTGTGTGTTACCAGTAGTGAATATGAGTGTTGAAAGACAGTGTGTGTGTGTGTGTGTGGGTGTGTGTGTGTGTGTGTGTTACCTGTAGTGAATATGAGTGTTGAGAGACATAGGTAAATGACGGTCTTCCTGTGATGCAGCGGTTGCCGTAACACCAAGGCAGTGATGTCACCTTTAGGCTCCGCTTCCAGCTCCTCCTCGGACTCTGGTTGGTCGAGCTTCAACTCAATCCCACCCACCTCGTTACCCTCAGCCGCTCCTACTGAGTGACGATGATAGATAGAGCAGGAAGAGGAGGAAGGCTGGAAGGAGAGAGAGAGAGAGAGAGAAGTATTAGATACACTTCTCCCTCCTGTCCCTCTCTCTCCCTCCTGTCCCTCTCTCTCCATCCTGTCCCTCTCTTTCATCCTACCCCTCATTCTCTCTCCCACCTCCTCCACCTCACTCTCCCTCCCTCCTCTTGTTCCTCCCTCTTGTCCCTCCCTCCCTCCTTCCTCCCCTCCCCCACCTCCCCCAGTCCCTCCCCCTCCTCCCCCAGTCCCCCTCCTCCCCCAGTCCCCCCCTCCTTCCCCAGTCCCTCCCTCTCTCCTTCCTCCCCTTCCTCCCCCAGTCCCTCCTCCTCCTCCCCCAGTCCCCCTCCTTCCCCAGACCCTCCCTCTCTCCTTCCTCCCCTCCCCCAGTCCTTCCTCCCCTCCCCCAATCCCTCCCTCTCCTCCCCCAGTCCCTCCCCCAGTCCCTCCCTCTCCCCCCCAGTCCCTCCCCTCCTCCCCCAGTCCCTCCCCTCCTCCCCCAGTCCCTCCCTCTCCTTCCTCCCCTCCCCCAGTCCCTCCCTCTCCTCCCCCAGTCCATCCCCCTCCTCCCCCAGTCCCTCCCTCCCCTCCCCCAGTCCCTCCCCCAGTCCCTCCCTCTCCTCCCCCAGTCCCTCCCCCTCCTCCCCCAGTCCCTCCCCCTCCTCCCCCAGTCCCTCCCTCTCCTCCCCCAGTCCCACCCTCATCCCCCAGTCCCTCCCTCTCCTCCCCCAGTCCCTCCCCCGCCTCCCCCAGTCCCTTCCTCTCCTCCCCTAGTCCCTCCCCCTCCTCCCCCAGTCCCTCCCTCTCCTTCCTCCCCCCTCCTTCCTCCCCTCCCCTCCTCCCCTAGTCCCACCCTCCTCCCCCAGTCCCTCCCTCTCCTCCCCCAGTCCCTCCCTCTCCTCCCCCAGTCCCTCCCCCAGTCCCTCCCTCTCTCCTTCCTCCCCTCCTTCCTCCCCTCCCCCTCCTCCCCTAGTTCCACCCTCCTCCCCCAGTCCCTCCCCCTCCTCCCCTAGTCCCTCCCTCTCCTCCCCCAGTCCCTCCCTCTCCTCCCCCAGTCCCTTCCTCTCTCCTTCCTCCCCTCCCCCTCCTCCTCCAGTCCCTCCCTCTCCTCCCCTCACCTGTCTCAGCAGTGATCTTCTAATAGTGTCCATGTGTCTTTGATCTGAGTGGAGAGAAAGATCACATGATGTAATATTCTACAGAAAATACAAATCATTTTCTTTCACTGCCCCTTCTCCATCTGTCGCTTTTCAGCACACACACACACACGCACGCACGCACGCACGCACGCACACACACACACACACACACACACACACACACACGCACACGCGCGCACGCGCACACACAGAGATAAACACACACACGCAGATAAACACACACACACACACACACACACACACACACACACACACACACACACACACACGCACACGCGCGCACGCGCACACACAGAGATAAACACACACACACGCAGATAAACACACACTCACACACACACACACACAGATAAACACACATACAAACACACACAGATACAAACACACACACACTCAGCTGACTGGATTCCGTAGGGAAAAAAACTCTAGACCACCTTTACTCCACACAGAGATGCATACAAAGCTCTCCCTCGCCCTCCTTCCTCCTGATTCCTGCTTCCAATCAAAAACTAAAGCAGGAAGTACCAGTGACTCGCTCAATAAGGAAGTGGCAGATGATGCGGACGCTACAGGACTGCTAAAACAGACTGCCCCACTACAAAGTTTCTCCCTGCAGGCAGTCACTGAGTCCGAGGTGCAAAAGGAGCTCCTTAAACTTGACCCCCAAAAACATCTGAATCAGATGGTTTAGATCCTTTCTTCTTTAAGGTTGCTGCCCTGTCATCGCCAAGCCTGTCTCTGACCTTTTTAACCCGTCTCTCCTTTCTTCTTTAAGGTTGCTGCCCCTGTCATCGCCAAGCCTGTCTCTGACCTTTTTAACCCGTCTCTCCTCTCTTCTTTAAGGTTGCTGCCCCTATCATCGCCAAGCCTGTCTCTGAACTTTTAAACCTGTCTCTTCTCTCTTCTTTAAGGTTGCTGCCCCTGTCATCGCCAAGCCTGTCTCTGACCTTTTTAACCCGTCTCTCCTCTCTTCTTTAAGGTTGCTGCCCCTATCATCGCCAAGCCTGTCTCTGAACTTTTAAACCTGTCTCTCCTTTAAGGTTGCTGCCCCTATCATCACCAAGCCCTATCTCTGACCTTTTTAACCTGTCTCTTCTCTCTGGGGAGATTCCCATTGCTTGGAAGGCAGCCACAAACCATCCTCTACTTAAAGGGGGAGATCAAGCTGATCTTAACTGTTACTTTGCCCTGTTTATCAAAAGTGTTAGAAAAACTTGTCAATAATCAACTGACTGGCTTTCTTGATGTCTATAGTATTCTCTCTGGTCTGCAATCTGGTTTCCACTCAGGTTATGGATGTGTCACTGCAACCTTAAAAGTCCTCAATGATGTCACCATTGCCTTTGATTCTAAGAAATGTGGTGATGCTATTTTTATTGACTTGGCCAACGTTTTTGATACGGGAGACCATTCCATTCTTGTAGGCCGGCGAAGGAGTATTGGTGTCTCTGAGGGGTCTTTGGCCTGGTTTGCTAACTACCTCTCTCACAGAGTGCAGTGTATAAAGTCAGAAATCTGCTGTCTCAGACACTGCCTGTCACCAAGGGAGTACCCCAAGGCTCTACCCGAGGCCCCATGCTCTTCTCAATTTGCATCAACAACATAGATCAGGCAATAGGAAGCTCTCTTATCCATTTATATACAGATGATAAGGTTTTATACTCAGCTAGGCCCCTCCCTGATTTTGTGTTAAACGCTCTACAAAGCATTCTTAGTGTCCAACAAGCTTTCTCTGCCCTTAACCTTGTTCTGAACACCTCCAAAACAAAAGGTCATGTGGTTTGGTGAGAAGTATGCTGGTGAAACGTTGTGCAGACAGGTGCTATAGGTGTCATGGAGGGCAGGTAGTTTGCCCCCAGTGATGAGTTGTGCAGACCGCACCACCCTCTGGAGAGCCTAGTAGTTGAGGGCTGTGCAGTTGCCATACCAGGCGGTGATACAGCCCGACAGGATGCTCTCGTTTGTGCATCTGTAAAAGTTTGTGAGGGTTTTAGGTGACAAGCCAAATTTCTTCAGCCTCCTGAGGTTGAAGAGGCACTGTTGCGCTTTTTTCACTACGCTGTCTGTGTGGAAGGACCATTTCAGTTTGTCTGTGATGTGTACGCCGAGGAACAATAATCTCCTTTGTTTTGTTGACTTTGAGTGGGAGGTTGTTTTCCTGACACCACACTCAGTGCCCTCACCTCCTCCCTGTAGGCGGTCTCATCGTTATTGGTAATCAGGCCCACTACTCGTGTCGTCTGCAAACTTGATGATTGAGTTGGAGGCGTGCATGGCCACGCAGTCATGGGTGAACAGGTAGTACAGGAGAGGGCTGAGAACGCACCCTTGTGGGGCCCCAGTGTTGAGGATCAGCGGGGTGGAGATGTTGTTTCCTACCTTCACCACCTGGGGGCGGCCCGTCAGGAAGTCCAGGACCCAACTGCACAGGGTGGGGTCGACACCCAGGGCCTTAAGCTTAATTAAATCAAATCAAATGATGAGTATGGAGGTGTTGAATGCTGTAGTCCAGCATGGGATCCATTCCGTTGTCCTGTTTGTAAGGCAGAACACAGGATCCGCGTCGCGGAAAACATATTCTTGGTCGTACTGATGGTGAGTTGACGCTGATCTTATATTCAGTAGTTCTTCTCGACTGTATGTAATGAAACCTAAGATGACCTGGGGTACTAATGTAAGAAATAACAGGTAAAAAAACAAAAAACTGCATAGTTTCCTAGGAACGCGAAGCGAGGCGGCCATCTCTGTCGGCGCCGGAAGTAAAGGTCAATTATTTTTTATTTATTTATTTAGCCTTTATTTAACCAGGTATTTATATATATAACCCTAACCCTTTATTTAACCAGGTATTTATATATATATATAACCCTTTATTTAACCAGGTAGGCCAGTTGAGAACATGTCCTCATTTACAACTGCGACCTGGCCAAGATGAAGCAAAGCAATGCATCATAAACAACGACACAGAGTTACACATGGAGTACAAACAAAACAAAAAATGTACAGTCAATAACAAAATAGAAAAGTCTATATACAGTGTAAATGGTGTGAGGAGGTAAGGCAATAAATAGACCATAGTAGCAACGTAATTACAATTTAGCACATGAACACTGGAGTGATAGATGAGCAGATGTAAGGATGATGATGTGCGAGTAGAAATACTGGTGTGCAAAAGACCAAAAAAGTAAATAAAAGCAATATGGGGATGAGATTGGATTCGCTGCATCTGTACACAGCCATTGGTAAGCTGATCAGATAGCTGATGCTTAATGTTAGTGAGGGAAATGTGTCTCTAACTTCAGAGATTTTTGCAATTCGTTCCAGTCATTGGCAGCACAGAACTGGAAAGAAAGGCGGCCAAAGGGGGTGCTGGCTTTGGGGATGACCAGTGAGATATACCTTGTCATGACGTTGGCCTGGGGGGATAGGTTTATGACAGACATAAATACCTCTTTCCCCCTTTTTCCTCTCTCTAACCTACTGAGGTTACATTTAAAAAGCCCTTGGTTAACATAGAGATTCTGGGAACATCAGAAGGTGGGGGGAAATGAACTATATTCTAGTAATCCGACCAGTTGAACATATGCGGTGGTACTTAATGAATATGATGTCAGTTCAGTTGTCATCTGAGACATTCTCATCAATGATAAGATGACATAAACTCTACAGTGGAAAGTCTACACATCAGAGTTATCGGATTCACATGGTATGTTATTCAATTTAAATGTTTGGATATGAAATTATTTGTGATGGGATAAAATGTGATTTTAGCTTCTAAAATGTGAGATGTGGGTTTTCATATGATAGGGCGGCTCCCTCAGTGGCCCGCCCCTGTGAAGGGACATGGGCTATAAAACCTTTCAAACACACCCTCCTCTCCCTTCCTATATAAAGCCTTGACAACAATAGAACTTCCTGTTCCGATGAGGTAGGATGACTGTCCTATGTCAGAATGGTTCAGATAATAACTACAGAACGACAGTTTTTACCCCCGTAAAAACTAAGGCAGGGGAAAACGGAATCGCGCCCCAATTACATGACATTCTTCCCGCTAGCCATGATTGGCTGAGATAATGAGTGGGCTGGACATGCCAAGAAATGAGTTCGGGTCTGAATACCCCCGAGAAGGTGATTGAATGTCAAAAAGAAGACACCAGTCTTCCCAAGTGTTTTGCTTCGGTAATTTCCATTGAGGAAGCTAAAACTAGAGAGACCGCCTACTTTATGGAAGCAGGAGTTTTGATGTGTAAATGGGCTTCTCATGACACCGTTAATGACTAGGTGTGAAGTGTGTCAAGTGGTTGTTCCTACACCGTTCCGACAGCAGGTGCTGTCACTCGCCCATGACCAGGCGTGGTCTGGTCACTCGCCCATGACCAGGCGTGGTCTGGTCACTCGCCCATGACCAGGCGTGGTCTGGTCACTCGCCCATGACCAGGCGTGGTCTGGACACTCGCCCATGACCAGGCGTGGTCTGGACACTCGCCCATGACCAGGCGTGGTCTGGACACTTGGGGATCACAAAGACTTATAACCGGGTCCTTCGTCATTTCTTCTGGTTTGAATTCTGACCAATTTAGTAAAACATGTCACATATGTCAACTCACTGGGAAAGTGAATCAAACAGTGAATCAAACAGTGAATCAAACAGTGAATCAAACAGTGAATCAAACAGTGAATCAAACAGTTCCTCGAGCGCCGCTCTGCCCGATTCCTGTGGTGGGGGGGAACCGTTTGAAAGAGTGATAATTGATTGTGGAGGTCCATTGCCGAAAACCAGGTCAGGTAACCAGTTCCTACTAACATAATGTACAGATCGCTTATGTGAAGGGCTCGGCGAATGTGGTTGCTGACGCTCTGTCACGTGTTTACTAACTGGGGATGCGTTGGCTTTTGTTATTGCAAAACTAGGTTTGCAATTTTTGTGGTGGGCGTGTTACGTTCCCCAGTTTATGTGTTGTAGTTTGTATGTCTGCATGTGTTTATTTCAGGAAATGGCTTTGATGTTGCTGGGAGTTCATTGCTGAGAGTTGGTATGTTTTGTGAGTTTGTTGCTCAGATAGAGCTTATTTGATGTCCTTTGTTTCTTAGTTTGTTTGTGAAATTGTTTAATATTCTGTTTCATTTGTTCCCAGGGGGGAAGGGGAAGGCACCTAGGGAGTGCTTAGGCAAGAGGCCCGCGGGCATACATATACCCGTAGCATATTCGCTGTCTAGGCACACTAGGTAAGACCTGGGCGGACCACCCCCTGTATTTTGGTTAGGGCACCAGGTGGTGCTAAATTAGGTAAGTAGTGGGTAGGCAGGTAAGATAGGAGAGGGGGGGCTTTGAGATTTACTTTCTTTGCTTTGGTTCCGTCCAGCCCCTTTTCCCCATATTACCGTGTAAAGGAATAAAGTCCTTGTAAACGGTACCACATGCTGCCTGTTGTCATCCTTACTAACACCTACAGTCCATACCTTTTTCACTTCACGGAGAGTTTAGTTGTAGCAGGGTGTTGCGTTTACTCTTCATAGAGGTGTGCATAACACCAACATCAGCAAGAGCTTTGGTTGGTCAGATGTCAGAATGGTTCAGATAATAACTACAGAACGAAGCCAACATCAGCATGAGCTTTGGTTGGTCAGATGTCAGAATGGTTCAGATAATAACTACAGAACGAAGCCAATATCAGCATGAGCTTTGGTTGGTCAGATGTCAGAATGGTTCAGATAATAACTACAGAACGAAGCCAATATCAGCATGAGCTTTGGTTGGTCAGATGTCAGAATGGTTATAATAACACAGAACGAAGCCAACATCAGCGTGAGCTATGGTTGGTCAGATGTCAGAATGGTTCAGATAATAACTTCAGCATGAGCTTTGGTTGCGAATGGTATGAACTTTTGAACTCTTATTCACGACAGAAGTGATACCTTCTAGCCGTTGAGTTAGCGACCGCAGCTGCAAACGCAGGTTAGAAAGGAACAGACAGAGTATCCCATCTACCACACAACAACGTTACTACAACGTATCCAATTGACCACCAGAGACATTCTTCAAAGGACAAAGGACTCGGTTTGGCAACACGGCCTTCCATCTACCACCAACCTACTGAAGCGCAGCTCAGAGTAAATATTTATTGCATTTTCCTTTTCCAAATGGGCGGTTATTTAGAATGCATAATAAGATACTGTATTTACGATAGCACAGCTTCTTTCCTTTGTTCCTCAGTCTTCCCGCTCTTTCACTCAAACCCAGCCCCTTTTCTTTTGTGTAACCAGCTGTCATATCTGTTCCGCCCGCAAGGGACGTTTTCCTTTATGAGGTCATTTGTAATCAAGTTATGATTAATTATGTGTATGTGTAATTCTGTGTGATTAATTAGGTATTTATTAAATAAATGATTAACCCAATTTTGTATTGGTAATTCAAATTGTTAGCCAGGGTTCTTGCAGATAACCAAGAATTTACAACTTTCAGATGAGACTGAAGTAAGATGAAGATTACAAGATGCAGGCCTCCTAATTGTCCCTAGAATTACTAAGCAAACAGCTGGAGGCAGGGCTTTCTCCTATAGAGCTCTATTTTTATGGAATGGTCTGCCTACCCATGTGAGAGACGCAAACTCGGTCTCAACCTTTAAGTCTTTACTGAAGACTCATCTCTTCAGTGGGTCAAATGATTGAGTGTAGTCTGGCCCAGGAGTGTGAAGGTGAACGGAAAGGCTCTGGAGCAATGAACCGCCCTTGCTGTCTCTGCCTGGCCGGTTCCCCTCTCTCCACTGGGATTCTCTGCCTCTAACCCTATTACAGGGGCTGAGTCACTGGCTTACTGATGCTCTTCCATGCCGTCCCTAGGAGGGGTGCGTCACTTGAGTGGGTTGAGTCACTGATGTGAACTTCCTGTCTGGGTTTGCGCCTCCCCTTGGGTTGTGCCGTGGCAGAGATCTTTGTGGGCTGTACTCGGCCTTGTCTCTGGATGGTAAGTTGGTGGTTGAAGATATCCCTCTAGTGGTGTGGGGGCTGTGCTTTGGCAAAGTGGGTGGGGTTATATCCTTCCTGTTTGGCCCTGTCCGGGGGTGTCCTCGGATGGGGCCACAGTGTCTCCTGACCCCTCCTGTCTCAGCCTCCAGTATTTATGCTGCAGTAGTTTGTGTCAGGGGGCTAGGGTCAATTTGTTATATCTGGAGTACTTCTCCTGTCCTATACGGTGTCCTTTGTGAATTTAAGTATGCTCTCTCTAATTCTCTCTTTTTCTCTCTCTCTCTCGGAGGACCTGAGCCCTAGGACCATGCCTCAGGACTACCTGACATGATGACTCCTTTCTGTCCCCAGTCCACCTGGCCGTGCTGCTGCTCCAGTTTCAACTGTTCTGCCTTATTATTATTATTGGACCATGCTGGTCATTTATGAACATTTGAACATCTTGGCCATGTTCTGTATAATCTCCACCCCACAGCCAGAAGAGGACTGGCCCACCCCTCAGCCTGGTTCCTCCTAGGTTTCTCCCTAGGTTCGAGCCTTTCTAGGGAGTTTTTCCTAGCCACCGTGCTTCTACACCTTTTTGCTGTTTGGGGTTTTAGGCTGGGTTTCTGTAACACTGAGATATGCTGATGGTATATAAATAAATTTGATTTGATTCATGTTGACTGTGATGTAAAATATTACTAGGTCTTTAGTGATCCGACTCTCATTTACTGATTTGCACGTGATATTAATTAGGTTTGGTGGTGGAGTGAGGCCTGTGATAGGTTGAGAGGAGAGGTCAGCGTGTGTGGCGAGCGTGCCGAATGTTTAATTTGATTAACTTTATTAACAGCTCAACAAACAAACACACACGCACAAAGGGGCGGTCCTTTCAGTCTGGAGGACTAAGGCAACGCCAAAAGATTACCCATAATCCTCTAAAACCATGACAACACAGCATTAGTTTAATACCTAGAGACAATAGACCTGACAACACAGCATTAGTTTATTACCTAGAGACAATAGACCTGACAACACAGCATTAGTTTATTACCTAGAGACAATAGACCTGACAACACAGCATTAGTTTATTACCTAGAGACAATAGACCTGACAACACAGCATTAGTTTATTACCTAGAGACAATAGACCTGACAACACAGCATTAGTTTAATACCTAGAGACAATAGACCTGACAACACAGCATTAGTTTATTACCTAGAGACAATAGACCTGACAACACAGCATTAGTTTATTACCTAGAGACAATAGACCTGACAACACAGCATTAGTTTATTACCTAGAGACAATAGACCTGACAACACAGCATTAGTTTAATGTTTATTACCTAGAGACAATAGACCTGACAACACAGCATTAGTTTATTACCTAGAGACAATAGACCTGACAACACAGCATTAGTTTAATGTTTAATACCTAGAGACAATAGACCTGACAACACAGCATTAGTTTAATACCTAGAGACAATAGACCTGACAACACAGCATTAGTTTAATACCTAGAGACAATAGACCTGACAATAGACACAACATTAGCATTAGTTTATTACCTAGAGACAATAGACCTGACAACACAGCATTAGTTTAATACCTAGAGACAATAGACCTGACAACACAGCATTAGTTTATTACCTAGAGACAATAGACCTGACAACACAGCATTAGTTTAATACCTAGAGACAATAGACCTGACAACACAGCATTAGTTTATTACCTAGAGACAATAGACCTGACACAGCATTAGTTTATTACCTAGAGACAATAGACCTGACAACACAGCATTAGTTTATTACCTAGAGACAATAGACCTGACAACACAGCATTAGTTTATTACCTAGAGACAATAGACCTGACAACACAGCATTAGTTTATTACCTAGAGACAATAGACCTGACAACACAGCATTAGTTTATTACCTAGAGACAATAGACCTGACAACACAGCATTAGTTTATTACCTAGAGACAATAGACCTGACAACACAGCATTAGTTTATTACCTAGAGACAATAGACCTGACAACACAGCATTAGTTTAATACCTAGAGACAATAGACCTGACAACACAGCATTAGTTTATTACCTAGAGACAATAGACCTGACAACAC
Organism: Oncorhynchus keta; assembly: GCF_023373465.1. Classification (NCBI taxonomy): domain Eukaryota; kingdom Metazoa; phylum Chordata; class Actinopteri; order Salmoniformes; family Salmonidae; genus Oncorhynchus; species Oncorhynchus keta. Next base: position 1,204,854 of record NC_068433.1, read on the forward strand.
AGCATTAGTTTATTACCTAGAGACAATAGACCTGACAACACAGCATTAGTTTAATACCTAGAGACAATAGACCTGACAACACAGCATTAGTTTATTACCTAGAGACAATAGACCTGACAACACAGCATTAGTTTATTACCTAGAGACAATAGACCTGACAACACAGCATTAGTTTATTACCTAGAGACAATAGACCTGACAACACAGCATTAGTTTATTACCTAGAGACAATAGACCTGACAACACAGCATTAGTTTATTACCTAGAGACAATAGACCTGACAACACAGCATTAGTTTAATGTTTAATACCTAGAGACAATAGACCTGACAACACAGCATTAGTTTATTACCTAGAGACAATAGACCTGACAACACAGCATTAGTTTAATACCTAGAGACAATAGACCTGACAACACAGCATTAGTTTATTACCTAGAGACAATAGACCTGACAACACAGCATTAGTTTAATGTTTAATACCTAGAGACAATAGACCTGACAACACAGCATTAGTTTAATGTTTATTACCTAGAGACAATAGACCTGACAACACAGCATTAGTTTAATACCTAGAGACAATAGACCTGACAACACAGCATTAGTTTATTACCTAGAGACAATAGACCTGACAACACAGCATTAGTTTAATGTTTAATACCTAGAGACAATAGACCTGACAACACAGCATTAGTTTAATACCTAGAGACAATAGACCTGACAACACAGCATTAGTTTAATACCTAGAGACAATAGACCTGACAACACAGCATTAGTTTATTACCTAGAGACAATAGACCTGACAACACAGCATTAGTTTATTACCT
>NC_068433.1:1210678-1368178 GCF_023373465.1 Oncorhynchus keta
AATGCTACTACAACTACCAGTATCACTGCTACTACTACCACCAGTATCACTGCTACTACTACCACCACTATCACTGCTACTACTACTAACACCACTATCACTGCTACTAACACCACCACTATCACTGCTACTAATACCACCACTATCACTGCTACTACTACCAACACCACCACTATCACTGCTACTACTACCAACACCACCACTATCACTGCTACTACTAACACCACCACTATCAATGCTACTACTACTAACACCACCACTATCACTGCTACAACTACTACCACCATTATCACTGCTACTACTACTATCACTGCTACTACTACTACCACCACTATCACTGCTACTAACACCACCACTATCACTGCTACAACTACTACCACCGCCACTATCACTGCTACTACTACTAACACCACCACTATCACTGCTACTAACACCACCACTATCAATGCTACAACTACTACCACCACTATCACTGCTACTAACACCACCACTATCACTGCTACTACTACTACCACCACTATCACTGCTACTACTACTAACACCACCACTATCACTGCTACTACTACTAACACCACCACTATCAATGCTACAACTACTACCACCACTATCGCTGCTACTAACACCACCACTATCACTGCTACAACTACTACCACCACTATCACTGCTACTAACACCACCACTATCACTGCTACTACTACTAACACCACCACTATCACTGCTACTACTACCAACACCACCACTATCACTGCTACTACTAACACCACCACTATCAATGCTACTACTACTAACACCACCACTATCACTGCTACAACTACTACCACCATTATCACTGCTACTACTACTATCAATGCTACAACTACTACCACCACTATCGCTGCTACTAACACCACCACTATCACTGCTACAACTACTACCACCACTATCACTGCTACTAACACCACCACTATCACTGCTACTACTACTAACACCACCACTATCACTGCTACTACTACTAACACCACCACTATCAATGCTACAACTACTACCACCACTATCACTGCTACTAACACCACCACTATCACTGCTACAACTACTACCACCACTATCACTGCTACTAACACCACCACTATCACTGCTACTACTACTACTACCACCACTATCAATGCTACTAACACCACCACTATCAATGCTACTAACACCACCACTATCACTGCTACTAACACCACCACTATCACTGCTAGTACTAACACCACTATCACTGCTACTACTACCACCATTATCACTGCTACTACCACTATCACTGCTACTACTAACACCACTATCACTGCTACAACTAACACCACTATCACTGCTACAACTACTACCACCACTATCACTGCTACAACTAACACCACTATCACTGCTACAACTACTACCACCACTATCACTGCTACTAACACCACCACTATCACTGCTACAACTACTACCACCACTATCACTGCTACAACTAACACCACTATCACTGCTACAACTACTACCACCACTATCACTGCTACAACTAACACCACTATCACTGCTACAACTACTACCACCACTATCACTGCTACAACTAACACCACTATCACTGCTACAACTACTACCACCACTATCACTGCTACAACTAACACCACTATCACTGCTACAACTACTACCACCACTATCACTGCTACAACTACTACCACCACTATCACTGCTACAACTAACACCACTATCACTGCTACAACTACTACCAGCACTATCACTGCTACTACTAACACCACTATCACTGCTACTACTACCACCACTATCAATGCTACTAACACCACCACTATCACTGCTACAACTACTACCACCACTATCACTGCTACAACTACTACCACCACTATCACTGCTACAACTAACACCACTATCACTGCTACAACTACTACCACCACTATCACTGCTACTACTAACACCACTATCACTGCTACTACTACCACCACTATCACTGCTACTACTACCACCACTATCAATGCTACAACTACTACCACCACTATCACTGCTACTAACACCACCACTATCACTGCTACTGCTACTAACACCACCACTATCACTGCTACGAACACCACCACTATCACTGCTACAACTACTACCACCACTATCACTGCTACTAACACCACCACTATCAATGCTACTAACACCACCACTATCACTGCTACTAACACCACCACTATCAATGCTACTGCTACTAACACCACCACTATCACTGCTACTAACACCACCACTATCAATGCTACTGCTACTAACACCACCACTATCACTGCTACTAACACCACCACTATCAATGCTACTAACACCACCACTATCACTGCTACTAACACCACCACTATCAATGCTACTAACACCACCACTATCACTGCTACTAACACCACCACTATCAATGCTACAACTACTAACACCACCACTATCACTGCTACTACTACTAACACCACCACTATCACTGCTACTAACACCACCACTATCACTGCTACAACTACTAACACCACCACTATCACTGCTACTACTACTACCACCACTATCAATGCTACTACTACCACCACTATCACTGCTACAACTACTACCACCACTATCACTGCTACAACTACTACCACCACTATCACTGCTACAACTACTACCACCACCACTATCAATGCTACTACTACTATCACTGCTACTACTACTACCACCACTATCACTGCTACAACTACTACCACCACCACTATCAATGCTACTACTACTATCACTGCTACTACTACTACCACCACTATCAATGCTACTACTACCACCACTATCAATGCTACTACTACTAACACCACTATCACTGCTACAACTACTACCACCACTATCAATGCTACAACTACTACCACCACTATCACTGCTACTACTAACACCACTATCACTGCTACAACTACTACCACCACTATCACTGCTACTACTACCACCACTATCACTGCTACTTCTACTAACACCACCACTATCAATGCTACTACTAACACCACTATCACTGCTACTACTACCACCACTATCAATGCTACAACTACTACCACCACTATCACTGCTACAACTACTACCACCACTATCACTGCTACTACTACTAACACCACTATCACTGCTACTTCTACTAACACCACCACTATCAATGCTACAACTACTACCACCACTAACACTGCTACTAACACCACCACTATCACTGCTACAACTACTAACACCACCACTATCAATGCTACTACTACTACCAGCACTATCACTGCTACAACTACTACCACTGCTACAACTACTACCACCACTATCACTGCTACAACTACTACCACCACTATCACTGCTACTTCTACTAACACCACCATTATCAATGCTACAACTACTACCACCACTATCACTGCTACTAACACCACCATTATCACTGCTACTACTACTACCACCACGATCACTGCTACTACTACTACCACCATGATCACTGCTACCACCACTACCACTGCTACTACTACTACCATCACTATCACTGCTACTACTACTACTACTACCACCACCATTATCACTGCTACTACTACTACCACCACGATCACTGCTACTACTACTACCACCACGATCACTGCTACTACTACCACCACTATCACTGCTACTACTACTACTACCACCACGATCACTGCTACTACTACCACCACTATCACTGCTACTACTACTACTACCACCACTATCACTGCTACTACACCACCACTATCACTGCTACTAACACCACCACTATCAATGCTACTACTAACACCACCACTATCACTGCTACTAACACCACCACTATCAATGCTACTAACACCACCACTATCACTGCTACTAACACCACCACTATCACTGCTACTAACACCACCACTATCAATGCTACAACTACTAACACCACCACTATCACTGCTACTAACACCACCACTATCACTGCTACTAACACCACCACTATCACTGCTACTACTACACCACCACTATCACTGCTACTAACACCACCACTATCAATGCTACAACTACTACACACCACTATCACTGCTACAACTACTAACACCACTATCACTGCTACTAATACCACCACTATCACTGCTACAACTACTACCACCACTATCACTGCTACAACCACCACCACCACTATCACTGCTACTACTACTAACACCACCATCACTGCTACAACTACTACCACCACTATCAATGCTACTACTAACACCACTATCACTGCTACAACTACTACCACCACTATCACTGCTACAACTACTACCACCACTATCACTGCTACTACTACCACCACTATCACTGCTACAACTACTACCACCACTATCACTGCTACTTCTACTACCACCACTATCACTGCTACTTCTACTACCACCACTATCACTGCTACTTCTACTACCACCACTATCACTGCTACTTCTACTACCACCACTATCACTGCTACTTCTACTAACACCACCACTATCACTGCTACTACTAACACCACCACTATCAATGCTACAACTACTACCACCACTATCAGTGCTACAACTAACACCACTATCACTGCTACTACTAACACCACTATCACTGCTACTAACACCACCACTATCACTGCTACTTCTACTACCACCACTATCAATGCTACAACTACTACCACCACTATCAGTGCTACAACTAACACCACTATCACTGCTACTACTACCACCACTACACCACTATCACTGCTACTACTAACACCACCACTATCACTGCTACTAACACCACCACTATCACTGCTACTACTACACCACTATCACTGCTACTACTACCACCACTATCAATGCTACAACTACTACCACCACTATCACTGCTACAACTACTACCACCACTATCACTGCTACTACTACTAACACCACCACTATCACTGCTACTAACACCACCACTATCAATGCTACACTACTACTACCACCACTATCACTGCTACTACTACTACCACCACTATCACTGCTACTTCTACTACCACCACTATCACTGCTACTTCTACTACCACCACTATCACTGCTACTTCTACTAACACCACCACTATCAATGCTACAACTACTACCACCACTATCAGTGCTACAACTAACACCACTATCACTGCTACTACTAACACCACTATCACTGCTACTAACACCACCACTATCACTGCTACTAACACCACCACTATCACTGCTACTACTAACACCACTATCACTGCTACTACTACCACCACTATCACTGCTACAACTACTACCACCACTATCACTGCTACAACTACTACCACCACTATCACTGCTACTACTACTACACCACCACTATCACTGCTACTAACACCACCACTATCACTGCTACTACTACTAACACCACCACTATCACTGCTACTACTACCACCACTATCACTGCTACAACTACTAACACCACCACTATCACTGCTACAACTACTACCACCACTATCAGTGCTACAACTACTACCACCACTATCACTGCTACTAACACCACCACTATCACTGCTACAACTACTAACACCACCACTATCACTGCTACAACTACTAACACCACCACTATCAATGCTACAACTACTAACACCACCACTATCAATGCTACTACTACTACCACCACTATCACTGCTACAACTACTACCACTGCTACAACTACTACCACCACTATCACTGCTACTACTAACACCACCATTATCACTGCTACTACTACTACTACCACCACGATCACTGCTACTACTACTACCACCACTATCACTGCTACTAACACCACCACTATCACTGCTACAACTACTACCACTGCTACAACTACTACCACCACTATCACTGCTACTACTAACACCACCATTATCACTGCTACTACTACTACTACCACCACGATCACTGCTACTACTACTACCACCACTATCACTGCTACTAACACCACCACGATCACTGCTACTACTACTACTACTACCACCATTATCACTGCTACTACTACTACCACCACGATCACTGCTACTACTACTACCACCACGATCACTGCTACTACTACTACTACCACCACGATCACTGCTACTACTACTACTACCACCACGATCACTGCTACTACTACCACCACGATCACTGCTACTACTACTACTACCACCACTACCACTGCTAGTACTACTACCATCACTATCAATGCTAATACTACTAATAGTTATAAAACTACTGTTACTATAACACTATAATATAATACTAAATACTAACTACTACTATAATACTAACTACTACTGTTACTATACCTACTACTATGCTACTAACTATGGTTACTATAACTACTACTATACAACTATTACTATAACTACTACGATACAACTATTACTATAACTACTACTATACTAGTAACTACTACTATTCTACCATTACTATACCTACTACTATACTACTGTTACTATAACTACTACTATACTAATGTTACTATAACTACTGTTACTATAACTACTACTACTATACTACTGTTACTATAACTACTGTTACTATACCTATTGTTACTATAACTACTACTATACTACTGTTACTATAACTACTGTTACTATAACTACTGTTACTATAACTACTACTATACTAATGTTACTATAACTACTGTTACTATAACTACTACTACTTCCCACTGGATGTCATAAGGTGAATGCACCAATTTGTAAGTCGCTCTGGATAAGAGCGTCTGCTAAATGACTTAAATGTAAATGTACTATACTACGAACAACTGTTACTATAACTATACCTATTGTTACTATAACTACTATTACTATACTACTGTAACTATACCTACTGGTACTATAACTACTATTACTATACTACTGTAACTATACCTACTGGTACTATAACTACTACTACTATACTACTGTTACTATAACTACTGTTACTATAACTGCTACTACTATACTACTGTTACTATAACTGCTGTTACTATAACTGCTACTACTATACTACTGTTACTATAACTACTGTTACTATAACTGCTACTACTATACTACTGTTACTATAACTACTACTACTATACTACTGTTACTATAACTACTACTATACTACAAACTACTGTTACTATAACTACTGTTACTATAACTGCTGTTACTATAACTACTACTATACTACTGTTACTATAACTACTATTACTATAACTGCTACTACTATACTACTGTTACTATAACTACTACTACTATACTACTGTTACTATAACTACTACTATACTACAAACTACTGTTACTATAACTACTGTTACTATACCTACTACTATACTACTGTTACTATAACTACTGTTACTATAACTACTGTTACTATAACTGCTACTACTATACTACTGTTACTATAACTACTACTACTATACTACTGTTACTATAACTACTACTATACTACAAACTACTGTTACTATAACTACTGTTACTATAACTACTACTACTATACTACTGTTACTATAACTACTACTATACTACAAACTACTGTTACTATAACTATTGTTACTATAACTACTACTATATCGGAGAGACACTAAAAGCATGACAACATAATATAGATATAGAGGCCTGCAGACAGCAAGTACAATCAGCCAATCAGGGCCAGGCTAGCTGTGATATGCAACATTCCGCTGATCAGACACCAATGGAGACATGCAACACACACACACACACACACACACACACACACACACACACACACACACACACACACACATTGTTTACAGTTACACACACACACACACACACACATCATGTGTAGAAGAGGGGTACTCACCCCTGGTAGTTAGCTTTACCTCCCTCCCTCTCTCTCTCTCTCTCTCTCTCTCTCTTTACCCTCCTCTCTCTCTCTCTCTCTCTCTATACTTCTCTAACTCCCTCTCTCAATCCCTCTACCTCTCTCTCTACACATCTCTACCTCTCTCTCTACACATCTCTCTCTCTACCTCTCAATCCCTCCACCTCCCTCTCTCCACCTCTCTCTCTCTATTGCTCTCTCTAACTCGCTCTCTCTATTGCTCTCTCTCTCTACTTCTCTAACTCCCTCTCTCAATCCCTCTACCTCTCTCTCTCAATCCCTCTACCTCTCTCAATCCCTCTACCTCTCCCTCTACACATCTCTACCTCTCTCTCTACACATCTCTCTCTCTACCTCTCAATCCCTCCACCTCTCTCTCTCTATTGCTCTCTCTAACTCGCTCTCTCTATTGCTCTCTCTCTCTACTTCTCTAACTCCCTCTCTCAATCCCTCTACCTCTCTCTCTACACATCTCTACCTCTCTCTCTCAATCCCTCTACCTCTCTCTCTACACATCTCTACCTCTCTCTCTACACATCTCTACCTCTCTCTCTACACATCTCTACCTCTCTCTATCTCACCCTCTCTCTACCTCTCAATCCCTCCACCTCCCTCTCTCCACCTCTCTCTCTCTAACTCGCTCTCTCTAACTCGCTCTCTATTGCTCTCTCTCTCTACTTCTCTAACTCACTCTCTCAATCCCTCTACCTCTCTCTCCACACATCTCTCTCTCTCTCTCTACCTCGCTCTCTCTCTCTACCTCGCTCTCTCTCTCTACCTCGCTCTCTCTCTCTACCTCTCAATCCCTCTACCTCCCTCTCTCGCTCTCTCTATTGCTCTCTCTCTCTACCTCGCTCTCTCCATTGCTCTCTTTCTCTCTACTTCTCTAACTCCCTCTCTCAATCCCTCTACCTCTCTCTCTCTCTACACATCTCTCTATTTCTCTACCTCTCAATCCCTCTACCTCTCTCTCCAGTACCTCTCTTCTCGTCTTCTCACCTTCTCGTCTTCTCTCAGCGTGTAAAGTCCAATCTCTCTTCCAACTGTCACCAAAGCCAGTCATACCTGCGTCCCCTCCTCACCCTCTCTCCAAACTACAGCCCCTCCCATATCTGCAGTCCTGGCAGTTGATTGGTAATGAGACACAACCTCCCTGTTTAGAGGCGTGGTTAAAACTCATGTGTTCTGCAGAGAGAGAGCGCTGTGTTTAGATGTCAGTAAAGAGTATAGAGGTGATGAGGGAGTGACCTCCACCAGACAGGACAGTAGAGTATAGAGGTGATGAGGGAGTGACCTCCACCAGACAGGACAGTAGAGTATAGAGGTGATGAGGGAGTGACCTCCACCAGACAGGACAGTAGAGTATAGAGGTGATGAGGGAGTGACCTCCATCAGACAGGACATTGACAGTAGAGTATAGAGGTGATGACAGAGTGACCTCCACCAGACAGGACATTGACAGTAGAGTATAGAGGTGATGAGGGAGTGACCTCCACCAGACAGGACATTGACAGTAGAGTATAGAGGTGATGACAGAGTGACCTCCACCAGACAGGACATTGACAGTAGAGTATAGAGGTGATGAGGGAGTGACCTCCACCAGACAGGATATTGACAGTAGAGTGGAAGAGAAATAAGTTATTGTGTTTGATAAGATTAGACTTAAGGAACCATATTTAAATTTTACGGGTCCCCGACCCCCGAATTGGGAATCACTGTAGCACTAACGTCTCTCCCTGCTTGCTTCCTCTCTCTGTGTAGAACCTCTCTCCCTGCTTGCTTCCTCTCTGTGTAGAACCTCTCCCTGCTTGCTTCAATGCTTCCTCTCTGTGTAGAACCTCTCTCTGCTTGCTTCCTCTCCCTGTGTAGAACCTCTCCCTGCTTGCTTCCTCTCTGTGTAGAACCTCTCCCTGCTTGCTTCAATGCTTCCTCTCCTGTGTAGAACCTCTCCCTGCTTGCTTCAATGCCTCCTCTGTGTAGAACCTCTCCCTGCTTGCTTCAATGCCTCCTCTCCCTGTGTAGAACCTCTCTCTCTGCTTGCTTCCTCTCCCTGTGTAGAACCTCTCCCTGCTTGCTTCAATGCCTCCTCTCCCTGTGTAGAACCTCTCTCCCTGCTTGCTTCCTCTCCCTGTGTAGAACCTCTCCTGCTTGCTTCAATGCCTCCTCTCCCTGTGTAGAACCTCTCCCTGCTTGCTTCAATGCCTCCTCTCCCTGTGTAGAACCTCTCTCCCTGCTTGCTTCCTCTCCTGTGTAGAACCTCTCCCTGCTTGCTTCAATTCTTCCTCTCTCTGTGTAGAACCTCTCCCTGCTTGCTATCAATTCTTCCTCTCTCTGTGGGAACCTTTCTGCTGGCTTCCTGCTGTGCAGAACCTCTCCCTGCTTGCTTGAATTCTTCCTCTCTGCTTGGCTTCCTCTGTGAGAACCTCAACTGCTTGCTTCAATGCTTCCTCTCCCGTGTGGGAACCTCTCCTGCTTGCTTCAACTTCCTCTCTCTGTGTAGAACCTCTCCTGCTGGCTTCAATCTGTGTAGAACCTCTCCCTGCTTGCTTCAATTCTTCCTCAATCTGTGTAGAACCCTCTAACTGCTTGCTTCCTCTCTGTGTAGAACCTCTCCTGCTTGCTTCAATGCTTCCTCTCCTGTGTAGAACCTCTCCCTGCTTGGTTCCTCTCTCTGTGGGAGCACCTCTCCTGCTTGCTTCCTCCCTCTGTGTAGAACCTCTCCCTGCTTGCTTCAATGCTTCCTCTCTGTGTAGAACCTCTCCTGCTTGCTTCCTCTCCCTGTGTAGAACCTCTCCCTGCTTAACTTCAATGCTTCCTCTCTGAGTGTAGAACCTCTCCTAACTTGCTTCCCTCCCTGTGGGAACCTCTCCGCTTGTCTTCCTCTCTCTGTGTAGAACCTCTCCTGCTTGCTTCAATGCTCCTCTCCTGAGTGTAGAACCTCTCCCATGCTTGCTTTCTCTCCTGTGGGAGAACCTCTCTCCCTAACTCAATGCTTCCTCTCCTGTGTAGAACCTCTCCCCTGCTTGCTAATTGTTCCTCTCTGTGGGAGAACCTCTCTCCTGCTTGGTCAATCTCTGGTAGAACCTCTCCCTGCTTGCTTCAATTCCTCTCTCTGTGTAGAACCTCTCTCCCTGCTTGCTTCCTCTCCCGTGGGAGAACCTCTCCCTGCTTGTTCGGAATGCTTCCTCTCCCTATGTTGGACCTCTCTCCCTGCTTGCTTCAATTCTTCCTCTCCTGTGTAGAACCTCTCTCCCTGTGAGCTTCCTCTCCCTGTGTAGAACCTCTCCCAATGCTTTTTTCTAATATTTTCTAACTGTGTGAACCTTCCCTGTTTCCTTTCATTTGCCTCCTCTCCCTGTGTACCAACCTCTCTCCCTGCTTTTCAATGCCTCCTCTCCTGTGTAAACACCTCTCTCCTTTGACCCTCTCTACTACGTGTGAGTTCACCTCTCTTGCTTTAGTCTCCAGCTGTCTCAGTAGAACCTCTCCCTGGTTGCTGTAATGTTTCCTCTCTGTGTAGAACCTCTCCTGCTCTGTTTCAATGCCTCCTCTCCCTGTGTAAAACCTCTCTCCCTGCTTGAAAAATTAAAACTCCCTGTGTAACAACCTCTCTCCCTTTGATTACATAAACCTCCTCTCCCTGTGTGAACCTCTCTCCCTGCTTGCTTCCTCTCATGTGTGTATCCTCTCTCCCTGCTTGCTTCAATGCCTCCTCTCCCTGTGTAGAACCTCTCTCCCTGCTTGCTTCCTCCCTGTGTAGAACCCCCCCCTGCTGGCTCAAAGCCTCCTCTCCCTGTAGAACCCTCTCCCCGCTTGCTCCCTCTCCTCTCCTGGCTCCCTCTCCCTGCTTGCTTCCTCTCTGTGTCCCTCCTCCTGCTTGCTTCAATGTCTCCTCTCCCTGTGTAGAACCTCCTGCTTGCTTCAGTCCTCTCCCTGTGCTCCCTCTCCCTGTATGCTTCAATGCCTCCTCTCCTGTGCAGAACCTCTCTCCTGCTTGCTTCCTCTCTCTGTCCTCTCCCTGGCTCCCTCAGTCTCCTCTCCCTGGCTCCCTCAGTCCCCTGCTTGCTTCCCCCCGCTCTCCCTGTCCCCCCTAGAACCTCAGTCTCCTATCCTGCTTGCTTCAAAGCCTCCTCTCCTCTGTCAGAACCTCTCTCCTGCTCAGTGCTTCAATGCCTCCTCAGTCCCCTGTGTAGAACCTCTCCCTGTCTTCAATGCCTCCTCTCCCCCGTGTAGAACCCTCTCCCTGCTTGCTTCAAAGCCTCCTCTCCCTGTGTAGAACCTCTCTCCCTGCTTGCTTCAATGCCTCCTCTCCCTGTGTAGAACCTCTCCCCCGCTTGTTTCAATGCCTCCTCTCCCTCAGTCCCCCCGTATAGAACCTCTCCCTGACTTGCTTCAATGCCTCCTCTCCCTGTGTAGAACCTCTCCCTGACTTGCTCCCTCAGTCTCCCTATCCTGTGTAGAACCCTCTCTGTCTGACAGGATGCTTCAGTCTCCTCTCCCTGTGTAGTCTCCCTATCGCTTGATCAATGCCTCTCCCTGCTTGCTTCCTCTCTCTGTGTAGAACCTCTCCTCTTGCCTAATGCCTCCTCTCCCTGTGTGAGAACCTCTCCAGTCTCCCTATCAATGCCTCCTCTCCCTGTGTAGAACCTCTCCCTGCTTGCTTCAATGCCTCCTCTCCCTGTGTAGAACCTCTCCCTGCTAATGCCTCCTCTCCCTGCTTGTTCTCTCTGTGTAGAACCTCTATAAGCTTGACTTCAATGCCTCCTCTCCTGTGTAGAACCTCCCTATCGCTTGCTTCAGTCCTCCTCTCCCTGTGTAGAACCTCTCCTGCTTGCTCAATCCTCTCTCCCTGTGTAGAACCTCTCCCTGCTTGCTTCCTCTCCCTGTGTAGAACCTCTCCCTGCTTGCTTCAATGCCTCCTCTCCCTGTTGCTTCCTCTCTGTGTAGAACCTCTCCCTGGGCAGAGCTTCAATGCCTCCTAGACCCTGCTTGCTTCCTCTCTCTGTGTAGAACCTCTCCCTGCTTGCTTCAGCCTCCTCTCTCTGTGTAGAACCTCTCCCTCTTGCTTCAATGCCTCCTCTCCCTGCTTGCTTCCTCTCTCTGTGTAGAACCTCTCCCTGCTTGCTTCAATGCCTCCTCTCCCTGTGTAGAACCTCTCCCTGCTTGCTTCAATGCCTCCTCTCCCTGTGTATCTCCTTGGCCTCCTTCATTGCATCCTGACTCACCACTGTCTCACTACTCCCTGCACAGAAAGGGTATTTCATCATGAGAACAGAGTAGCCCATCTATTGACTATAGCTATCTTAATTTCAGTCAACTGGTCCTGCTGAGATCATGCTCCGTCCAACGTTAGCTTCTATCTTCATCCTTCTAGCCACAGAGAGCTTCCTGGCTAATAGCCAGAGCCCTCGATCTACCTAGCTAGCTAGACATCTGAATGAGATATCAGCGAGTATTTACCAGTGGGTTTTTGTTTGGGGGATGTCTGCTGACATGGCAGAGATTCCTGTTTGACAGAGTGGTGAGTGAAGGTACTGCTAACAACAGGGCCATCTGACTGAAGCCCAACATAACGATACAAGGTCAAGGGGCCAGCCCAACTAAGACATGAACAAGGTCAATCTGTGGGAGCAGCCTCATATCAGACTGTGGGAGCAGCCCAACATAACGAACAAGGTCAATCTGTGGAGCAGCCCAACATAAGGAACAAGGTCAATTTCAGACTGCAGCCAACATAACGGGAGGTCAGCAGCCAACATAACGAACAAGGTCAATCTGTCAGGAGCAGCCCAACATAACGAACAAGGTCATATGTGGGAGCAGCCCAACATAACGAACAAGGTCAATCTGTGGAGCAGCCCAACATTTCAGACTGAAGACATGTCAATCTGTGGGAGCAGCCCAACATCAGACTGAACAAGGTCAATCTGTGGGGCAGCCCAACATAACGAGCCCAGACTGAAGACATGTAACATAAGAACAAGGTCAATCTGACTGGGAGCAGCCCAACATAACGATAAGGTCAATCTGGGGAGCAGCCCAACATAACGAACAAGGTCAATAAGGGAGCAGCCCAACATAACGAACAAGGTCAATCTGAAGGAGCAGCCCAACATAACGAACAAGGTCAATCTGTGGGAGCCCAACATAACAGAACAAGGTCAATCTGTGGGAGCAGCCCAACATAACGAACAAGGTCAATCTTTCAGCAGCAAGACATGTCAATCTGTGGGAGCAGCCCAACATACGAACAAGGTCAATCTGAGGGAGCAGCCTGAAGAACATGCCCAACATATAAGGTCAATCTGAGGGAGCAGCCCAACATAACGAACAATGTCAATCTGACAGGAGCAGCCAACATAACTGAAGACATGTCATCTGAGGGAGCAGCCCAACATAACTGAACAAGGTTATATGAGGGAGCAGCCCAACAGACTGAACAAGGTCAATCTGAGGGA
Source organism: Oncorhynchus keta (assembly GCF_023373465.1). Lineage (NCBI taxonomy): Eukaryota > Metazoa > Chordata > Actinopteri > Salmoniformes > Salmonidae > Oncorhynchus > Oncorhynchus keta. The sequence goes on from NC_068433.1 coordinate 1,224,867, forward strand.
GCAGCCCAACATAACGAACAAGGTCAATCTGAGGGAGCAGCCCAACATAACGAACAAGGTCAATCTGAGGGAGCAGCCCAACATAACGAACAAGGTCAATCTGAGGGAGCAGCCCAACATAACGAACAAGGTCAATCTGACTGGAGCAGCCCAACATAACGAACAAGGTCAATCTGTGGGAGCAGCCCAACATAACGAACAAGGTCAATCTGTGGGAGCAGCCCAACATAACGAACAAGGTCAATCTGTGGGAGCAGCCCAACAGATTGTTTGACGGAACCTAATCAGTCCGTTTTGGACCTGCCTGGCTGAGTGGGTGGAATGAGCGACCTCGCCTGGCAACCAGAGCACAGAACGTGAGGAAATAAAACTGGGTAGAATTCAAGACCAATACTTTTTTCTAATATTTTTCATAACCATATTTGATCATTGTCTGTTCTCCTTTCATTTGAATTCAACTACGTTTCGAGTACCAACTTGAGAAAACGTCAGATTTTCAGAGTGCCAAATTCAAGTACTTTAAGCACCTCAAGAACCTTGTGACCCTGTATACTACGTGACCAGAGTTCACCTCCACTTCTTTAGTCTCCAGCTGTCTCAGTAGAATCGATGGGTGTGTGTGTGTATGTTTGGTCGTCCTACTGCTGTCTGTCTGTTTAGACAGAATGGGAGGCAGAGATGAGCAGCAAAAACACGCAGGAAAAATTAAAACATTTATTAACAACAGATCAACATTTGATTACATAAACAGTATCCCTCTCTCCATGTCTGTATCCCTCTCTCAGTCCCTCTCTCCATGTCTGTATCCCTCTCTCCCCCCCGAGCTCTGTCCCTCACTCTCGCTCCCTCAGTCCCCCGCTGGCTCCCTCAGTCTCCCTATCGCTCCCTCAGTCCCCCGCTGGCTCCCTCAGTCCCTCGCTCGCTGGCTCCCTCAGTCCCCCGCTGGCTCCCTCAGTCCCCCGCTGGCTCCCTCAGTCTCCCTATCGCTCCCTCAGTCCCCCGCTGGCTCCCTCAGTCCCTCGCTGGCTCCCTCAGTCCTCAAGTATCTTGTTCCCGCAGTACCTCGCCCGCAACCTCGGCCTCCCTCGCTCACTCCCTCCCTCAGTCCCTCGGGGCTCCCCTCAGTCCCCCGCTGGCTCCCTCAGTCCCCCGCTGGCTCCCTCAGTCCCCCTATCGCTCCCTCAGTCCCCCTCTCGCTCCCTCAGTCCCCCTATCGCTCCCTCAGTCCCCTATCGCTCTCTCAGTCCCCCTATCGCTCTCTCAGTCTCCCTATCGCTCCCTCAGTCCCCCTATCGCTCCCTCAGTCCCCCGCTGGGTCTCCTCAGTCCCCCGACATGGCTCCCTCAGTCCCCCGCTGGCTCCCTCAGTCCCCGCTGACATGTTCAGTCCCCGGACTGGCTCATTCAGTCCCCCGCTGGCTCCCTCAGTCCCCCGCTGGCTCCCATCAGTCCCCCGACATGTTATATCAGTCCCCCCGCTGGCTCCCTCAGTCTCCCTATCGCTTATATAAGTCTCCCATTTCAGACTCCCATCAGTCTCCCTATCGGGACAGTCTCCCTATCGCTCTCAGTCTGAAGACATGTTATCTCCCGGATCGGGTGTCATTTCAGACTCCCATGTTATCTAAGTCTCCCTATCGCATTTCAGACTGAATCGACATGTCTATATAAGGGACAGTCTCCCATTTCAGTCTCCCTATGCTATATAAGTCTCCCTATCGCTCATCTCAGTCTCCCTATCGTTATCTCAGTCTCCCTATTTCAGTCTCCCTATCGCTATATCAGTCCCGCTCTGTCTTCCAGGATGTGTGTACAGGTGATTGGGACAGGGGCCATTTCCAGACTGAAACATCTCTGTCTATAAGGGACAAACCATTTCAGCTGAAGACATCTGCAAACACATATATAAGGGACAGGGTGATTTCACTGAATGTGTATATCTGAGGGCCATGGAGTGCCATTTCCGACTGAAGACATGTCTATATAAGGCCATGGGTGCATTTGTGCGTGAAGTGTGTTCTCACCCTCTCTGCGTGCAGGGACAGGTGTGTGTGATCTCACCATTTCAGACTGAAGACATGTTATATAAGGGACTCACCCTCATTTCAGACTGCAGCAGGTGTATAAGGGAACTCACCATTTCAGACTGCAGCAGGTGTGTGTAAGGGACAGGGTGCCATTTCTCTCTGCTGAAGCAGGTGTGTGTGAACTCACCCTCTATAAGGGCAGGGTGTGTTTCAGACTGAAGACTCACCCTATATAAGCGTGCAGCAGGTGTGTGTGAACTCACCCTTTCAGACTGCGTGCAGGGACAGGTGTGTGAACTCACCCTCAGACACTGAAGACTGCGTATATAAGGGACAGGGTGAACTCATTTCTCTGCGTGCAGCAGGTGTATGGGAACTCACCCATTTCAGACTGAAGACATGCAGGGAGGGTGTGTGAACTCACCCTTCTGACGTGCAGCAGGTGTGTGTGATCTCACCATGTTATATAAGGGACAGGGAGCCATTCAGACTGCAGCAGGTGTTATATAAGGTGCAGCAGGTGTGTGTGAACTCACCCTTCTGACGTGCAGCAGGTGTGTGTGATCAGCGGAGCAGGTGTGTGTGAACTCATTTCTGACTGAAGACATGTTATATAAGGGACACTCACCCTCATTTCTGACTGCAGCAGGTGTGTGTGAACTCACCCTTCTGACTGCAGACATGTGTATAAACTCACCATTTCAGACTGCAGCAGGTGTGTGGGACACTGCCATTTCTGACGTGAAGGTGTGTGTGATACTAAGGGACCCATTTCAGACTGAAGACATGTTATGATCACCCTCTCTGCGTGCAGCAGGTGTGTGTGAACTCACCCTCTCTGCGTGCAGCAGGTGTGTGTGAACTCACCCTCTCTGCGTGCACAGGTGTCATTTGAACTCACCCTTCTGCGTGCAGCAGGTGTGCTCACCCTTCTGACTGCAGCAGGTGTGTATAAGGGACAGGGTCACCATTTCAGACTGCAGACAGGTGTATGGGAACTGCCATTTCTGACTGCAGCAGGTGTGTATGAGGGACTCACCATTTCTGACGTGCAGCAGGTGTTATGTGAACAGGGTGCCATTTCTGACTGCAGCAGGTGTGTGTGAACTCACCCTCTCTGCGTGCAGCAGGTGTGTGTGAACGTGTGTGTAGTGTGCAGATGAGAGTTAGGGGGCGACACACGGTGCTGCTGCTACACACACAGGACAGGTACTGGAGGAGAGGGTCGTCAGCGTCCACGTCACACACCTACACAAACATAATGGGTTATATAAGGGACAGGGAGCCATTTCAGACTGAAGACATGTTATATAAGGGACAGGGAGCCATTTCAGACTGAAGACATGTTATATAAGGGACAGGGTGCCATTTCAGACTGAAGACATGTTATATAAGGGACAGGGAGCCATTTCAGACTGAAGACATGTTATATAAGGGACAGGGTGTCATTTCAGACTGAAGACATGTTATATAAGGGACAGGGTGTCATTTCAGACTGAAGACATGTTATATAAGGGACAGGGTGCCATTTCAGACTGAAGACATGTTATATAAGGGACAGGGTGCCATTTCAGACTGAAGACATGTTATATAAGGGACAGGGTGTCATTTCAGACTGAAGACATGTTATATAAGGGACAGGGTGCCATTTCAGACTGAAGACATGTTATATAAGGGACAGGGTGCCATTTCAGACTGAAGACATGTTATATAAGGGACAGGGTGCCATTTCAGACTGAAGACATGTTATATAAGGGACAGGGTGCCATTTCAGACTGAAGACATGTTATATAAGGGACAGGGTGTCATTTCAGACTGAAGACATGTTATATAAGGGACAGGGTGCCATTTCAGACTGAAGACATGTTATATAAGGGACAGGGAGCCATTTCAGACTGAAGACATGTTATATAAGGGACAGGGTGCCATTTCAGACTGAAGACATGTTATATAAGGGACAGGGTGTCATTTCAGACTGAAGACATGTTATATAAGGGACAGGGAGCCATTTCAGACTGAAGACATGTTATATAAGGGACAGGGTGCCATTTCAGACTGAAGACATGTTATATAAGGGACAGGGTGCCATTTCAGACTGAAGACATGTTATATAAGGGACAGGGTGCCATTTCAGACTGAAGACATGTTATATAAGGGACAGGGTGCCATTTCAGACTGAAGACATGTTATATAAGGGACAGGGTGCCATTTCAGACTGAAGACATGTTATATAAGGGACAGGGTGTCATTTCAGACTGAAGACATGTTATATAAGGGACAGGGTGCCATTTCAGACTGAAGACATGTTATATAAGGGACAGGGTGCCATTTCAGACTGAAGACATGTTATATAAGGGACAGGGTGTCATTTCAGACTGAAGACATGTTATATAAGGGACAGGGTGCCATTTCAGACTGAAGACATGTTATATAAGGGACAGGGTGCCATTTCAGACTGAAGACATGTTATATAAGGGACAGGGTGCCATTTCAGACTGAAGACATGTTATATAAGGGACAGGGAGCCATTTCAGACTGAAGACATGTTATATAAGGGACAGGGTGCCATTTCAGACTGAAGACATGTTATATAAGGGACAGGGTGCCATTTCAGACTGAAGACATGTTATATAAGGGACAGGGTGCCATTTCAGACTGAAGACATGTTATATAAGGGACAGGGTGCCATTTCAGACTGAAGACATGTTATATAAGGGACAGGGTGCCATTTCAGACTGAAGACATGTTATATAAGGGACAGGGTGCCATTTCAGACTGAAGACATGTTATATAAGGGACAGGGTGTCATTTCAGACTGAAGACATGTTATATAAGGGACAGGGTGTCATTTCAGACTGAAGACATGTTATATAAGGGACAGGGTGTCATTTCAGACTGAAGACATGTTATATAAGGGACAGGGAGCCATTTCAGACTGAAGACATGTTATATAAGGGACAGGGTGCCATTTCAGACTGAAGACATGTTATATAAGGGACAGGGTGTCATTTCAGACTGAAGACATGTTATATAAGGGACAGGGTGCCATTTCAGACTGAAGACATGTTATATAAGGGACAGGGTGCCATTTCAGACTGAAGACATGTTATATAAGGGACAGGGTGTCATTTCAGACTGAAGACATGTTATATAAGGGACAGGGTGCCATTTCAGACTGAAGACATGTTATATAAGGGACAGGGTGCCATTTCAGACTGAAGACATGTTATATAAGGGACAGGGTGCCATTTCAGACTGAAGACATGTTATATAAGGGACAGGGAGCCATTTCAGACTGAAGACATGTTATATAAGGGACAGGGTGCCATTTCAGACTGAAGACATGTTATATAAGGGACAGGGTGCCATTTCAGACTGAAGACATGTTATATAAGGGACAGGGTGTCATTTCAGACTGAAGACATGTTATATAAGGGACAGGGTGCCATTTCAGACTGAAGACATGTTATATAAGGGACAGGGTGCCATTTCAGACTGAAGACATGTTATATAAGGGACAGGGTGCCATTTCAGACTGAAGACGTGTTATATAAGGGACAGGGTGCCATTTCAGACTGAAGACATGTTATATAAGGGACAGGGTGCCATTTCAGACTGAAGACATGTTATATAAGGGACAGGGAGCCATTTCAGACTGAAGACATGTTATATAAGGGACAGGGTGCCATTTCAGACTGAAGACGTGTTATATAAGGGACAGGGTGTCATTTCAGACTGAAGACATGTTATATAAGGGACAGGGTGCCATTTCAGACTGAAGACATGTTATATAAGGGACAGGGTGCCATTTCAGACTGAAGACATGTTATATAAGGGACAGGGTGTCATTTCAGACTGAAGACATGTTATATAAGGGACAGGGTGTCATTTCAGACTGAAGACATGTTATATAAGGGACAGGGTGTCATTTCAGACTGAAGACATGTTATATAAGGGACAGGGTGCCATTTCAGACTGAAGACATGTTATATAAGGGACAGGGTGTCATTTCAGACTGAAGACATGTTATATAAGGGACAGGGTGTCATTTCAGACTGAAGACATGTTATATAAGGGACAGGGTGCCATTTCAGACTGAAGACATGTTATATAAGGGACAGGGTGTCATTTCAGACTGAAGACATGTTATATAAGGGACAGAGTGCCATTTCAGACTGAAGACATGTTATATAAGGGACAGGGTGTCATTTCAGACTGAAGACATGTTATATAAGGGACAGGGTGCCATTTCAGACTGAAGACATGTTATATAAGGGACAGGGTGCCATTTCAGACCCACAAGAAGGACATACAAAAAGTGATTGATAGATTAAGTGACCTTACCAGGCTCCGCCCCCGTGTGTAGACCCTGAGGTGACCTCTGACCCTCAGTGACCTCTGAAGCCCTTCCCACTGGGGCATGGCTAACCCCAGTAAACCGGAAATGACTGGACAGGAGAACCAGATATGGGCCTCTCCACTGCCATCCTCTACAGCTGCCCTGTACACACACACACACACACACACACACACACACACACACACACACACACACACACACACACACACACACGATTAACTCACACAAATATGCAATATCACACCCCAACACACACAATAAACTTGTTAACTCACTTGGCTTCGGCCTGAAACACAGCAGAGGTAGAATTACAGGGAGGCTGAGACCGAGTACACCTCTCCTATAGGTAAGAGAGAGAGAGTTAGCTGTGTGACCTGGTATAACCTTTCCGAAGACTCTGAACTCCTGATTACTAACCACAGACTGACACTGACTGTGTGTGTGCGTGTGTGCGTGTGCGTGTGTGTGTGTGTGTGTGCGCGTGCGGTGTGTCTGTACCTGTGTGTATATACTGCCACACAGAGAACAAGTCCACTGCAGCTGCAGGTAGAGAACACACACCACATGACCTCTGACCCGGCCCAAAATGCACTGCTTTGCCCCTGCCAATGCCCACACACCCAAGAGGATCATGGGAGGAGGAGGGTCACATGACCTGGAGAGAGAGAAGGATAAGGAAGAGGAAAAGGAGATAAGAGACTGTTATGATACAGAGAGAAGAGACTGTTATGATACAGAGAGAAGAGACTGTTATAATACAGAGAGAAGAGACTGTTATAATACTGTTATAATACAGAGAGAAGAGACTGTTATAATACAGAGAGAAGAGACTGTTATGATACAGAGAGAAGAGACTGTTATAATACAGAGAGAAGAGACTGTTATAATACAGAGAGAAGAGACTGTTATAATACAGAGAGAAGAGACTTCAGACTGTTATAATACAGAGAGAAGAGACTGTTATAATACAGAGAGAAGAGACTGTTATAATACAGAGAGAAGAGACTGTTATAATACAGAGAGAAGAGACTGTTATGATACAGAGAGAAGAGACTGTTATGATACAGAGAGAAGAGACTGTTATAATACAGAGAGAAGAGACTGTTATAATACAGAGAGAAGAGACTGTTATAATACAGAGAGAAGAGACTGTTATAATACAGAGAGAAGAGACTGTTATAATACAGAGAGAAGAGACTGTTATAATACAGAGAGAAGAGACTGTTATAATACAGAGAGAAGAGACTGTTATAATACAGAGAGAAGAGACTGTTATAATACAGAGAGAAGAGACTGTTATGATACAGAGAGAAGAGACTGTTATGATACAGAGAGAAGAGACTGTTATGATACAGAGAGAAGAGACTGTTATGATACAGAGAGAAGAGACTGTTATAATACAGAGAGAAGAGACTGTTATAATACAGAGAGAAGAGACTGTTATAATACAGAGAGAAGAGACTGTTATGATACAGAGAGAAGAGACTGTTATAATACAGAGAGAAGAGACTGTTATGATACAGAGAGAAGAGACTGTTATGATACAGAGAGAAGAGACTGTTATAATACAGAGAGAAGAGACTGTTATAATACTGTTATAATACAGAGAGAAGAGACTGTTATAATACTGTTATAATACAGAGAGAAGAGACTGTTATGATACAGAGAGAAGAGACTGTTATGATACAGAGAGAAGAGACTGTTATGATACAGAGAGAAGAGACTGTTATAATACAGAGAGAAGAGACTGTTATGATACAGAGAGAAGAGACTGTTATAATACAGAGAGAAGAGACTGTTATAATACAGAGAGAAGAGACTGTTATGATACTGTTATAATACAGAGAGAAGAGACTGTTATGATACAGAGAGAAGAGACTGTTATGATACAGAGAGAAGAGACTGTTATAATACAGAGAGAAGAGACTGTTATGATACAGAGAGAAGAGACTGTTATAATACAGAGAGAAGAGACTGTTATGATACAGAGAGAAGAGACTGTTATAATACAGAGAGAAGAGACTGTTATAATACAGAGAGAAGAGACTGTTATAATACAGAGAGAAGAGACTGTTATAATACAGATAAGAGACTGTTATAATACAGAGAAGAGACTGTTATGATACAGAGAGAAGAGACTGTTATGATACAGAGAGAAGAGACTGTTATGATACAGAGAGAAGAGACTGTTATAATACAGAGAGAAGAGACTGTTATAATACAGAGAGAAGAGACTGTTATGATACAGAGAGAAGAGACTGTTATGATACAGAGAGAAGAGACTGTTATGATACAGAGAGAAGAGACTGTTATGATACAGAGAGAAGAGACTGTTATGATACAGAGAGAAGAGACTGTTATAATACAGAGAGAAGAGACTGTTATAATACAGAGAGAAGAGACTGTTATGATACAGAGAGAAGAGACTGTTATAATACAGAGAGAAGAGACTGTTATAATACAGAGAGAAGAGACTGTTATAATACAGAGAGAAGAGACTTCAGACTGTTATAATACAGAGAGAAGAGACTGTTATAATACAGAGAGAAGAGACTGTTATGATACAGAGAGAAGAGACTGTTATGATACAGAGAGAAGAGACTGTTATGATACAGAGAGAAGAGACTGTTATGATACAGAGAGAAGAGACTGTTATAATACTGTTATAATACAGAGAGAAGAGACTGTTATGATACAGAGAGAAGAGACTGTTATAATACAGAGAGAAGAGACTGTTATGATACAGAGAGAAGAGACTGTTATAATACTGTTATAATACAGAGAGAAGAGACTGTTATGATACAGAGAGAAGAGACTGTTATAATACTGTTATGATACAGAGAGAAGAGACTGTTATGATACTGTTATGATACAGAGAGAAGAGACTGTTATAATACTGTTATAATACAGAGAGAAGAGACTGTTATAATACTGTTATGATACAGAGAGAAGAGACTGTTATGATACAGAGAGAAGAGACTTATGATACAGAGAGAAGAGACTGTTATAATACAGAGAGAAGAGACTGTTATAATACAGAGAGAAGAGACTGTTATAATACAGAGAGAAGAGACTGTTATAATACAGAGAGAAGAGACTGTTATGATACAGAGAGAAGAGACTGTTATGATACAGAGAGAAGAGACTGTTATGATACAGAGAGAAGAGACTGTTATGATACAGAGAGAAGAGACTTATGATACAGAGAGAAGAGACTGTTATGATACAGAGAGAAGAGACTGTTATGATACAGAGAGAAGAGACTGTTATGATACAGAGAGAAGAGACTGTTATGATACAGAGAGAAGAGACTTATGATACAGAGAGAAGAGACTGTTATGATACAGAGAGAAGAGACTGTTATGATACAGAGAGAAGAGACTGTTATAATACAGAGAGAAGAGACTGTTATAATACAGAGAGAAGAGACTGTTATGATACAGAGAGAAGAGACTGTTATAATACAGAGAGAAGAGACTTCAGACTGTTATAATACAGAGAGAAGAGACTTATGATACAGAGAGAAGAGACTGTTATAATACAGAGAGAAGAGACTGTTATAATACAGAGAGAAGAGACTTCAGACTGTTATAATACAGAGAGAAGAGACTGTTATGATACAGAGAGAAGAGACTGTTATAATACAGAGAGAAGAGACTGTTATAATACAGAGAGAAGAGACTGTTATAATACAGAGAGAAGAGACTGTTATAATACAGAGAGAAGAGACTGTTATAATACAGAGAGAAGAGACTGTTATCATACTGTTATAATACAGAGAGAAGAGACTTCAGACTGTTATAATACAGAGAGAAGAGACTGTTATGATACAGAGAGAAGAGACTGTTATAATACTGTTATAATACAGAGAGAAGAGACTTCAGACTGTTATAATACAGAGAGAAGAGACTGTTATGATACAGAGAGAAGAGACTGTTATAATACTGTTATAATACAGAGAGAAGAGACTGTTATAATACTGTTATGATACAGAGAGAAGAGACTGTTATAATACAGAGAGAAGAGACTTATGATACAGAGAGAAGAGACTGTTATAATACAGAGAGAAGAGACTGTTATAATACAGAGAGAAGAGACTGTTATAATACAGAGAGAAGAGACTGTTATAATACAGAGAGAAGAGACTGTTATGATACAGAGAGAAGAGACTGTTATGATACAGAGAGAAGAGACTGTTATGATACAGAGAGAAGAGACTGTTATGATACAGAGAGAAGAGACTTATGATACAGAGAGAAGAGACTGTTATGATACAGAGAGAAGAGACTGTTATGATACAGAGAGAAGAGACTGTTATGATACAGAGAGAAGAGACTGTTATGATACAGAGAGAAGAGACTGTTATGATACAGAGAGAAGAGACTGTTATGATACAGAGAGAAGAGACTGTTATGATACAGAGAGAAGAGACTGTTATAATACAGAGAGAAGAGACTGTTATAATACAGAGAGAAGAGACTGTTATGATACAGAGAGAAGAGACTGTTATAATACTGTTATGATACAGAGAGAAGAGACTTATGATACAGAGAGAAGAGACTGTTATGATACAGAGAGAAGAGACTGTTATAATACAGAGAGAAGAGACTGTTATAATACAGAGAGAAGAGACTTCAGACTGTTATAATACAGAGAGAAGAGACTTCAGACTGTTATAATACAGAGAGAAGAGACTTTTATAATACAGAGAGAAGAGACTGTTATAATACAGAGAGAAGAGACTGTTATAATACTGTTATAATACAGAGAGAAGAGACTGTTATAATACTGTTATGATACAGAGAGAAGAGAATGTTATAATACTGTTATGATACAGAGAGAAGAGACTGTTATAATACTGTTATAATACAGAGAGAAGAGACTGTTATGATACAGAGAGAAGAGACTGTTATAATACAGAGAGAAGAGACTGTTATAATACAGAGAGAAGAGACTTCAGACTGTTATAATACAGAGAGAAGAGACTGTTATGATACAGAGAGAAGAGACTGTTATAATACAGAGAGAAGAGACTGTTATAATACAGAGAGAAGAGACTTCAGACTGTTATAATACAGAGAGAAGAGACTGTTATGATACAGAGAGAAGAGACTGTTATAATACAGAGAGAAGAGACTGTTATAATACAGAGAGAAGAGACTGTTATAATACAGAGAGAAGAGACTGTTATAATACAGAGAGAAGAGACTGTTATAATACAGAGAGAAGAGACTGTTATGATACAGAGAGAAGAGACTGTTATGATACAGAGAGAAGAGACTGTTATGATACAGAGAGAAGAGACTTCAGACTGTTATAATACAGAGAGAAGAGACTGTTATAATACAGAGAGAAGAGACTTCAGACTGTTATGATACAGAGAGAAGAGACTTATAATACAGAGAGAAGAGACTGTTATAATACAGAGAGAAGAGACTGTTATGATACAGAGAGAAGAGACTGTTATAATACAGAGAGAAGAGACTTCAGACTGTTATGATACAGAGAGAAGAGACTGTTATAATACAGAGAGAAGAGACTTCAGACTGTTATGATACAGAGAGAAGAGACTGTTATGATACAGAGAGAAGAGACTTCAGACTGTTATGATACAGAGAGAAGAGACTTATGATACAGAGAGAAGAGACTGTTATAATACAGAGAGAAGAGACTGTTATGATACAGAGAGAAGAGACTGTTATAATACTGTTATAATACAGAGAGAAGAGACTGTTATAATACAGATAGAAGAGACTGTTGTGATACAGAGAGAAGAGACTGTTATAATACAGAGAGAAGAGACTGTTATAATACAGAGAGAAGAGACTTATGATACAGAGAGAAGAGACTTCAGACTGTTATAATACAGAGAGAAGAGACTGTTATGATACAGAGAGAAGAGACTGTTATAATACAGAGAGAAGAGACTGTTATAATACAGAGAGAAGAGACTGTTATAATACAGAGAGAAGAGACTTCAGACTGTTATAATACAGAGAGAAGAGACTTCAGACTGTTATAATACAGAGAGAAGAGACTGTTATAATACAGAGAGAAGAGACTGTTATAATACAGAGAGAAGAGACTGTTATAATACAGAGAGAAGAGACTGTTATAATACAGAGAGAAGAGACTGTTATAATACAGAGAGAAGAGAATGTTATAATACTGTTATGATACAGAGAGAAGAGACTGTTATGATACAGAGAGAAGATACTGTTATGATACAGAGAGAAGAGACTTCAGACTATTATAATACAGAGAGAAGAGAATGTTATGATACAGAGAGAAGAGACTGTTATAATACAGAGAGAAGAGACTTCAGACTATTATAATACAGAGAGAAGAGAATGTTATGATACAGAGAGAAGAGACTGTTATGATACAGAGAGAAGAGACTTCAGACTATTATAATACAGAGAGAAGAGAATGTTATGATACAGAGAGAAGAGACTGTTATGATACAGAGAGAAGAGACTGTTATGATACAGAGAAAGAGACCTCAGACTATTATAATACAGAGAGAAGAGAATGTTATGATACAGAGAGAAGAGACTGTTATAATACAGAGAGAAGAGACTGTTATAATACAGAGAAAAGAGACTGTATTATAACAGAGAGAAGAGACTGTTATAATACAGAGAGAAGAGACTGTTATGATACAGAGAAGAGACTGTTATAATACAGAGAGAAGAGACTGTTATAATACAGAGAGAAGAGACTGTTATAATACAGAGAGAAGAGACTGTTATAATACAGAGAGAAGAGACTGTTATAATACAAGAGAAGAGACTGTATTATAACAGAGTGAAGAGGTAGGAGGTAGAGTGAATGAGGAGGATAGGAGGTAGAGTGAATGAGGAGGAGAGGAGGTAGAGTGAATGAGGAGGAGAGGAGGTAGAGCGAATGAGGAGGAGAGGAGGTAGAGTGAATGAGGAGGAGAGGAGGTAGAGTGAATGAGGAGGAGAGGAGGTAGAGTGAATGAGGAGGAGAGGAGGTAGAGTGCATGAGGAGGAGAGGAGGTAGAGTGAATGAGGAGGAGAGGAGGTAGAGTGAATGAGGAGGAGAGGAGGTAGAGTGAATGAGGAGGAGAGGAGGTAGAGTGAATGAGGAGGAGAGGAGGTAGAGTGAATGGGATGAGAGGAGGTAGAGTGAATGAGGAGGAGAGGAGGTAGAGTGAATGAGGAGGAGAGGAGGTAGAGTGAATGAGGAGGAGAGGAGGTAGAGTGAATGAGGAGGAGAGGAGGTAGAGTAATGAGGAGGAGAGGGAGGTAGAGTGAATGAGGAGGGAGGTAGAGTGAATGAGGAGGAGAGGAGGTAGAGTGAATGAGGAGGAGAGGAGGTAGAGCGAATGAGGAGGAGAGGAGGTAGAGTGAATGAGGAGGAGAGGAGGTAGAGTGAATGAGGAGGAGAGGAGGTAGAGTGAATGAGGAGGAGAGGAGGTAGAGTGCATGAGGAGGAGAGGAGGTAGAGTGAATGAGGAGGAGAGGAGGTAGAGTAGATGAGGAGGAGAAGAGAGGACTCACTGGGTGTCTGTCTTTCCCATGATGGTCAAACAGCTGACTGGGACAGAACGACAATACACCCCTCCCACCCTGCAACACACAAACACACAATATAGGTCCAGCACCTGTCTACCTTTTCTGTTGAAGCTGGGCTGAAACATTTTAATACACCTCCTGTTTTAATACACCTTCTATTATAATACACCTTCTCTTATAATACACCTCCTGTTTTAATACACCTTCTATTTTAATACACCTTCTATTTTAATACACCTCCTGTTTTAATACACCTCCTATTTTAATACACCTCCTATTTTAATACACCTCCTGTTTTAATACACCTCCTATTTTAATACACCTTCTATTTTAATACACCTATTTTAATACACCTCCTATTTTAATACACCTCCTATTTTAATACACCTTCTATTTTAATACACCTATTTTAATACACCTTCTATTTTAATACACCTATTTTAATACACCTATTTTAATACACCTCCTATTTTAATACACCTTCTGAAGTGTTTTAATACACCTCCTATTTTAATACACCTCCTATTTTAATACACCTTCTATTTTAATACACCTTGTTTTAATACACCTATTTTAATACACCTCCTATTTTAATACACCTCCTGTTTTAATACACCTTCTATTATAATACACCTTGTTTTAATACACCTCCTATTTTAATACACCTTCTAAAGTGTTTTAATACACCTCCTATTTTAATACACCTCCTATTTTAATACACCTCCTATTTTAATACACCTTGTTTTAATACACCTATTTTAATACACCTCCTATTTTAATACACCTCCTGTTTTAATACACCTTCTATTATAATACACCTTGTTTTAATACACCTATTTTAATACACCTATTTTAATACACCTATTTTAATACACCTATTTTAATACACCTTCTGAAGTGTTTTAATACACCTCCTATTTTAATACACCTCCTATTTTAATACACCTCCTATTTTAATACACCTTGTTTTAATACACCTCCTATTTTAATACACCTCCTATTTTAATACACCTCCTATTTTAATACACCTTCTATTATAATACACCTTGTTTTAATACACCTTCTATTTTAATACACCTTCTATTATAATACACCTTGTTTTAATACACCTCCTATTTTAATACACCTATTTTAATACACCTCCTATTTTAATACACCTCCTATTTTAATACACCTCCTATTTTAATACACCTCCTATTTTAATACACCTTCTGTTTTAATACACCTCCTGTTTTAATACACCTCCTGTTTTAATACACCTCCTGTTTTAATACACCTCCTGTTTTAATACACCTCCTGTTTTAATACACCTTCTGTTTTAATACACCTTCTGTTTTAATACACCTTCTGTTTTAATACACCTCCTGTTTTAATACACCTTCTATTTTAATACACCTTCTGTTTTAATACACCTTCTATTTTAATACACCTCCTATTATAATACACCTTCTATTTTAATACACCTTCTGAAGTGTTTTAATACACCTTCTATTTTAAAATACCTCCTGTTTTATTTAATACACCTATTATAATACACCTTCTTCTATTTTAATACACCTTCTATTATAATACACCTTCTATTTTAATACACCTTCTGTTTTAATACACCTTCTGAAGTGTTTTAATACACCTTCTATTATAATACACCTTCTATTTTAATACACCTTCTATTTTAATACACCTTCTATTTTAATACACCTTCTATTTTAATACACCTTCTATTTTAATACACCTTCTGAAGTGTTTTAATACACCTTCTATTATAATACACCTTCTATTTTAATACACCTTCTATTTTAATACACCTTCTGTTATAATACACCTATTTTAATACACCTCCTGTTTTAATAAACCTTCTATTATAATACACCTTCTGTTTTAATACACCTTCTGAAGTGTTTTAATACACCTTCTATTTTAATACACCTTCTATTTTAATACACCTCCTATTTTAATACACCTCCTATTTTAATACACCTCCTATTTTAATACACCTCCTATTTTAATACACCTTCTATTTTAATACACCTCCTATTTTAATACACCTTCTATTTTAATACACCTCCTATTTTAATACACCTTCTATTATAATACACCTTGTTTTAATACACCTTCTATTTTAATACACCTTCTATTATAATACACCTCCTATTTTAATACACCTCCTATTTTAATACACCTCCTATTTTAATACACCTATTTTAATACACCTCCTATTTTAATACACCTTCTGAAGTGTTTTAATACACATTCTATTTTAATACACCTCCTATTTTAATACACCTATTTTAATACACCTCCTATTTTAATACACCTTCTGAAGTGTTTTAATACACCTTCTATTTTAATACACCTCCTATTTTAATAATGCACCTCCCTCCTATTTTAATACACCTATTTTAATACACCTCCTATTTTAATACACCTCCTATTTTAATACACCTCCTATTTTAATACACCTCCTATTATAATACATCTTCTGTTTTAATACACCTCCTATTATAATACACCTCCTGTTTTAATACACCTCCTATTTTAATACACCTTCTGAAGTGTTTTAATACACCTTATATTATAATAAACCTTGTTTTAATACACATTCTATTTTAATACACCTCCTATTTTAATACACCTTCTATTTTAATACACCTCTATTATAATACACCTTCTATTTTAATACACCTTCTATTTTAATACACCTCCTATTATAATACACCTTCTATTTTAATACACATCCTATTTTAATACACCTAATATTATAATACACCTTCTATTATAATACACCTTGTTTTAATACACCTCCTATTTTAATACACCTTCTATTTTAATACACCTTCTATTTTAATACACCTTCTATTTTAATACACCTCCTATTATAATACACCTTCTATTTTAATACACATCCTATTTTAATACACCTATTTTAATACACCTTCCTATTATAATACACCTTCTATTATAATACACCTTCTTTTAATACACCTCCTATTTTAATACACCTTCTATTTTAATACACCTTCTATTATACATACACCTTGTTTTAATACACCTCCTATTTTAATACACCTTCTATTATAATACACCTATTTTAATACTCCTATTATAATACACCTTCTATTATAATACACCTCCTGTTTTAATACACCTATTTTAATACACCTCCTATTTTAATACACCTTCTATTTTAATACACCTTCTATTATAATACACCTTCTATTATAATACACCTTCTATTTTAATACACCTTCTATTATAATACACCTTCTGTTTTAATACACCTATTTTAATACACCTTCTATTTTAATACACCTTCTATTATAATACACCTTCTATTTTAATACACCTTCTATTTTAATACACCTCCTATTATAATACATCTTCTATTTTAATACACCTCCTATTTTAATACACCTCCTATTATAATACACCTTCTGTTTTAATACACCTCCTGTTTTAATACACCTTCTATTATAATACACCTTGTTTTAATACACCTTCTATTTTAATACACCTATTATAATACACCTTGTTTTAATACACATTATATTTTAATACACCTTCTATTATAATACACCTTGTTTTAATACACCTCCTATTTTAATACACCTTCTATTATAATACACCTCCTATTTTAATACATCTTCTATTATAATACACCTATTTTAATACTCCTATTATAATACACCTTCTATTATAATACACCTCCTGTTTTAATACACCTCCTATTATAATACATCTTCTGTTTTAATACACCTATTTTAATACACCTTCTATTTGAATACACCTATTTTAATACACTCCTATTATAATACACCTTCTATTATAATACACCTTGTTTTAATACACATTATATTTTATTTTAATACACCTTCTATTATAATACACCTTGTTTTAATACACCTTCTAAAGTGTTTTAATACACCTTCTATTTTAATACACCTCCTATTTTAATACACCTCCTATTTTAATACACCTCCTATTTTAATACACCTCTAAAGTTTTTAATACACCTTCTATTTTAATACACCTCCTATTTTAATACACCTCCTATTTTAATACACCTCCTATTTTAATACACCTTCTAAAGTTTTTAATACACCTCCTATTTTAATACACCTCTATTTTAATACACCTCCTATTTTAATACACCTTCTATTTTAATACACCTCCTGTTTTAATACACCTTCTTTTAATACACCTTCTGTTTTAATACACCTTCTATTTTAATACACCTCCTATTTTAATACACCTTCTATTTTAATACACCTCCTGTTTTAATACACCTTCTATTTTAATACACCTTCTATTTTAATACACCTTCTATTATAATACACCTTCTGAACCTGTTTTAATACACCTTCTATTTTAAAACACCTATTATAATACACTTCTATTTTAATACACCTTCTATTTTAATACACCTTCTATTATAATACACCTTCTATTATAATACACCTTCTATTTAATACACCTTCTGTTTTAATACACCTTCTGTTTTAATACATCTTCTATTTTAATACATCTTCTATTTTAATACATCTTCTATTTTAATACACCTTCTATTTAATACACCTTCTGAAGTGTTTTAATACACCTTCTATTATAATACACCTCCTATTTTAATACACCTTCTATTTTAATACACCTTTTATAATACACCTATTTTAATACACCTATTTTAATACACCTTCTATTTTAATACACCTTCTGTTTTAATACACCTTCTGAAGTGTTTTAATACACCTTCTATTTTAATACACCTCCTATTTTAATACACCTCCTATTTTAATACACCTCCTATTTTAATACACCTTATTTTAATACACCTATTATAATACACCTTTTTTAATACACATTCTATTTTAATACACCTTCTATTATAATACACCTCCTATTTTAATACACCTTCTATTTTAATACACCTTCTATTCTAATACACATTCTATTATAATACACCTTGTTTTAATACACCTTCTATTATAATACACCTTCTATTTTAATACACCTTATTTTAATACACCTATTATAATACACCTTCTATTTTAATACACCTTCTGAAGTGTTTTAATACACCTCCTATTATAATACACCTCCTGTTTTAATACACCTTCTATTTAATACACCTCCTGTTTTAATACACCTTCTGAAGTGTTTTAATACACCTTCTATTTTAATACACCTCCTATTTTAATACACCTCCTATTTTAATACACCTCCTATTTTAATACACCTCCTATTTTAATACACCTCCTATTTTAATACACCTCCTATTTTAATACACCTTCTAAAGTGTTTTAATACACCTTCTATTTTAATACACCTCCTATTTTAATACACCTATTTTAATACACCTCCTATTTTAATACACCTTCTGAAGTGTTTTAATACACCTCGTATTATAATACACCTTGTTTTAATACACATATTTTAATACACCTTCTATTATAATACACCTTCTATTTTAATACACCTATTTTAATACTCCTATTATAATACACCTTCTATTTTAATACACCTTCTATTTTAATACACCTTCTATTATAATACACCTTCTATTTTAATACACCTTCTATTTTAATACACCTTCTATTATAATACACCTTCTATTATAATACACCTTGTTTTAATACACCTCCTATTTTAATACACCTTCTATTTTAATACACCTTCTATTTTAATACACCTTCTATTTTAATACACCTTCTATTTTAATACACCTTCTATTTTAATACACCTCCTATTTTAATACACCTCCTATTTTAATACACCTTCTATTATAATACACCTTGTTTTAATACACCTCCTATTTTAATACACCTTCTATTTTAATACACCTCCTATTTTAATACACCTTCTATTATAATACACCTATTTTAATACTCCTATTATAATACACCTTCTATTATAATACACCTCCTGTTTTAATACACCTCCTATTTTAATACACCTTCTATTTTAATACACCTCCTATTTTAATACACCTTCTATTATAATACACCTTCTATTTTAATACACCTCCTATTTTAATACACCTCCTATTATAATACACCTTCTATTTTAATACACCTATTTTAATACACCTTCTTTTAATACACCTTCTATTTTAATACACCTTCTATTATAATACACCTTGTTTTAATACACCTTCTATTATAATACACCTTCTATTATAATACACCTCCTGTTTTAATACACCTCCTATTATAATACATCTTCTGTTTTAATACACCTCCTATTTTAATACACCTTCTATTATAATACACCTTGTTTTAATACACCTTCTATTTTAATACACCTATTTTAATACACCTCTATTTTAATACACCTTCTATTTTAATACACCTCCTATTTTAATACACCTTCTATTTTAATACACCTATTTTAATACACCTCCTATTATAATACACCTTCTATTTTAATACACCTTCTATTTTAATACACCTTCTATTTTAATACACCTCCTATTTTAATACACCTTCTATTTTAATACACCTTCTATTTTAATACACCTCCTATTATAATACACCTTGTTTTAATACACCTTCTATTTTAATACACCTATTTTAATACACCTAGTTTTAATACACTCCTATTTTAATACACCTTCTATTTTAATACACCTTGTTTTTAATACACCTTCTATATTTTAATACACCTTCTATTATAATACACCTTCTTTTAATACACCTCCTATTTTAATACACCTTCTATTATAATACACCTATTTTAATACTCCTATTATAATACACCTTCTATTATAATACACCTCCTGTTTTAATACACCTTCTATTTTAATACACCTCTATTTTAATACACCTCCTATTTTAATACACCTCCTATTTTAATACACCTTCTATTTTAATACACCTTCTATTCTAATACACCTTCTATTATAATACACCTGTTTTAATACACCTCCTATTTTAATACACCTTCTATTATAATACACCTTGTTTTAATACACCTTCTATTATAATACACCTTCTATTATAATACACCTTCTATTTTAATACACCTTCTATTTTAATACACCTCCTATTTTAATACACCTTCTATTTTAATACACCTTCTATTTTAATACACCTTCTATTTTAATACACCTTCTATTTTAATACACCTTCTATTTTAATACACCTTCTATTTTAATACACCTTCTATTATAATACACCCTCTATTTTAATACACCTTCTGTTTTAATACACCTTCTGAAGTGTTTTAATACACCTCCTATTATAATACACCTTCTATTATAATACACCTTCTATTTTAATACACCCTCTATTTTAATACACCTTCTATTATAATACACCCTCTATTTTAATACACCTTCTGAAGTGTTTTAATACACCTTCTATTTTAATACACCTTCTATTTTAATACACCTTCTATTTTAATACACCTATTTTAATACACCTTCTATTTTAATACACCTCCTATTATAATACACCTTCTATTTTAATACACCTTCTATTTTAATACACCTTCTATTTTAATACACCTCCTATTTTAATAATACACCTTCTATTATAATACACCTTCTGTTTTAATACACCTTCTGAAGTGTTTTAATACACCTTCTATTTTAATACACCTTCTATTATAATACACCTCCTATTTTAATACACCTCCTATTTTAATACACCTCCTATTTTAATACACCTCCTATTTTAATACACCTCCTATTTTAATACACCTTCTATTTTAACACACCTCCTATTTTAATACACCTTCTATTATAATACACCTTGTTTTAATACACCTTCTATTTTAATACACCTTCTATTATAATACACCTTGTTTTAATACACCTCCTATTTTAATACACCTATTTTAATACACCTCCTATTTTAATACACCTATTTTAATACACCTCCTATTTTAATACACCTTCTGAAGTGTTTTAATATACATTCTATTTTAATACACCTCCTATTTTAATACACCTCCTATTTTAATACACCTATTTTAATACACCTCCTATTTTAATACACCTTCTGAAGTGTTTTAATACACCTCCTATTTTAATACACCTTATTTTAATACACCTTCTATTTTAATACACCTCCTATTATAATACATCTTTGTTTTAATACACCTCCTATTTTAATACACCTTCTATTATAATACACCTATTTTAATACACCTATTTTAATACACCTCCTATTATAATACACCTTCTATTTTAATACACCTCCTGTTTTAATACACCTTCTATTATAATACACCTTGTTTTAATACACCTTCTATTTTAATACACCTATTATAATACACCTTGTTTTAATACACATTATATTTTAATACACCTTCTATTATAATACACCTTCTATTTTAATACACCTTCTTTTAATACACCTCCTATTTTAATACACCTTCTATTTTAATACACCTTCTATTTTAATACACCTTCTATTCTAATACACCTTCTATTATAATACACCTTGTTTTAATACACCTCCTATTTTAATACACCTTCTATTATAATACACCTCCTATTATAATACACCTTCTATTTTAATACACCTTCTATTTTAATACACCTTCTATTTTAATACACCTTCTATTATAATACACCTTGTTTTAATACACATTCTATTTTAATACACCTTCTATTTTAATACACCTTGTATTTTAATACACCTTATTTTAAATACACCTTCTATTATAATACACCTTCTATTTAATACACCTCCTGTTTTAATACACCTTCTATTTTAATACACCTTCTATTATAATACACCTCCTATTTTAATACACCTTCTATTATAATACACCTCCTATTTTAATACACCTCCTATTTTAATACACCTTCTATTTTAATACACCTTCTATTATAATACACCTTCTATTATAATACACCTCCTGTTTTAATACACCTCCTATTATAATACATCTTCTGTTTTAATACACCTCCTATTTTAATACACCTTCTATTATAATACACCTATTTTAATACACCTCCTATTATAATAAACCTTGTTTTAATACACCTTCTATTTTAATACACCTATTTTAATACACCTTCTATTTTAATACACCTTCTATTTTAATACACCTTCTATTTTAATACACCTTGTTTTAATACACCTCCTATTTTAATACACCTTCTATTATAATACACCTCCTATTTTAATACACCTTCTATTTTAATACACCTCCTATTTTAATACACCTTCTGAATAGTGTTTTAATACCTCTATTTTAATACACACTCCTATTTTAATACACCTCCTATTTTAATACACCTCCTATTTTAATACACCTTCTAAAGTGTTTTAATACACCTCCTATTTTAATACACCTCCTATTTTAATACACCTTCTGAAGTGTTTTAATACACATTCTATTTTAATACACCTTCTATTTTAATACACCTCCTATTTTAATACACCTTCTAAAGTGTTTTAATACACCTCCTATTTTAATACACCTCCTATTTTAATACACCTTCTATTTTAATACACCTCCTATTTTAATACACCTTCTATTATAATAAACCTTGTTTTAATACACCTTCTATTTTAATACACCTATTTTAATACACCTTCTATTTTAATACACCTATTTTAATACACCTCCTATTTTAATACACCTTCTATTTTAATACACCTATTTTAATACACCTCCTATTTTAATACACCTTCTGAAGTGTTTTAATACACATTCTATTATAATACACCTTCTGAAGTGTTTTAATACACCTCCTATTTTAATACACCTCCTATTTTAATACACCTTCTATTATAATACACCTTGTTTTAATACACCTATTTTAATACACCTCCTATTTTAATACACCTCCTATTTTAATACACCTTCTATTTTAATACACCTTCTATTTTAATACACCTTCTATTTTAATACACCTCCTATTATAATACACCTCCTATTATAATACACCTCCTATTTTAATACACCTTCTATTATAATACACCTTATTTTAATACACCTTCTATTTTAATACACCTTCTATTATAATACACCTTCTATTTTAATACACCTCCTATTATAATACACCTTCCTATTATAATACACCTTCTATTTTAATACACCTTCTGTTTTAATACACCTTCTATTTTAATACACCTTCTATTATATAATACACCTCTATTTTAATACACCTTCTATTATAATACACCTTGTTTTAATACACCTTCTATTATAATACACCTTCTATTATAATACACCTTCTATTTTAATACACCTTCTATTTTAATACACCTCCTATTTTAATACACCTTCTATTTTAATACACCTTCTATTTTAATACACATTCTATTTTAATACACCTTCTATTATAATACACCTCCTATTTTAATACACCTATTTTAATACACCTATTTTAATACACCTTCTATTATAATACACCTCCTGTTTTAATACACCTTCTATTATAATACACCTTCTGAAGTTTTATTTTCTTTATTTTTTATTTTACCTTTATTTAACTAGGCAAGTCAGTTAAGAACAGGTGCAACTCAATATTAGGAAGGTGTTCCCAATGTTCGGTATACTCAGTATGTCTGTGTGTGTGCGTGTTTGATGTGTTACCGTGACAGCCTGCGTTGGAAGCTGGTAAACTGGACAGTGTTTCCGGGTACCAGGCCGGGAGGGTAGGGGGTGAGGCTTAGGTCCAAATAGACCTGCAGGCTCCGCCCTGTGGGCTCCACACACACCGTCAACCTCACACTCAGTCCTGCTTCCACGTCTACACACACAGGAAAAACACAAACACACAGGTAAAATACAAACACAAACACACAGGTAAAACACAAACACACAGAACAACCCTGTTCCTGGAGAGAAACCCTCCTGTAGGTTTACACTCCAACCCTGTTCCTGGAGAGATACCCTCCTGGAGGTTTTAACTCCAACCCTGTTCCTGGAGAGAGACCCTCCTGTAGGTTTTAACTCCAACCCTGTTCCTGGAGAGATACCCTCCTGTAGGTTTACACTCCAACCCTGTTCCCGGAGAGAGACCCTCCTGTAGGTTTAAACTCCAACCCTGTTCCTGGAGAGAGACCCTCCTGTAGGTTTTAACTCCAAACCTGTTCCCGGAGAGAGACCCTCCTGTAGGTTTTAACTCCAAACCTGTTCCTGGAGAGATACCCTCCTGTAGGTTTTAACTCCAACCCTGTTCCCGGAGAGAGACCCTCCTGTAGGTTTTAACTCCAAACCTGTTCCCGGAGAGAGACCCTCCTGTAGGTTTTAACTCCAACCCTGTTCCTGGAGAGATATCCTCCTGTAGGTTTTAACTCCAACCCTGTTCCCGGAGAGATACCCTCCTGTAGGTTTACACTCCAACCCTGTTCCCGGAGAGAGACCCTCCTGTAGGTTTTAACTCCAACCCTGTTCCCGGAGAGAGACCCTCCTGTAGGTTTTAACTCCAAACCTGTTCCCGGAGAGAGACCCTCCTGTAGGTAACTCCAACCCTGTTCCTGGAGAGAGACCCTCCTGTAGGTTTTAACTCCAACCCTGTTCCCGGAGAGAGACCCTCCTGTAGGTTTTAACTCCAACCCTGTTCCTGGAGAGATATCCTCCTGTAGGTTTTAACTCCAACCCTGTTCCTGGAGAGAGACCCTCCTGTAGGTAACTCCAACCCTGTTCCTGGAGAGAGATATCCTCCTGGAGTGTAGATTGCAGCCCTGATATACACAAAGCCATACAGTTAAAACACACAGCCTTCTCTCTCACCTCTGTCAGCAGAGTGCTACGTCTCGTACTTGTCTGTGTAGGGGTGTGTCTCGTACCTCTCTGTGTAGGGGTGTGTCTCGTACCTCTCTGTGTAGGGGTGTGTCTCGTACCTCTCTGTGTAGGGGTGTGTCTCGTACCTCTCTGTGTAGGGGTGTGTCTCGTACCTCTCTGTGTAGGGGTGTGTCTCGTACCTCTCTGTGTAGGGGTGTGTCTCGTACCTCTCTGTGGGGTGTGTCTCGTAGTGTAGGGGTGTGTCTCTCTGTGTAGGGGTGTGTCTCCTCTCTGTGTAGGGGTGTGTCTCGTACCTCTCTGTGTAGGGGTGTGTCTCGTACCTCTCTGTGTAGGGGTGTGTCTCGTACCTCTCTGTGTAGGGGTGTGTCTCGTACCTCTCTGTGTAGGGGTGTGTCTCGTACCTCTCTGTGTAGGGGTGTGTCTCGTACCTCTCTGTGTAGGGGTGTGTCTCGTACCTCTCTGTGTAGGGGTGTGTCTCGTACCTCTCTGTGTAGGGGTGTGTCTCGTACCTCTGTAGGGGTGTGTCTCTGTGTAGGGGTGTGTCTCGTAGGGGTGTGTCTCTCTGTGTAGGGGTGTGTCTCTGTGTAGGGGTGTGTCTCTGTGTAGGGGTGTGTCTCGTACCTCTCTGTGTAGGGGTGTGTCTCGTACCTCTCTGTGTAGGGGTGTGTCTCGTACCTCTCTGTGTAGGGGTGTGTCTCGTACCTCTCTGTGTAGGGGTGTGTCTCGTACCTCTCTGTGTAGGGGTGTGTCTCGTACCTCTCTGTGTAGGGGTGTGTCTCGTACCTCTCTGTGTAGGGGTGTGTCTCGTACCTCTCTGTGTAGGGGTGTGTCTCGTACCTCTCTGTGTAGGGGTGTGTCTCGTACCTCTCTGTGCAGGAGTGTGTGTGGTCGTTCCTCTCTGTGCAGGAGTGTGTGTGGTCATTCCGCTCTGTAGGGTGATCCTCTGAGATATGACTCCATGGAACGACACCAGATCCACCCCACTGCTACAACACAGAGAGAGGTGATGATGGTACCTGAGCCTACGTGGTCTGCCCGACCGCTTAGTCAGGTAACTAGTCTTCCCCAAGCTCTGATGCTGCTGATGGTCATTAGTAGTCTACCAAACTTACTGCCTGGTACTCAGCACTCTATTGTCCCTCTCATCACTCTGATGGGTTCCATCCCATCACTACAGCCTGGGGTTCCATCCCATCACTACAGCCTGGGGTTCCATCCCATCACTACAGTCTGGGGTTCCATCCCATCACTACAGTCTGGGGTTCCATCCCATCACTACAGTCTGGGGTTCCATACCATCACTACAGCCTGGGGTTCCATCCCATCACTACAGCCTGGGGTTCCATCCCATCACTACAGCCTGGGGTTCCATCCCATCACTACAGCCTGGGGTTCCATCCCATCACTACAGCCTGGGGTTCCATCCCATCACTACAGCCTGGGGTTCCATCCCATCACTACAGCCTGGGGTTCCATCCCATCACTACAGCCTGGGGTTCCATCCCATCACTACAGCCTGGGGTTCCATCCCATCACTACAGCCTGGGGTTCCATCCCATCACTACAGCCTGGGGTTCCATCCCATCACTACAGCCTGGGGTTCCATCCCATCACTACAGCCTGGGGTTCCATCCCATCACTACAGCCTGGGGTTCCATCCATCACTACAGCCTGGGGTTCCATCCCATCACTACAGCCTGGGGTTCCATCCCATCACTACAGCCTGGGGTTCCATCCCATCACTACAGCCTGGGGTTCCATCCCATCACTACAGCCTGGGGTTCCATCCCATCACTACAGCCTGGGGTTCCATCCCATCACTACAGTCTGGGGTTCCATCCCATCACTACAGCCTGGGGTTCCATCCATCACTACAGCCTGGGGTTCCATCCATCACTACAGCCTGGGGTTCCATACCATCACTACAGTCTGAGGTTCCATCCCATCACTAGTCTGGGGTTCCATCCCATCACTACAGCCTGGGGTTCCATCCATCACTACAGCCTGGGGTTCCATCCCATCACTACAGTCTGGGGTTCCATCCCATCACTACAGCCTGGGGTTCCATCCCATCACTACAGTCTGGGGTTCCATCCCATCACTACAGTCTGGGGTTCCATCCATCACTACAGCCTGGGGTTCCATCCCATCACTACAGCCTGGGGTTCCATCCATCACTACAGTCTGGGGTTCCATCCCATCACTACAGTCTGGGGTTCCATCCATCACTACAGCCTGGGGTTCCATCCCATCACTACAGTCTGGGGTTCCATCCCATCACTACAGCCTGGGGTTCCATCCATCACTACAGCCTGGGGTTCCATCCATCACTACAGCCTGGGGTTCCATCCCATCACTACAGCCTGGGGTTCCATCCCATCACTACAGCCTGGGGTTCCATCCCATCACTACAGCCTGGGGTTCCATCCCATCACTACAGCCTGGGGTTCCATCCCATCACTACAGTCTGGGGTTCCATCCCATCACTACAGCCTGGGGTTCCATCCATCACTACAGCCTGGGGTTCCATCCCATCACTACAGCCTGGGGTTCCATCCCATCACTACAGCCTGGGGTTCCATCCCATCACACTACAGTCTGGGGTTCCATCCCATCACTACAGCCTGGGGTTCCATCCCATCACTACAGCCTGGGGTTCCATCCCATCACTACAGCCTGGGGTTCCATCCCATCACTACAGCCTGGGGTTCCATCCCATCACTACAGCCTGGGGTTCCATCCCATCACTACAGCCTGGGGTTCCATCCCATCACTACAGCCTGGGGTTCCATCCCATCACTACAGCCTGGGGTTCCATCCCATCACTACAGCCTGGGGTTCCATCCCATCACTACAGCCTGGGGTTCCATCCCATCACTACAGTCTGGGGTTCCATCCATCACTACAGCCTGGGGTTCCATCCCATCACTACAGCCTGGGGTTCCATCCCATCACTACAGTCTGGGGTTCCATCCCATCACTACAGTCTGGGGTTCCATCCCATCACTACAGCCTGGGGTTCCATCCCATCACTACAGCCTGGGGTTCCATCCCATCACTACAGCCTGGGGTTCCATCCCATCACTACAGCCTGGGGTTCCATCCCATCACTACAGCCTGGGGTTCCATCCCATCACTACAGCCTGGGGTTCCATCCATCACTACAGTCTGGGGTTCCATCCCATCACTACAGTCTGGGGTTCCATCCCATCACTACAGTCTGGGGTTCCATCCATCACTACAGTCTGGGGTTCCATCCCATC
The DNA here is from genome assembly GCF_023373465.1 of Oncorhynchus keta. Taxonomy (NCBI): domain Eukaryota; kingdom Metazoa; phylum Chordata; class Actinopteri; order Salmoniformes; family Salmonidae; genus Oncorhynchus; species Oncorhynchus keta. Next base: position 1,253,760 of record NC_068433.1, read on the forward strand.
ACTACAGCCTGGGGTTCCATCCCATCACTACAGTCTGGGGTTCCATCCCATCACTACAGTCTGGGGTTCCATCCCATCACTACAGCCTGGGGTTCCATCCCATCACTACAGCCTGGGGTTCCATCCCATCACTACAGCCTGGGGTTCCATCCCATCACTACAGCCTGGGGTTCCATCCCATCACTACAGCCTGGGGTTCCATCCCATCACTACAGCCTGGGGTTCCATCCCATCACTACAGCCTGGGGTTCCATCCCATCACTACAGCCTGGGGTTCCATCCCATCACTACAGCCTGGGGTTCCATCCCATCACTACAGCCTGGGGTTCCATCCCATCACTACAGCCTGGGGTTCCATCCCATCACTACAGCCTGGGGTTCCATCCCATCACTACAGCCTGGGGTTCCATCCCATCACTACAGTCTGGGGTTCCATCCCATCACTACAGTCTGGGGTTCCATCCCATCACTACAGTCTGGGGTTCCATCCCATCACTACAGTCTGGGGTTCCATCCCATCACTACAGTCTGGGGTTCCATCCCATCACTACAGTCTGGGGTTCCATCCCATCACTACAGCCTGGGGTTCCATCCCATCACTACAGTCTGGGGTTCCATCCCATCACTACAGTCTGGGGTTCCATCCCATCACTACAGCCTGGGGTTCCATCCCATCACTACAGCCTGGGGTTCCATCCCATCACTACAGCCTGGGGTTCCATCCCATCACTACAGCCTGGGGTTCCATCCCATCACTACAGCCTGGGGTTCCATCCCATCACTACAGTCTGGGGTTCCATCCCATCACTACAGTCTGGGGTTCCATCCATCACTACAGCCTGGGGTTCCATCCCATCACTACAGCCTGGGGTTCCATCCCATCACTACAGTCTGGGGTTCCATCCCATCACTACAGCCTGGGGTTCCATCCATCACTACAGCCTGGGGTTCCATCCCATCACTACAGCCATCCCATCACTACAGCCTGGGGTTCCATCCCATCACTACAGCCTGGGGTTCCATCCCATCACTACAGCCTGGGGTTCCATCCCATCACTACAGCCTGGGGTTCCATCCCATCACTACAGCCTGGGGTTCCATCCCATCACTACAGCCTGGGGTTCCATCCCATCACTACAGCCTGGGGTTCCATCCCATCACTACAGCCTGGGGTTCCATCCCATCACTACAGCCTGGGGTTCCATCCCATCACTACAGCCTGGGGTTCCATCCCATCACTACAGCCTGGGGTTCCATCCCATCACTACAGTCTGGGGTTCCATCCCATCACTACAGTCTGGGGTTCCATCCCATCACTACAGCCTGGGGTTCCATCCCATCACTACAGCCTGGGGTTCCATCCCATCACTACAGTCTGGGGTTCCATCCCATCACTCAGCTGGGGTTCCATCCCATCACTACAGCCTGGGGTTCCATCCCATCACTACAGCCTGGGGTTCCATCCCATCACTACAGCCTGGGGTTCCATCCCATCACTACAGCCTGGGGTTCCATCCCATCACTACAGCCTGGGGTTCCATCCCATCACTACAGCCTGGGGTTCCATCCCATCACTACAGTCTGGGGTTCCATCCCATCACTACAGCCTGGGGTTCCATCCCATCACTACAGCCTGGGGTTCCATCCCATCACTACAGCCTGGGGTTCCATCCCATCACTACAGCCTGGGGTTCCATCCCATCACTACAGCCTGGGGTTCCATCCATCACTACAGTCTGGGGTTCCATCCCATCACTACAGCCTGGGGTTCCATCCCATCACTACAGCCTGGGGTTCCATCCCATCACTACAGCCTGGGGTTCCATCCCATCACTACAGCCTGGGGTTCCATCCCATCACTACAGCCTGGGGTTCCATCCATCACTACAGCCTGGGGTTCCATCCCATCACTACAGCCTGGGGTTCCATCCCATCACTACAGCCTGGGGTTCCATCCCATCACTACAGCCTGGGGTTCCATCCCATCACTACAGTCTGGGGTTCCATCCCATCACTACAGCCTGGGGTTCCATCCCATCACTACAGTCTGGGGTTCCATCCCATCACTACAGTCTGGGGTTCCATCCCATCACTACAGCCTGGGGTTCCATCCCATCACTACAGCCTGGGGTTCCATCCCATCACTACAGTCTGGGGTTCCATCCCATCACTACAGTCTGGGGTTCCATCCCATCACTACAGTCTGGGGTTCCATCCCATCACTACAGCCTGGGGTTCCATCCCATCACTACAGCCTGGGGTTCCATCCCATCACTACAGCCTGGGGTTCCATCCCATCACTACAGCCTGGGGTTCCATCCCATCACTACAGTCTGGGGTTCCATCCCATCACTACAGCCTGGGGTTCCATCCCATCACTACAGTCTGGGGTTCCATCCCATCACTACAGTCTGGGGTTCCATCCCATCACTACAGCCTGGGGTTCCATCCCATCACTACAGCCTGGGGTTCCATCCCATCACTACAGTCTGGGGTTCCATCCCATCACTACAGCCTGGGGTTCCATCCCATCACTACAGCCTGGGGTTCCATCCCATCACTACAGTACTGGGGTTCCATCCCATCACTACAGCCTGGGGTTCCATCCCATCAGCCTGGGGTTCCATCCCATCACTACAGCCTGGGGTTCCATCCCATCACTACAGCCTGGGGTTCCATCCCATCACTACAGCCTGGGGTTCCATCCCATCACTACAGCCTGGGGTTCCATCCATCACTACAGCCTGGGGTTCCATCCCATCACTACAGCCTGGGGTTCCATCCCATCACTACAGCCTGGGGTTCCATCCCATCACTACAGCCTGGGGTTCCATCCCATCACTACAGCCTGGGGTTCCATCCCACTCATCTATCACTACAGCCTGGGGTTCCATCCCATCACTACAGCCTGGGGTTCCATCCCATCACTACAGTCTGAGGTTCCATCCCATCACTACAGTCTGGGGTTCCATCCCATCACTACAGCCTGGGGTTCCATCCCATCAGTACAGCCTGGGGTTCCATCCCATCACTACAGGCCCAGCGTCGTCCGGGTTCGGGTGGCTTTACTGGGCTCCTCACGCTCAAGCGACTCCTTGTGACAGGCCGGGCGCCTGGGTTTGGGTTGTCAGCTGAACAGTGTTTCCTCCAACATATTGATACAGCTTCCAGGTTAAGCGAAAGAAGCGCGGCGTGGCGGGTCATGTTTCAGAGGATGCATGACTCAACCTTCTCCTCTCCCCGTTGGGGAGTTGCAGCGATGAGACAAGATTGTAATTGGATCACAACCGGGTATCACGGGGAGAAAAAGGGGGTAAAAAATATACAACAAAATATCTATATCATCTTTACATCTATTTTTTTAATGCTTCTATTGATGAAGATTGTCTGGGTGATGAAGGTTGTCTGGGAGATGAAGGTTGTCTGGGTGATGAAGGGTGTCTGTTGTCTGGGTGATGAAGGTTGTCTGGGTGATGAAGGTTGTCTGTTGTCTGGGAGATGAAGGTTGTCTGGGTGATGAAGGGTGTCTGTTGTCTGGGTGATGAAGGGTGTCTGTTGTCTGGGTGATGAAGGGTGTCTGTTGTCTGGGTGATGAAGGTTGTCTGGGTGATGAAAGTTGTCTGTTGTCTGGGTGATGAAGGTTGTCTGTTGTCTGGGTGATGAACGCTGTATGTTGTCTGGGTGATGAAGGTTGTCTGTGGCTCTGGGTGATGAAAGTTGTATGTTGCCTGGGTGATGAAGGTTGTCTGTGGCTCTGGGTGATGAAGGTTGTCTGGGTGATGAAGGTTGTCTGGGTGATGAAGGTTGTCTGTGGCTCTGGGTGATCAAGGTTGCCTGTGGCTCTGGGTGATGAAGGTTGCCTGTGGCTCTGGGTGATGAAGGTTGCCTGTGGCTCTGGGTGATGAAGGTTGCCTGTGGCTCTGGGTGATGAAGGTTGCCTGTGGCTCTGGGTGATGAAGGTTGCCTGTGGCTCTGGGTGATGAAGGTTGCCTGTGGCTCTGGGTGATGAAGGTTGCCTGTGGCTCTGGGTGATGAAGGTTGTCTGGGTGATGAAGGTTGTCTGTGGCTCTGGGTGATGAAGGTTGCCTGTGGCTCTGGGTGATGAAGGTTGCCTGTGGCTCTGGGTGATGAAGGTTGTCTGTGGCTCTGGGTGATGAAAGTTGTCTGGGTGATGAAGGTTGCCTGTGGCTCTGGGTGATGAAGGTTGCCTGTGGCTCTGGGTGATGAAGGTTGTCTGTGGCTCTGGGTGATCAAGGTTGTCTGTGGCTCTGGGTGATGAAGGTTGCCTGTGGCTCTGGGTGATGAAGGTTGCCTGTGGCTCTGGGTGATGAAAGTTGTCTGGGTGATGAAGGTTGTCTGTGGCTCTGGGTGATGAAGGTTGCCTGTGGCTCTGGGTGATGAAGGTTGCCTGTGGCTCTGGGTGATGAAAGTTGTCTGGGTGATGAAGGTTGTCTGTGGCTCTGGGTGATGAAGGTTGTCTGTGGCTCTGGGTGATTTCTTGATCTATAATTAGTTTCCCATTTATCCAGAGTTCGGAGTTCCCAACCCTGATGGTGCCGAAGGAGATGGTCGCCTTCGAGTCCTCAGGAAACTATGCAGTATTTTTTTTTTATGTATTATTTCTCACATTGTGACCCCAGGAAATCTGAAGTCTTATTACATACAGCCGGGAAGAACTATTGGATATAAGAGCAATGTGAATTTACCACAACTACCACGACTACCAGGACCAACACCCAGGACAATGGATCTAATTCCAGTAGTCGACCCAAAACAATGGCACATCAGAAAGGGCAGACGAAGAGGTCAGCTGCTCCATAGACGTGCACATCGCCCACCGCTCCCGAGTACTAGCCCATCCCCCTCTCGACAACACGGCAAACAACATTCGAGCAAGGGTTGTCTTCCAGAGAGACATCAGAGATGGTAACATTCTCTGTTTCATGGAAACATGGCTCTCTCGGGATATGCTGTCAGAATCGTGCGTCATGCCGACAGAAACATGCATCGTTCCTGACAGAAACAAACACCTCTCTGGGAAGAAGGGCGGGGGTGTATGCCTCATGATTAACAACTCATGGTGTAATCACAACAACATACAGGACCTCAAGTCATTCTGCTCACCCAACCTAGAATTCCTTACACTCAATTGCCGGCCATTTCACCTACCAAGAGAATTCCCGTCAATTAGTCACAGCTTGTCAGCTCGGGGGTTTGAACTCACTTACTAGTCCAACGCTCTAACCACTAGGCCAATCTGCCGCCCCAATTAGTCACAGCTGTGTACCCCTCAAGCAGAGACCAAGACGGCTCTCAAGGAACGTCATTGGACTATGTGAACAGGAAATATCCTGAGGCTGCATTTATTGTAGCTGAGAATTTTAACAAAGCAAATTTGAGAACAAGGCTCCCTAAATTCTATCAGCATATTGACAGTAGTACTAAAACGCTGGATCACTGCTCCTCTAACTTCCGTGATGCATACAAGACCCTCCCTCGCCCTCCCTTCGGTAAATCCGACCGCGACTCCATCTTGCTCCTACCGTCCTATAGGCAGAAACTCGAACAGGATGTACCAGTGACAAGAACCATTCAACGCTGGTCCGACCAATCGGAAGCCACGCTTCAAGAATATGTTCCCGTCAGCCTCAGAGAACAACATCGACTTATACGTGTTTATAAAGAAGAGATGTTGTTCCCACTGTGACTATTAAAACCTACCCTAACCAGAAACTGTGGATGGATGGCTGCATTCGCGCAAAACTGAAAGTGCAAACCACCGCATTTAACCATGAAAAGAGGTCTGGGAATATGGCTGAATATAAACAGTGTAGTTATTCCCCGCGCAAGGCAATCAAACAAGGGAAATGCCAGTACAGGGACAAGGCGGTGTCGCAATTCAACGGCTCAGACACGAGACGTATGTGGCAGGGTCTACGGGAAATCACAGACTACAAAGATAACACCAGCCACGTCATGGACACCGGTGTCACGCTTCCAGACAATCTAAACACCTTATTTACCCGCAAAGGTAACTGAACTAAACGACTATCGGCCCCGTAGCACTCACTTCTGTCGTCATGAAGTGCTTTGAGAGACTAGTTAAGGATCATATCACCTCCCCCTTTACCTGACACCCTAGACCCACTTCAGTTTGCATACCGCCCCAACAGGTCCATAGACGACGCAATCGTCATCACACTGCCCTATCCCATCTGGACAAGAGGAATACCTATGTAAGAATGCTGTTCATTAACTACATCTCAGCATTCAACACCATAGTACACCATAGTACCCTCCAAACTCAACATTAAACTGGAGGCCTTGGGACTCAACCCCGCTCTGTGCAGTTGGGTCCTGGACTTCCTGACGGGCCACCCCCAGGTGGTGAAGGTAGGAAACAACATCTCCATTTTGCTGACCCTCAACACTGGGGCCCCACAAGGGTGCGTGCTCAGCCCCCTCCTGTTCACCCATGACTGCGTGGCCATGCACGCCTCCGACTCAATCATCAAGTTTGCAGACGTGGGCGAGTAGTGGGCTTGATTACCAACAACGACGAGACGGCCTACAGGGAGGAGGTGAGGGCCCCTCTGTTCTACTGTTCACTCGCCGTCCAATCAAAATGTAGTTCAGAACATTAGTGTTTGATTTTAGTGTGAATTAGGTAGTTGTTGGGAATTATTAGATATTACTGCACTGTTGGAACTAGAAGCACAAGCATTTCGTGAACTCACAATAACATCTGCTAAACATGTGACCAATAACATCTGTTAACCATGTGACCAATAACATCTGCTAACCATGTGACCAATAACATCTGCTAACCATGTGACCAATAACATCTGCTAAACATCTGCTAACCATGTGACCAATAACATCTGCTAACCATGTGACCAATAACATCTGCTGACCATGTAACCAATAACATCAGCTAACCATGTGTAGCCAATAACATTTGATTTGAATGTGTAGATTTGTTTTCTTACCTGCAGTCCAGAACCTCAGCCACAGACATGACCTTCTGAGAAACAAACTGGAGGAGAGAGGTCAGGGGTTAGAGGTCAGAGTTTAACTGGAGAGAGGTCAGGGTGTAGAGGTCAGGGTTTAACTAGAGGAGAGAGAGGTCAGGGGTTAACTGGAGGAGAGAGAGGTCAGGGTTTAACTGGAGGAGAGAGAGGTCTGGGGTTAACTGGAGGAGAGAGAGGTCAGGGTTTAGAGGTCAGGGTTTAACTAGAGGAGAGAGAGGTCAGGGGTTAACTGGAGGAGAGAGAGGTCAGGGTTTAGAGGTCAGGGGTTAAATGGAGGAGAGAGAAGTCAGGGTTCAGAGGTCAGGGGTTAACTGGAGGAGAGAGAAGTCAGGGTTTAGAGGTCAGGGGTTAACTGGAGGAGAGAGAAGTCAGGGTTTAGAGGTCAGGGTTTAACTGGAGGAGAGAGAAGTCAGGGTTTAGAGGTCAGGGTTTAACTGGAGGAGAGAGAGGCCAGGGTGTAGAGGTCAGGGTTTAACTGGAGGAGAGAGAGGTCAGGGTGTAGAGGTCAGGTATTACAGTTAGTGATAACTTCAAGGCTGGGGTGTGTTCATTGAACATTTTTCCTACGTTGTGTGACGGTTTGCACTGAAGAACACGTTTCCCCAAAACGGTGCACAACATTCTTCAACAGACCAAGAGGTACATTCATGTTTGGTGGGTGTGGCCTGGGTGTGTGGGGTGTGGCCTGATCAGGCACAGACAGGGTTCGACTAGTTTGGTAACTACTGGTCACATGTATAAAGTATTTCAGATAGGACGAGTCTGGGTAACTACTGGCTACAGTATTTCAGACAGGACTAGTCTGGGTAACTACTGGCTACAGTATTTCAGACAGGACTAGTCTGGGTAACTACATGTCTACAGTATTTCAGACAGGACTAGTTTGGTAATTACTGGCTACAATATTTCAGGCAGGACTAGTTTGGTAACTACTGGCTACAGTATTTCAGACAGGACTAGCCTGGGTAACTACTGGCTACAGTATTTCAGACAGGACTAGCTTGGGTAACTACTGGCTACAGTATTTCAGACAGGACTAGTTTGGTAACTACTGGCTACAGTATTTCAGACAGGACTAGTTTGGTAACTACTGGCTACAGTATTTCAGACAGGACTAGCCTGGGTACTGGCTACTTTCAGACAGGACTAGCCTGGGTAACTACTGGTATATTTCAGACAGGACTAGTTTGGTAACTACTGGCTACAGTATTTCAGACAGGACTAGTTTGGTAACTACTGGCTACAGTATTTCAGACAGGACTAGTCTAGGTAACTACATGTCTACAGTATTTCAGACAGGACTAGTTTGGTAACTACTGGCTACAGTATTTCAGACAGGACTAGTCTGGGTAACTACTGGCTACAGTATTTCAGACAGGACTAGTCTGGGTAACTACATGTCTACAGTATTTCAGACAGGACTAGTCTAGGTAACTACATGTCTACAGTATTTCAGGCAGGACTAGTTTGGTAACTACTGGCTACAGTATTTCAGATAGGACTAGTCTGGGTAACTACTGGCTACAGTATTTCAGACAGGACTAGTTTGGGTAACTACTGGCTACAGTATTTCAGACAGGACTAGTCTGGGTAACTACATGTTACAGTATTTCAGATAGGACTAACTACTGTCTACAGTATTTCAGATAGGACAGTATTGTCTACAGTATTTCAGATAGGACTAGTCTGGGTAACTGTCTACAGTATTTCAGATAACTACTGGCTACAGTATATTTCAGGCAGGACTAGTTTGGTAACTACTGGCTACTAGTCTGGTCTGTAACTACTGGCTACAGTATTTCAGACAGGACTAGTTTGGGTAACTACTGGCTACAGTATTTCAGATTAGTCTGGGTAACTACTGGCTCAGTATTTCAGGCAGGACTAGTTTGGGTAACTACTGGCTGGTTAGTCTGGGTAACTACTGGCTACAGTATTTCAGACAGGACTAGTTTGGGTAACTACTGGCTACAGTATTTCAGACAGGACTAGTTTGGTAACTACTGGCTACAGTATTTCAGACAGGACTAGCCTGGGTAACTACTGGCTACAGTATTTCAGACAGGACTAGTCTGGTGGTTATATGTCAGACAGGACTAGTCTGGTGGTTATATGTCAGACAGGACTAGTCTGGTGGTTATATGTCAGACAGGACTAGTCTGGTGGTTATATGTCAGACAGGACTAGTCTGGTGGTTATATGTCAGACAGGACTAGTCTGGTGGTTATATGTCTGGTGGTTATATGTCAGACAGGACTAGTCTGGTGGTTATATGTCAGACAGGACTAGTCTGGTGGTTATATGTCAGACAGGACTAGTCTGGTGGTTATATGTCAGACAGGACTAGTCTGGTGGTTATATGTCAGACAGGACTAGTCTGGTGGTTATATGTCAGACAGGACTAGTCTGGTGGTTATATGTTTGGTGGTTATATGTCAGACAGGACTAGTCTGGTGGTTATATGTCAGACAGGACTAGTCTGGTGGTTATATGTCAGACAGGACTAGTCTGGTGGTTATATGTCAGACAGGACTAGTCTGGTGGTTATATGTCAGACAGGACTAGTCTGGTGGTTATATGTCAGACAGGACTAGTCTGGTGGTTATATGTCAGACAGGACTAGTCTGGTGGTTATATGTCAGACAGGACTAGTCTGGTGGTTATATGTCAGACAGGACTAGTCTGGTGGTTATATGTCAGACAGGACTAGTCTGGTGGTTATATGTCAGACAGGACTAGTCTGGTGGTTATATGTCAGACAGGACTAGTCTGGTGGTTATATGTCAGACAGGACTAGTCTGGTGGTTATATGTCAGACAGGACTAGTCTGGTGGTTATATGTCAGACAGGACTAGTCTGGTGGTTATATGTCAGAACAGGACTAGTCTGGTGGTTATATGTCAGACAGGACTAGTCTGGTGGTTATATGTCAGACAGGACTAGTCTGGTGGTTATATGTCAGACAGGGCTAGTCTGGTGGTTATATGTCAGAAAGGACTAGTCTGGTGGTTATATGTCAGACAGGACTAGTCTGGTGGTTATATGTCAGAAAGGACTAGTCTGGTGGTTATATGTCAGACAGGACTAGTCTGGTGGTTATATGTCAGACAGGACTAGTCTGGTGGTTATATGTCAGAAAGGACTAGTCTGGTGGTTATATGTCAGAAAGGACTAGTCTGGTGGTTATATGTCAGAAAGGACTAGTCTGGTGGTTATATGTCAGAAAGGACTAGTCTGGTGGTTATATGTCAGAAAGGACTAGTCTGGTGGTTATATGTCAGAAAGGACTAGTCTGGTGGTTATATGTCAGAAAGGACTAGTCTGGTGGTTATATGTCAGACAGGACTAGTCTGGTGGTTATATGTCAGAAAGGACTAGTCTGGTGGTTATATGTCAGACAGGACTAGTCTGGTGGTTATATGTCAGACAGGACTAGTCTGGTGGTTATATGTCAGAAAGGACTAGTCTGGTGGTTATATGTCAGAAAGGACTAGTCTGGTGGTTATATGTCAGAAAGGACTAGTCTGGTGGTTATATGTCAGAAAGGACTAGTCTGGTGGTTATATGTCAGAAAGGACTAGTCTGGTGGTTATATGTCAGAAAGGACTAGTCTGGTGGTTATATGTCAGAAAGGACTAGTCTGGTGGTTATATGTCAGAAAGGACTAGTCTGGTGGTTATATGTCAGACAGGACTAGTCTGGTGGTTATATGTCAGAAAGGACTAGTCTGGTGGTTATATGTCAGACAGGACTAGTCTGGTGGTTATATGTCAGACAGGACTAGTCTGGTGGTTATATGTCAGAAAGGACTAGTCTGGTGGTTATATGTCAGAAAGGACTAGTCTGGTGGTTATATGTCAGAAAGGACTAGTCTGGTGGTTATATGTCAGAAAGGACTAGTCTGGTGGTTATATGTCAGAAAGGACTAGTCTGGTGGTTATATGTCAGAAAGGACTAGTCTGGTGGTTATATGTCAGAAAGGACTAGTCTGGTGGTTATATGTCAGAAAGGACTAGTCTGGTGGTTATATGTCAGAAAGGACTAGTCTGGTGGTTATATGTCAGAAAGGACTAGTCTGGTGGTTATATGTCAGACAGGACTAGTCTGGTGGTTATATGTCAGACAGGACTAGTCTGGTGGTTATATGTCAGAAAGGACTAGTCTGGTGGTTATATGTCAGACAGGACTAGTCTGGTGGTTATATGTCAGACAGGACTAGTCTGGTGGTTATATGTCAGACAGGACTAGTCTGGTGGTTATATGTCAGAAAGGACTAGTCTGGTGGTTATATGTCAGAAAGGACTAGTCTGGTGGTTATATGTCAGAAAGGACTAGTCTGGTGGTTATATGTCAGAAAGGACTAGTCTGGTGGTTATATGTCAGAAAGGACTAGTCTGGTGGTTATATGTCAGAAAGGACTAGTCTGGTGGTTATATGTCAGAAAGGACTAGTCTGGTGGTTATATGTCAGACAGGACTAGTCTGGTGGTTATATGTCAGACAGGACTAGTCTGGTGGTTATATGTCAGAAAGGACTAGTCTGGTGGTTATATGTCAGACAGGACTAGTCTGGTGGTTATATGTCAGAAAGGACTAGTCTGGTGGTTATATGTCAGAAAGGACTAGTCTGGTGGTTATATGTCAGAAAGGACTAGTCTGGTGGTTATATGTCAGAAAGGACTAGTCTGGTGGTTATATGTCAGACAGGACTAGTCTGGTGGTTATATGTCAGACAGGACTAGTCTGGTGGTTATATGTCAGAAAGGACTAGTCTGGTGGTTATATGTCAGAAAGGACTAGTCTGGTGGTTATATGTCAGAAAGGACTAGTCTGGTGGTTATATGTCAGACAGGACTAGTCTGGTGGTTATATGTCAGACAGGACTAGTCTGGTGGTTATATGTCAGACAGGACTAGTCTGGTGGTTATATGTCAGACAGGACTCATCAGAATGGGTTGCTTTCCTCTGGCTCACCTGGGAGTAGGGCGTGGTCAGGAGTGGGTGGGTCAGGGTGTGGATCCTCCAATCAGATCGCACAAGGAGGGAGGGGTTCGTATGGAGCACTACACCACTCCTCCCAGCAACACGACAGCCAATCAGAACACTGGGATCCTGAGTGACAGGAACACAGGCCAATCAGGCAGTAAAACACTCCACGTAACAAAAAGCTTTACTAGATCAAAAGAAAACAACCCAAGTCTTCTAGTTTATTAATTCGGCCATTTTGAAATTACCACACACAGAACTGGAAAAAGCCAGACATACACATGAGTTAAATAATGTAGGATAACACACAACACAGTCTGGGACTTATTTCCATTGTGGTCCTCCTGAGACAAGATGGATGGACAAGATCCAACACGGTATGACAGAGAAGTCAAAAACCTTGTGTGGAAGAGAGAGGGATGGAGGGAGACATGGCGAGGGGGATGAGGGAGGGAGACAGAGGGAGGGAGGTGGAGGGAGACAGAGGGAGGGAGGTGGAGGGAGGGAGACAGAGCGAGGGAGGTGGAGGGAGGGAGACAGAGCGAGGGGGTGGAGGGAGGGAGGGAGACAGAACGAGGGGGTGGAGGGAGGGAGGGAGACAGAACGAGGGGGTGGAGGGAGGGAGGAGACAGAGCGAGGGGGAGGTGGAGGGAGGGAAACAGACAGAGGGGGGTGGAGGGAGGTGGAGGGAGGGAGACAGAGCGAAGGGGGTGGAGGGAGGGAGGGAGACAGAACAGAGGGAGGTGGAGGGAGACAGAGCGAGGGGGTGGAGGGAGGTGGAGGGAGGGAGACAGAGACGAGGGGGTGGAGGGAGGGAGGGAGACAGAACGAGGGGGGTGGAGGGAGGGAGACAGAGCGAGGGGGGTGGAGGGAGGGAGACAGAACGAGGGGGGTGGAGGGAGGGAGGGAGACAGAACGAGGGGGTGGAGGGAGGGAGACAGAACGAGGGGGAGGGAGGGAGGGAGACAGAGCGAGGGGGGTGGAGGGAGGGAGACAGAACGAGGGAGGTGGAGGGATACAGACGGAGGAATGGAGAGAGAAGGATGGCGGGAGGGATAGAGACAGAGAGAGGAATGAGGGAGGGATAGAGACAGACAGAGAGAGAGGGATAGAGGGAGACAGAGAGAGAGGAATGAGGGAGGGATAGAGACAGACAGAGAGAGGGGAATGAGGGAGGGATAGAGACAGACAGAGAGAGAGGATAGAGACAGACAGAGAGAGAGGGATGGAAGGAGACAGACAGAGAGAGAGGGATGGAGGGAGGGATAGAGACAGACAGACAGAGAGAGGGATGGAAGGAGACAGACAGAGAGAGAGGGGATGGAAGGAGACAGACAGAGAGAGAGGGATAGAGGGAGACAGAGAGAGAGGAATGAGGGAGGGATAGAGACAGACAGAGAGAGAGGGATGGAAGGAGACAGACAGAGAGAGAGGGATGGAAGGAGACAGAGAGAGAGAGAGGGATGGAGGGAGGGATAGAGTACCTGGGTGTTAGGAGCGATGAGTCTGTAGAAAGATCCAGCCTGGATCAGAGGAAACCAGCGTACTGATGACCTCACAAACAACAGCTCTACCTGAGTGAGGGAGACAGAAACAGACAGACACCAGAGGGAGATGGAGACAGAAACAGAGCGAGAGCGAGACAGACACCAGAGGGAGATGGAGACAGAAACAGAGCGAGAGGGAGACAGACACCAGAGGGAGACAGACACCAGAGGGAGACAGACTCCAGAGGGAGATGGAGACAGAAACAGAGCGAGAGGGAGACAGACACCAGAGGGAGACAGACACCAGAGGGAGACAGACACCAGAGAGACAGACACCAGAGGGAGACAGACACCAGAGGGAGAGGGAGACAGAAACAGAGCGAGAGGGAGACAGACACCAGAGGGAGACAGACACCAGACAGACACCAGAGGGAGAGGGAGACAGAAACAGAGCGAAAGGGAGAAAGACACAAGAGGAGAGACAGAGGGAGACAGAGCGAGAGAGAGGTCTTGATCAGCTGAACTCCTGCATTTTTCAGCATGTTCATAAAAAATATATATATTTACAGTGAGATAAACTTGGATTTTTTTGTCAGGAACATATACAGGATACTACCCTCTACAACACTATGTCACCAGGACATATACAGGATACTACCCTCTACAACACTATGTCACCAGGACATATACAGGATGCTACCCTCTACAACACTATGTCACCAGGACATATACAGGATACTACCATCTACAACACTATGTCACCAGGACATATACAGGATACTACCCTCTACAACACTACAACACTATGTCACCAGGACATATACAGGATACTACCCTCTACAACACTATGTCACCAGGACATATACAGGATACTACCCTCCACAACACTATGTCACCAGGACATATACAGGATACTACCCTCTACAACACTATGTCACCAGGACATATACAGGATACTAACCTCCACAACACTATGTCACCAGGACATATACAGGATACTACCCTCTACAACACTATGTCACCAGGACATATACATGATACTACCCTCCACAACATATCCTTCACTATGTCACCAGGACATATACAGGATACTACCCTCTACAACACTATGTCACCAGGACATATACAGGATACTACCCTCCACAACATATCCTTCACTATGTCACCAGGACATATACAGGATACTACCCTCTACAACACTATGTCACCAGGACATATACATGATACTACCCTCCACAACATATCCTTCACTATGTCACCAGGACATATACAGGATACTACCCTCTACAACACTATGTCACCAGGACATATACAGGATACTACCCTCCACAACATATCCTTCACTATGTCACCAGGACATATACAGGATACTACCCTCTACAACACTATGTCACCAGGACATATACATGATACTACCCTCTACAACACTATGTCACCAGGACATATACAGGATACTACCCTCTACAACACTATGTCACCAGGACATATACAGGATACTACCCTCTACAACACTATGTCACCAGGACATATACAGGAAACTACCCTCTACAACACTATGTCACCAGGACATATACAGGATACTACCCTCTACAACACTATGTCACCAGGACATATACAGGATACTACCCTCTACAACACTATGTCACCAGGACATATACAGGAAACTACCCTCTACAACACTATGTCACCAGGACATATACAGGATACTACCCTTCACAACACTATGTCACCAGGACATATACAGGATACTACCCTCTACAACACTATGTCACCAGGACATATACAGGATACTACCATCTACAACACTATGTCACCAGGACATATACAGGATACTACCCTTCACAACACTATGTCACCAGGACATATACAGGATACTACCCTCTACAACACTACAACACTATGTCACCAGGACATATACAGGATACTACCCTCTACAACACTATGTCACCAGGACATATACAGGATACTACCATCTACAACACTATGTCACCAGGACATATACAGGATACTACCCTCTACAACACTATGTCACCAGGACATATACAGGATACTACCCTTCACAACACTATGTCACCCCAGGACATATACAGGATACTACCCTCCACAACACTATGTCATTAGGACATATACAGGATACTACCCTCTACAACATATACAGGATACTACCCTCTACAACACTACAACACTATGTCACCAGGACATATACAGGATACTACCCTGGAACTACAACACTATGTCACCAGGACATATACAGGATACTAACCTCTACAACACTATGTCACCAGGACATATACAGGCTACTACCCACTACAACACTATGTCACCAGGACATATACAGGATACTACCTCTACAACACTATGTCACCAGGACATATACAGGATACTAACCTCTACAACACTATGTCACCAGGACATATACAGGATACTACCCACTACAACACTATGTCACCAGGACATATACAGGATACTACCCTCTACAACACTATGTCACCAGGACATATACAGGATACTACCCTCCACAACACTATGTCACCTGGACATATACAGGATACTACCTCTACAACACTATGTCACCAGGACATATACAGGATACTACCCTCTACAACACTATGTCACCCTGGACATATACAGGATACTACCCTCTACAACACTATGTCACCTGGACATATACAGGATACTACCTCTACAACACTATGTCACCAGGACATATACAGGATACTACCCTCTACAACACTATGTCACCAGGACATATACAGGATACTACCCTCTACAACACTATGTCACCAGGACATATACAGGATACTACCCACTACAACACTATGTCACCAGGACATATACAGGATAGTACCCTCTACAACACTATGTCACCAGGACATATACAGGATACTACCCTCTACAACACTTTGTCACCAGGACATATACAGGATACTACCCTCCACAACATAACCTTCACTATGTCACCAGGACATATACAGGAAACTACCCTCTACAACACTATGTCACCAGGACATATACAGGATACTACCCTTCACAACACTATGTCACCAGGACATATACAGGATACTACCCTCTACAACACTATGTCACCAGGACATATACAGGATACTACCCTCTACAACACTATGTCACCAGGACATATACAGGATACTACCCTCCACTATGTCACCAGGACATATACAGGATACTACCCTCTACAACACTATGTCACCAGGACATATACAGGATACTACCCTCTACAACACTATGTCACCAGGACATATACAGGATACTACCCTCTACAACACAACCTTCACTATGTCACCAGGACATATACAGGATACTACCCTCTACAACACTATGTCACCAGGACATATACAGGATACTACCTCTACAACACTATGTCACCAGGACATATACAGGATACTACCCTCCACAACACTGTCACCAGGACATATACAGGATACTACCTGGAACAACACTATGTCACCAGGACATATACAAGATACTACCCTCTACAACACTATGTCACCAGGACATATACAGGATACCACCCTCTACAACACTATGTCACCAGGACATATACAGGATACTACCCTCTACAACACTATGTCACCAGGACATATACAGGATACTACCCTCTACAACACTATGTCACCAGGACATATACAGGATACTACCTGGAACTACAACACTATGTCACCAGGACATATACAGGAAACTACCTCTACAACACTATGTCACCAGGACATATACAGGATACTACCCTCTACAACACTATGTCACCAGGACATATACAGGATACTACCCTCTACAACACTATGTCACCAGGACATATACAGGATACTACCCTTCACAACACTATGTCACCAGGACATATACAGGATACTACCCTTCACAACACTATGTCACCAGGACATATACAGGATACTACCCTCTACAACACTATGTCACCAGGACATATACAGGATACTACCATCTACAACACTATGTCACCAGGACATATACAGGATACTACCCTCTACAACATAACCTTCACTATGTCACCAGGAAATATACAGGATACTACCCTCCACAACACTATGTCACCAGGAAATATACAGGATACTACCCTCCACTATGTCACCAGGACATATACAGGATACTACCCTCCACTATGTCACCAGGACATATACAGGATACTACCCTTCACAACAATCTTCACCCCAAATCAAAACTCAAAACCTGATTTTGGATGGAATCACCTGGAAGGGTGATTAGGGTTAAGACAAGAGGCTTAAAACGACCAAATATTATTATTCTAAACATTTACAGCAAATGCTCTGGAAAACAGAAACCTGAAAACACCATCCAACCTGGAACCTGAAATCACCATCATACTGGAACTGAAAACACCATCCAACCTGGAACTGAAAACACCATCATACTGGAACTGAAAACACCATCCAACCTGGAACCTGAAAACACCATCCAACCTGGAACTGAAAACACCATCCAACCTGGAACCTGAAAACACCATCCAACCTGGAACTGAAAACACCATCCAACCTGGAACCTGAAAACACCATCCAACCTGGAACCTGAAAACACCATCCAACCTGGAACTGAAAACACCGTCCAACCTGGAACCTGAAAACACCATCCAACCTGGAACCTGAAAACACCATCCAACCTGGAACTGAAAACACCGTCCAACCTGGAACCTGAAAACACCATCCAACCTGGAACCTGAAAACACCATCCAACCTGGAACTGAAAACACCATCCAACCTGGAACTGAAAACACCATCCAACCTGGAACTGAAAACACCATCCAACCTGGAACCGAAAACACCATCCAACCTGGAACCTGAAAACACCATCCAACCTGGAACTGAAAACACCATCCAACCTGGAACCTGAAAACACCATCCAACCTGGAACTGAAAACACCATCCAACCTGGAACCTGAAAACACCATCCAACCTGGAACTGAAAACACCATCCATCCTGGAACTGAAAACACCGTCCAACCTGGAACTGAAAACACCATCCAACCTGGAACTGAGTGAGTAATGTTTAGTCTGAAACTATATTTAATTTGCAAAAGAAGAAAAAAGCCAAGAAGAAAAATACATGACAATACTTTACAAGAACTGAATGCTAAATTAAATTCAATTAGCCCTGACGTATCAATGGAGAGGTGCCCTTTAGCCCAACAATGGCAGGAGAGTCGAACAGTTTACCCAAATGGAGAGACCATCCCCTGGCATGGAGCTATCCCGCTGTTCAGAGGTCATTAAAATAAAGTACCCTGTGCATGTAAAGAACGAGAAGGCAAGAAAAGATCACAAGATGAAGCTCCTTATGGAAAATCAAGAGACACTTTTTGCTGACTATTATAAAAATGCAACCTCCTCTTCCACACAAACCATCCCCTGGTACAGTGTTATATTAACCAGACCATCCCCTGGTACAGTGCTATATTAACCAGACCATCCCCTGGTACAGTGCTATATTAACCAGACCATCCCCTGGTACAGTGCTATATTAACCAGACCATCCCCTGGTACAGTGTTATATTAACCAGACCATCCCCTGGTACAGTGCTATATTAACCAGACCATCCCCTGGTACAGTGCTATATTAACCAGACCATCCCCTGGCATGGAGCTATATTAACCAGACCATCCCCTGGCACAGTGCTATATTAACCAGACCATCCCCTGGTACAGTGCTATATTAACCAGACCATCCCCTGGTACAGTGCTATATTAACCAGACCATCCCCTGGTACAGTGTTATATTAACCAGACCATCCCCTGGTACAGTGCTATATTAACCAGACCATCCCCTGGTACAGTGCTATATTAACCAGACCATCCCCTGGCACAGTGTTATATTAACCAGACCATCCCCTGACACAGTAAAATATCCTCCGTGTACAACGTAAAACACCAAATAATGCAGAGCAGAATTAGGCCGATACCCACTAATTATCACAATCCAGAAAAGAGCTGTTAAATTCTACAACCACCTAAAAGGAAGCGATTCCCAAACCTTCCATAACGAAGCCATCACCTACAGAGAGATGAACCTGGAGAAGAGTCCCCTAAGCAAGCTGGTCCTGGAGCTCTGTTCACAAACACACCCCACAGAGCCCCAGGACAACAGCACAATTAGACCCAATCAAATCATGAGAAAACAAAAAGATAATTACTTGACACAATGGAAAGAATTAACAAAAAAACAGAGCAAACTAGAATGCTATTTGGCCCTAAACAGAGTACACAGCGGCAGAATACCTGACCACTGTGACTGACCCAAAATTAAGGAAAGCTTTGACTATGTACAGACTCAGTGAGCATAGCCTTGCTATTGAGAAAGGCCGCCGTAGGCAGACATGGCTCTCAAGAGAAGACAGGCTATGTGCTCACTGCCCACAAAATGAGGTGGAAACTGAGCTGCACTTCCTAACCTCCTGCCCAATGTATGACCATATTAGAGAGACATATTTCCATCAGATTATACAGATCCACAAAGAATTAGAAAATAAACCCAATTTTGATAAATTCCCATATCTACTGGGTGAAATACCACAGTGTGCATCACAGCAGCAAGATTTGTGACCTGTTGCCACAAGAAAAGGGCAACCAGTGAAGAACAAACACCATTGTAAATACAACCCATATTTATGCTTATTTATTTAATCTTGTGTCCTTTAACCATTTGCACATCGTTACAACACTGTATATAGACATAATATGACTTGTAATGTCTTTATTCTTTTGTAACTTCTGTGAGTGTAATGTTTACTGTTCATTTTTATTGTTTATTTCACTTCGTTTTTATCTATTTGACTTGCTTTGCCAATGTTAACACGTTTCCCAATAAAAACCCTTGAATTGAAATGAGAGACAGAAACAGACAGAGAGAGAGAGAGAGAGAGAGAGAAGGAGAGAGAGAGAGAGAAAGGAGAGAGAGAGAGAGAGAGAGGAGAGAGAAAGGAGAGAGAGAGAGAGAGAGAGAGAGAAAGGAGAGAGAGAGAGAGAGAGAGAGAAAGACAGGGGATACTCTCACCGTTCTGGTCTGTCCGTCTGTCTCTCTCTCCTGTAATGGACAGTTCCTGGGGTCCCGCCCCCACCGCTGAATTTGACCAATGAGATCAGCCCTCACAGAGAAACACAGAGATAACCCAGCCTCTTCTCCCTCACAGGCAATCCCCTCGTTCCGCCAGGCCACGCCCTCCTTTCCTTCCACACACATCACCACGGAGATACAGGGCCGGTCGCCTGGCAATGAGGCTCCTCCTCCTGGTTGGGAGTAGGTCTCGTTCTCTGTGTGGTTTTGTCGTGCTCTCTTGGCCCCTCCCTCTCTCTCCTCTTTCTTTTCCTCTATCCTCTCTTCTTCTCTGCTCCTCTTCTTCCTCTCAGAACCGTCATCTCTCCTCTCCTCCCTCTCTTCTCCCCCTTTCTCTCTCCTCTCCTCCCTCTCTTCTCCCCCTTTCTCTCTCCTCTCCTCCCTCTCTTCTCCCCCTTTCTCTCTCCTCTCCTCCCTCTCTTCTCCCCCTTTCTCTCTCCTCTCCTCCCTCTCTTCTCCCCCTTTCTCTCTCCTCTCCTCCCTCTCTTCTCCCCCTTTCTCTCTCCTCTCCTCCCTCTCTTCTCCCCCTTTGTCTCTCCTCTCCCTCTCCTCCCTCTCTTCTCCCCCTTTCTCTCTCCTCTCCTCCCTCTCTCTCTCTGTCTCTCTCCTCTCCACCCTCTCTCCTCCTGTCGTTCTGAGAAGGAGTGATGCCATGGCAGCAGAGGGGCTGAGAATCTGGAGGTCGTTCAGACACAGCTGGATGTACACCCTGGAACACACACACACTATTATAACAAAGACACACACATTACTTATTACGTGTATGTGTGTGTGTGTGTGTGTGTGTGTGTGTGTGTGTGTGTGTGTGTGTGTGTGTGTGTGTGTGTGTGTGTGTGTGTGTGTGTGTGTGTGTACCTGCAGTGTCTGTGTGTGATGTAACTGTCCTGGTCCAGGTGTCTGTATGAAGGGAACTCTGATTGGAGGAATCTCTCCATCACCATGGTGAACCTCTGCACACACACCAAGCAACCTGTAGACACACACATTACACACACACATTATAAATGCACACACACACAAATTATGAACCTTTTGTGGCTAGGGGGTAGTATTTTCATTTTTGGACAAAAAAACATTCCCGTAGAGTAAACGGGATATTTTGTCAGGACAAGATGCTAGAATATGCATATAATTGACAGCTTTGGATAGAAAACACTCTAACGTTTCCAAAACTGTAAAGATATTGTCTGTGAGTATAACAGAACTGATGTTGCAGGCGAAAACCTGAGAAAATCCAATCCGGAAGTGACTCATGTTTTGAAAGCTCTGCGTTCCAATGAGTCCCTATTCAGCTGTGAATGTGCTATCAACCAGCTTATGCTTTCTACATATTCCCCAAGGTGTCTACAGCATTGTGACGTAGTTTTACGCATTTATGTTGAAGAATACCCGTGGCGGCTACATTGCGCAAGTGGTTACCAGGGTGACTCTCGCGTAAAATACAGAGGTAGCCATTACTCCAATCGGTCCTACTGAAAAACGAATTGTCCCGACGGATATATTATCGAATAGATATTAGAGAAACACCTTGAGGATTGATTATAAACAACGTTTGCCATGTTTCTGTCGATATTATGGAGCTAATTTGGAATATTTTTCGCCGTTTTCGTGACTGCAATTTCCGGGCGATTTCTCAGCCAAACGTGAAGAACAAACGGAGCTATTTCGGAGCTACCTCACTAGAGGTTAACACACACCAAGCAACCTGTAGACACACACATTACACACACACACACACACACATTATAAATGCACACACCAAACATGCATTGTAAACATCATCAACACACACACTGAGAACAAGATGGCGCCAACAGACATGGCTGCTCCGAAACAACTTTGCAGTATTTTCTTAAGTGTTATTTCTTACATTATCTCCCTAGCCTTGTTGGGCTACTATCCATGAGCCCAGCCTGCCCTCTGGTGGACCTTCCACATTACATTATCACCCAAAACATTTTTTTTTGTGTGTTATTACAGCCGCAAATAACTTTTGCATATCAGAGCACCAGCATTACAACCAGGACTAAGACTTTCCCAAATTGGCTCCTTTGTTCGTACCCCCCAGGGCACTGTAACGTATCCCAGAGGCTCCAAGACACCGCTGGGGGAGAAGAGGTATTCTGACTCAGGAGGGGGGCACACCATCCACCGCTTCCGAGTATATTACTCTCTTACTCTGTTTCACGGAATCATGGCTCTCTTCAGATATGCTGTCTTTGTCCATACAGCCAGCTGGGTTCTCAGTTCATCGGGCAGACAGGAATCAAGAACTCTCAGGGAAGAGGAAGAGGAAGGGTGTATGTTTCATGATTAACTACTCATGGTGTGATTGTGATAACATACAGAAACTCAAGTCCTTTTGTTCACCTGATCTAGAATACCTCACAATCAAATGCCGACCGTATTATCTCCCAAGGGAATTCTCCTTGGTTATTGTCACAGCCGTGTACATCCCCCTCAAGCCGATACCACGACGGCCATCAAGGAACTACACTGGACTGTATGCAAACTGGAAACAACATATTCTGAGGCCGCATTTATTGTAGCTGGGGAATTTAACAAAGCAAATTTGAGGAAAGTACTACAGAAGTTCTACATTGACAGTAGTAGCGCTGGTAAAACACTTGACAACTGCTACTCCAACTTCCAGGAAGCCTACAAGGCCCTCCCCCGCCCTCCCTTCGGCAAATCAGATCACGATTCCATTTTGCTCATCCCTTCCTATAGACAGAAACTCAAACAGGAAGTACCCGTGCTAAGGTCTATTTAAACGCTGGTCTGACCAATCGGAATCCATGCATCAAGATTGTTTAGATCACGCATGGCCTCAAAGAATAACATCGACTTATATACTGACTCGTGACGGAGTTCGTCTTATTCCCAATGTGACTATTAAAACCAACCCAATTCAGAAACTGTGGATAGATGGCAGCATTCGTAAAACTGAAAGCGCGAACCACCCCATTTAAAAGGTGACTGGAAGAACACAAATAGTGCAGTTGTTTTCTCGGCAAAGAAACAGGCAAAATGACTAAACAACTTCTTCGCCCGCTTTGAGGATAACACAGTGCCACCGACGCGGCCCGTTAACAAGGACTTTGGTCTCTCGTTATCCCTAGACCCACTTCAATTAGCTTAATGCCCCAATAGGTCTATAGATGAGGCAATAGCACTGCACACTGCCCTATCCCAAGAGGAATACCTATGTAAGAATGCTGTGCATTGACTATAGCTCAGGCTTCAACACCATAGTACATTTACATTACATTTAAGTCATTTAGCAGACGCTCTTATCAGAGCGACTTACAAATGGTTGCATTCACCTTATGACATCCAGTGGAACAGCCACTTTACAATAGTGCATCTAAATCTTAAAATGGGGGGGGGGTGACAAGGATTACTTTATCCTATCCTAGGTATTCCTTAAAGAGGTGGGGTTTCAGGTGTCTCCGGAAGGTGGTGATTGACTCCGCTGTCCTGGCGTCGGGAGGGAGTTTGTTCCACCATTGGGGGCCAGAGCAGCGAACAGTTTTGACTGGGCTGAGCGGGAACTGTACTTCCTCAGTGGTAGGGAGGCAAGCAGGCCAGAGGTGGATGAACGCAGTGCCCTTGTTTGGGTGTAGGGCCTGATCAGAGCCTGGAGGTACTGAGGTGCCGTTCCCCTCACAGCTCCGTAGGCAAGCACCATGGTCTTGTAGCGGATGCGGCTTCAACTGGAAGCCAGTGGAGAGAGCGGAGGAGCGGGGTGACGTGAGAGAACTTGGGAAGGTTGAACACCAGACGGGCTGCGGCGTACCCTCCAAGTACCCTCCAAGCTCATCCCTGGGTCTGAACCCCGCCCTGTGCAATTGGGACTTGGACTTCCTGATGGGAAGGACCCCACAAGGGTGTGTGCTCAGCCCCTCCTGTACTCATTGTCCACCCATGACTGTGTGGCCACGCACGCCTCCAACTCAATTATCAAGTTTGCAGATGACACTACAGTGGTAGGCTTGATCACCAACAACGGCACGAGACGGCCTACAGGGAGGAGGTGAGGGCGAAGGAGTGCAAAGGAAAATAGCCTCTCAATCGACATCAACCAAAACGAAGGAGCTGATTGTGGACTTCAGGAAACAGAGGATCACACCCTATTCACATCGAGAGGAATAAATTTCAACTGACAGTGTGCCTTGTTTAAAGTTAATTTGTTGAATTTATTTCCTTCCTAATGCATTTGAGCCAATCAGTTGTGTTGTGTGTGGTATACAGAAGACACCCTATTTGTTAAAAGACCAAGTCCATATTATGGCAAGAACAGATCAAATAAGCAAAGAGAAATGACAGCCCATCATTACTTTAAGACATGAAGGTCAGTCCATCATTACTTTAAGACATGAAGGTCAGTCCATCATTACTTTAAGACATGAAGGTCAGTCCATCATTACTTTAAGACATGAAGGTCAGTCCATCATTACTTTAAGACATGAAGGTCAGTCCATCATTACTTTAAGACATGAAGGTCAGTCAACACAGAGGTTAATGTCTTCACTATTATTCTACAATGTAGAAAATAGTAAATAAATAATATTCTATTCTACTGTATATACTGTATTCTATTCTACTGTATATACTGTATTCTATTCTACTGTATTCTATTCCACTGTATATACTGTATTCTATTCTAATGTATATACTGTATTCTATTCTACTGTATATACTGTATTCTATTCTACTGTATATACTGTATTCTATTCTACTGTATTCTATTCTAATGTATATACTGTATTCTATTCTACTGTATTCTATTCTACTGTATATACTGTATTCTATTCTACTGTATATACTGTATTCTATTCTACTGTATTCTATTCTACTGTATATACTGTATTCTATTCTACTGTATTCTATTCTACTGTATATACTGTATTCTATTCTACTGTATTCTATTCTACTGTATATACTGTATTCTATTCTACTGTATTCTATTCTACTGTATATACTGTATTCTATTCTACTGTATTCTATTCTACTGTATATACTGTATTCTATTCTACTGTATTCTATTCTACTGTATATACTGTATTCTATTCTACTGTATTCTATTCTACTGTATTCTATTCTACTGTATATACTGTATTCTATTCTACTGTATTCTATTCTACTGTATATACTGTATTCTATTCTACTGTATATACTGTATTCTATTCTACTGTATATACTGTATTCTATTCTACTGTATATACTGTATATACTGTATTCTATTCTACTGTATTACTGTATTCTATTCTACTGTATATACTGTATTCTATTCTACTGTATATACTGTATTCTATTGTATATACTGTATTCTATTCTACTGTATATACTGTATTCTATTCTACTGTATTCTATTCTACTGTATATACTGTATTCTATTTTACTGTATTCTATTCTACTGTATATACTGTATTCTATTCTACTGTATATACTGTATTCTATTCTACTGTATATACTGTATTCTATTCTACTGTATATACTGTATTCTACTGTATTCTATTCTACTGTATATACTGTATATTTTACTGTATTCTATTCTACTGTATTCTATTCTATTTTACTGTATTCTATTCTACTGTATATACTGTATTCTATTCTACTGTATTCTATTCTACTGTATATACTGTATTCTATTCTACTGTATTCTATTCTACTGTATATACTGTATTCTATTCTACTGTATTCTATTCTACTGTATATACTGTATTCTATTCTACTGTATTCTATTCTACTGTATTCTATTCTACTGTATTTACTGTATTCTATTCTACTGTATATACTGTATTCTATTCTACTGTATATACTGTATTCTATTCTACTGTATATACTGTATTCTATTCTACTGTATTCTATTCTACTGTATTCTATTCTATTATATTCTACTGTATTCTATTCTACTGTATATACTGTATTCTATTCTACTGTATTCTATTCTACTGTATTCTATTCTACTGATATTTACATTCCGTTCAACAGTTTGGGGTCACTTAGAAATGTCCTTGTTTTCCATGAAAACATAGATGCAATGAGTTGCAAAATGAATAGGAAATATAGTCAAGATGTTGACAAGGTTATAAATAATGATTTTTAATTGAAATAATAATTGTGTCCTTCAAACGTTGTTTTCGTTAAAGAATCCTCCATTTGCAGCAATTACAGCCTTGCAGACCTTTGGCATTCTAGTTGTCAATGTGTTGAGGTGATCTGAAGAGATTTCACCCCCATGCTTCCTGAGGAACCTCCTGATGGGCACTTCTTATGTATCATACGGCCAAGCTGCTCCCACAACAGCTCAATAGGGTTGGGATCCGGTGACTGTGCTGGCTACTCCACTACCAGCTGACTGCTGGCTCCCTACATCGTTCTTACATAGCTTGGAGCTGTGCTTTGGGTCATTGTCCTGTTGTAGGAGGAAATTGGCTCATAATTAAGCGGTGTCCACAGGGTATGGCATGGTGTTGCAAAATGGAGTGATATCCTTCCTTCTTCAAGATCCCTTTGACCCGGTACAAATCTCCCACTTTACCAGCTCAATGCCCCCCAGACCATCACATCGCCTCCACCAGGCTTCACAGTTCACTGCATCTTTTCATTTTTCTGCGTCTTGGCCATAGTGGAGTTTGGAGTGTGACTGTTTGAGGTTGTGGACTGGTGTCTTTTATACTGATAACAAGTTCAAACAGGTGCCATTAATACAGGTAACGGGTAGAGGACAGAGGAGCCTCTTAAAGAAGAAGTTACAGGTCTGTGAGAGCCAGAAATCTTGCTTGTTTGTAGGTGACCAAATACTTATTTTCCACCATAATTTGCAAATAAATTCATTAAAAATCCTACAATGTGATTTTCTGGATTTCTTTTCTCATTTTGTCTGTCATAGTTGAAGTGTGTGTACCTATGATGAAAATTACAGGCCTCTCTCATCTTTTTAAGTGGGAGAACTTGCACAATTGGTGGCTGACTAAATACTTTTTGCCCCACTGTACGTATATACTGTACTCTATACCATCTACTGCATCTTGTAGATTTTCCATTAAAAATCAGCCGTTTCCAGCTACAACAGTCATTTACAACATTAACAATGTCTACACTGTATTTCTGATCAATTTAATGTTTTTTAAATGGACAAAAAAAATGTGCTTTTCTTTTCAAAACAAGGACAATTCTAAGTGACCCCAAATAGAGATAGAACAGAGAGATAGAGAGAGGGAGAACATATATATATTATAAATATACATATAATAATATATTTATATATATTTCTTAATTCCATTCTTTCACTTTTAGATGTGTGTTTTGTTGTGAATTGAATACTGCAATGTTGGAACACAAGCATTTAGCTACACCTGTTTTAACATCTGCTAAATACACACACACACACACACACACACACACACACACCTCACCTATCCAAGCAGTGTTGTTGGCAGCTCTCTGACCACCCGAGTCATCATCGCCAGTCTCCACGGCAACACAGGTCACGGCGCCGGTCTGGTCTCTCAGGCGGAGTGTGTGTGTTCCAGAGAGCTCCAACACTCCGACCAGCAGTAGGGGTCGGGGCTGACTGTCCTGCCCCAGAGAGAGGCCTACGGACCAGGCTATAGATGGGTTCAGCTCAGCCTGAGTCAGGGAACTACCACAGGCTGGGAGGAGAGAGGAGAGAGACAGAGACGACCAGCACTCTTTCTCCATCACACACACACAGTCTGACACAGACACGTACTCACACACTGGAGAACTCACAGAGTACTGGGAGAGAGAGAGAGAGAGAGAGAGAGAGAGAGAGAGAGAGAGAGAGAGACAGACAACCTTAGCACACAGGGGGACAAACAGCTACCTGGAGGTGACAGCATTCCCTCCCACAATTGCCCCCTAGACACAACTATGACAACATAACCAACAAAAACGGGTCACAACTCCTGCAGCTCTGTTACATCCTGGGTATGTACATAGTCAACGGTAGGCTTCGAGGGGACTCCTACGGTAGGTAACACCTATAGCTCTGTTACACCCTGGGTCTCTACATAGTCAACGGTAGGCTTCGAGGGGACTCCTATGGTAGGTACACCTATAACTCATCTCTTGGCAGTAGTACTGTAGACTACTTTATCACTGACCTCAACCCAGAGTCTCTCAGAGAGTTCACAGTCAGTCCACTAACACCCCTATCAGACCACAGCAAAATCACAGTCTACTTGAACAGAGCAATACTCATTCATGAGACATCAAAACATTTCACTGGAATAGTGAAGATGTGAACTTGGCAGTAGAAAACCTAAACAGGATATTCTTCCCTATCAAACCTAAACAGTTCATGTAGACAACCTGAGACAGAGAGAAGCCCTTGAATTGAATTGAGAGAGAGAGAGACAGAGAGAGAGATTTGTACATTGTATATATATATATATATATAATATGACATTTGTAATGTCTTTACTGTTTTGAAACTTCTGTATGTGTAATGTTTACTGTTAATTTTTGTTGTTTTTCACTTTATATATTATCTACCTCACTTGCTTTGGCAATGTTAACACGAGAGAGAGAGAGAGAGAGAGAGAGAGAGAGAGAGAGAGAGAGAGAGAGACAGAAAGACAGAAAGACAGAGAGACAGAAAGACAGAAAGACAGAGAGACAGAGACAGAAGAGAGAGAGAGACAGAGAGAGACATAGAGAGACATAGAGAGACAGAGAGAGAGAGACAGAGAGAGAGAGACAGAGAGAGAGAGACACAGAGAGAGAGAGACAGAGAGACAGAGAGAGAGACAGAGAGAGAGAGACAGAGAGAGAGAGAGAGAGAGACAGAGAGAGAGACAGAGAGAGACAGAGAGAGACAGAGAGAGAGAGAGAGAGAGACAGAGAGAGACAGAGAGAGACAGAGAGAGACAGAGAGAGACAGAGAGAGACAGAGAGAGAGAGAGAGAGAGAGAGAGAGAGAGAGAGAGAGATATGAGTCAACAATATGATTTGAAGCAGTTAAGTGTTTGTACCTCAGTGAGGGGACAGTGGTGTGGCTCCTGTAGCATCTCTCTGTAGATGTCTCTCCTCCCTCCTCCCTTCTCTGACGTTACCACACACTCAAACAGCCTCCTAGCCACCACATACACACACTCCTCTTTCACCCAGCGAGGGACCAGTCTGAGAGAGAGAGAAGAGAGGTTAAATCACACAGAGAGAGAGAGAAGAGAGGTTAAATCACACAGAGAGAGAGAGAGAGAAGAGAGGTTAAATCACACAGAGAGAGAGAGAGAGAAGAGAGGTTAAATCACACAGAGAGAGAGAGAGAAGAGAGGTTAAATCACACAGAGAGAGAGAGAGAGAAGAGAGGTTAAATCACACAGAGAGAGAGAGAGAGAGAAGAGAGGTTAAATCACACAGAGAGAGAGAGAGAAGAGAGGTTAAACACACAGAGAGAGAGAGAGAAGAGAGGTTAAATCACACAGAGAGAGAGAGAAGAGAGGTTAAATCACACAGAGAGAGAGAGAAGAGAGGTTAAATCACACAGAGAGAGAGAAGAGAGGTTAAATCACACAGAGAGAGAGAAGAGAGGTTAAATCACACAGAGAGAGAGAAGACAAACAGAGGTTAAATCACACAGAGAGAGAAGAGAGGTTAAATCACACAGAGAGAGAGAGAAGAGAGGTTAAATCACACAGAGAGATAATGTCTAATGTCTAATCCCAACGTGAAACATGCTGAGTTCTCAGAGTGATGTCTAATCCCAACGTGAAGCATGCTGAGTTCTCAGAGTGATGTCTAATCCCAACGTGAAGCATGCTGAGTTCTCAGAGTGATGTCTAATCCCAACGTGAAGCATGCTGACTAACCACTCCTCATTGGAATCTACCAGTCTACCAGTCTCCCCCTCTACCAGTCTCCCCCTCTACCATACCAGTCTCCCCCTCTACCATACCAGTCTCCCCCTCTACCAGTCTCCCCTACCAGTCTCCCCCTCTACCAGTCTCCCCCTCTACCAGTCTCCCCTCCCCCTCTACCAGTCTCCCCCTCTACCAGTCTCCCCCTCTACCAGTCTCCCCCTCTACCAGTCTCCCCCTCTACAGTTGAAGTAAGAGCTTAGGTTGGAGTCATTAAAAATTGTTTTTCAACCACTCCACAAATTTCTTGTTAACAAACTATAGTTTTGACACAAGTAATTTTTCCAACAATTGTTTACAGACAGATTATTTCACTTATAATTCACTGTATCACAATTCCAGTGGGTCAGAAGTTTACATACACTAAGTTGACTGTGCCTTTAAACAGCTTGGAAAATTCCAGAAAATTATGTCATGGCTTTAGAAGCTTCATTTCAGTCAATTGGAGGTGTACCTGTGGATGTATTCCTTGGGAGCAATTTCCAAACGCCTGAAGGTACCACGTTCATCTGTACAAACAATAGTACGCAAGTATAAACACCATGGGACCACGCAGCCGTCATACCGCTCAGGAAGGAGACACATTCTGTCTCCTAGAGATGAATGTACTTTGGTGCAAAAAGTGCAAATCAATCCCAGAACAACAGCAAAGGACCTTGTGAAGATGCTGGAGGAAACAGGTACCAAAGTATCTATATCCACAGTAAAACGAGTCCTATATCGACATAACCTGAAAGGCCGCTCAGCAAGGAAGAAGACACTGCTCCAAAATTGCCATTAAAAAGCCAGACTACGGTTTGCAACTGCACATGGGGACAAAGATCGTACTTTTTGGAGAAATGTCCTCTGGTCTGATGAAACAAAATAGAACTGTTTGGCCATAATGACCATCGTTATGTTTGGAGGAAAAAGGGGGAGGCTTGAAGAACACCATCCCAACCGTGAAGCACGGGGGTGGCAGCATCATGTTGTGGGGGTGGAAGCATCATGTTGTGGGGGTGCTTTGCTGCAGGAGGGACTGGTGCACTTCCCAAAATAGATGGCATCATGAGGTAGGAACATTATGTGGATATATTGAAGCAACATCTCAAGACATCAGTCAGGAAGTTAAAGCTTAGTCGCAAATGGACAATGACCCCAAGCATACTTCCAAAGTTGTGGCAAAATGGCTTAAGGACAACAAAGTCAAGGTATTGGAGTGGCCATCACAAAGCCCTGACCTCAATCCTATAGAACATTTGTGGGCAGAACTGAAAAAGCGTGTGCGAGCAAGGAGGCCTACAAACCTGACTCACTTACACCAGCTCTGTCAGGAGGAATGGGCCAAAACTCACCCAACTTATTGTGGGAAGCTTGTGGAAGGCTACCCGAAACGTTTGACCCAATGTAAACAATTTTATGGCAATGCTACCAAATACTAATTGAGTGTATGTAAACTGCTGACCCACTGGGAATGTGATGAAAGAAATAAAAGCTGAAATAAATCACTCTACTATTATTCTGACATTTCACATTCTTAAAATAAAGTGGTGATCCTAACTGACCTCAGACAGGGTATTAAATGTTAAAGATGTTAAAGATTAAATGTCAGGAATTGTGAAAAACTGAGTTTAAATGTATTTGGCTTCCAACTTCAACTGTACCAGTCTCCTCCCCGTCTCCTCCCTCCTACCTGTCTCCTACCAGTCTCCTCCCAGTCTCCTCCCAGTCTCCTACCTGTCTCCTACCTGTCTCCTACCTGTCTCCTACCTGTCTCCTACCTGTCTCCTACAAGTCTCCTACAAGTCTCCTACAAGTCTCCTACCAGTCTCCTACCAGTCTCCTCCCTCCTACCTGTCTCCTACCAGTCTCCTACCTCCTACCAGTCTCCTCCCTCCTACCTGTCTCCTACCAGTCTCCTCCCTCCTACCAGTCTCCTCCCTCCTACCAGTCTCCTACCAGTCTCCTCCCTCCTACCAGTCTCCTACCAGTCTCCTACCAGTCTCCTACCAGTCTCCTACCAGTCTCCTCCCTCCTACCAGTCTCCTACCAGTCTCCTACCAGTCTCCTACCAGTCTCCTACCAGTCTCCTACCTGTCTCCTACCTGTCTCCTCCCTCCTACCAGTCTCCTACCTGTCTCCTACCTGTCTCCTACCTGTCTCCTACCTGTCTCCTACCTGTCTCCTACCAGTCTCCTACCAGTCTCCTACCTGTCTCCTACCTGTCTCCTACCTGTCTCCTACCTGTCTCTTAGAGCTCTGCAGCAGTGACAGAGCCACAGGTACTGAGACACGCCCAGATTCCTCTCCAGCAGTAGCCACGGCAGCGGGGCGTCGCTAGGGCGGTCGACCTCTGACCCCATGCGGCTGAAGGAAGTGACACGCAGACTGGAGTGTAGACACACGCAGAGCATGCAGGGATGGAAGTGGGGAGAGGGGCGGTACAAGAAATGGACATCATGGAGTTCTATCTCCGCCCCCGGACGTAGGCCACGCCTCTGCAGTGGCTGATAGGCCAAACACAGGCCCACCTTCCCGTCAATCACATAGAGCCCCGCTGCCGCACTCAGGACACTGGTCAGCACACCCTATCAGGGAGAAGGGGAGGGCTCAGGATGGAAACCTTGACATCCAGGTGTATAGATGTATAGATGTTAACCTATAATACTCAGAGATAAACGAACAAACAAAAATCACCTTGTAGCTGATAGCCTTGGAGAGTTTGGGCCTCAGGATGGGAGAGGGGTCTGGGTCTGGTCCAGCGCCCCGTCTCTCTGGGAGAGGACACCCAGTACTACTGCAGTCAGACAGCGGTGGATCTAACCCCACAGGGTCTGGGTCTGGGGTGTGATTGTCCAATGTGGGCAGATCAGACAGGTCCTGGATCAGTGTGTCAGGAAGCAGAGTGAGAGAAGACTGACTCGTAGCACACAGAACCCTGTTCCCAGACCAGCCCTGCAGTGCACACACACGCAGCCCCGACACACACACACTCCCTCCCACACACACACACTGCTGCCACCACAGACAGCACGGCTCCTAAAAAAGAGAGACACAGAGTGAAGGTTAAAATGATACATTACCCATACACCCCCTCTCTCCTCACTGTGACCAGTAATGGTAGTGTCTCTCTCTCTCTCTCTCACTGTGACCAGTAATGGTAGTGTCTCTCTCTCTCTCCTCACTGTGACCAGTAATGGTAGTGTCTCTCTCTCTCTCCTCACTGTGACCAGTAATGGTAGTGTCTCTCTCTCTCTCCTCACCTGCATGCCCCCAGGTACCCTCATTTGTTGACTTCTGTGATCGAAAAAGTCTTGGTTTTATGCATGTCAACATCAGAAGCCTCCTCCCTAAGTTTGTTTTACTCACTGCTTTAGCACACTCTGCTAACCCTGATGTCCTTGCCGTGTCTGAATCCTGGCTCAGGAAGGCCACCAAAAATTCAGAGATTTCCATACCCAACTATAACATCTTCCGTCAAGATAGAACTGCCAAAGGGGCGGAGTCGCAGTCTACTGCAGAGATAGCCTGAAAAGTAATGTCATACTTTCCAGGTCCATACCCAAACAGTTTGAACTACTAATTTTGAAAATTACTCTCTCCAGAAACAAGTCTATCACTGTTGCCGCCTGCTACCGACCCCCGTCAGCTCCCAGCTGCGCCCTGGACACCATTTGTGAATTGATCGCCCCCATCTAGCTTCAGAGTTTGTTCTGTTAGGTGACCTAAACTGGGATATGCTTAACACCCCGGCAGTCCTACAATCTAAGCTAGATGCCCTCAATCTCACTCAAATCATCAAGGAACCCACCAGGTACAACCCTAACTCTGTAAACAAGGGCACCCTCATAGACGTCATCCTGACCAACTGGCCCTCCAAATATACCTCCGCTGTCTTCAACCAGGATCTCAGCGATCACTGCCTCATCGCCTGTATCCGCCACGGAGCCGCAGTCAAACGACCACCCCTCATCACTGTCAAACGCTCCCTAAAACACTTCTGTGAGCAGGCCTTTCTAATCGACCTGGCCCGTGTATCCTGGAAGGACATTGACCTCATCCCGTCAGTTGAGGATGCCTGGTCATTCTTTAAAAGTAACTTCCTCACCATTTTAGATAAGCATGCTCCGTTCAAAAAATGCAGAACCAAGAACAGATACAGCCCTTGGTTCACTCCAGACCTGACTGCCCTCGACCAGCACAAAAACATCCTGTGGCGGACTGCAATAGCATCGAATAGCCCCGTGATATGCAACTGTTCAGGGAAGTCAGGAACCAATACACGCAGTCAGTCAGGAAAGCTAAGGCCAGCTTCTTCAGGCAGAAGTTTGCATCCTGTAGCTCCAACTCCAAAAAGTTCTGGGACACTGTGAAGTCCATGGAGAACAAGAGCACCTCCTCCCAGCTGCCCACTGCACTGAGGCTAGGAAACACGGTCTCCACCGATAAATCCATGATTATCGAAAACTTCAATAAGCACTTCTCAACGGCTGGCCATGCCTTCCGCCTGGCTACTCCAACCTCGGCCAACAGCTCCGCCCCCCCCGTAGTTCCTCACCCAAGCCTCTCCAGGTTCTCCTTTACCCAAATCCAGATAGCAGATGTTCTGAAAGAGCTGCAAAACCTGGACCCGTACAAATCAGCTGGGCTTGACAATCTGGACCCGCTATTTCTGAAACTATCTGCCGCCATTGTCGCAACCCCTATTACCAGCCTGTTCAACCTCTCTTTCATATCGTCTGAGATCCCCAAGGATTGAAAGCTGCCGCAGTCATCCCCCTCTTCAAAGGGGAGACACCCTGGACCCAAACTGCTATAGACCTATATCCATCCTGCCCTGCCTATCTAAGGTCTTCGAAAGCCAAGTCAACAAACAGGTCACTGACCATCTCGAATCCCACCGTACCTTCTCCGCTGTGCAATCTGGTTTCCGAGCCGGTCACGGGTGCACCTCAGCCACACTCAAGGTACTAAATGATATCATAACCGCCATCGATAAAAGACAGTACTGTGCAGCCGTCTTCATCGACCTCGCCAAGGCTTTCGACTCTGTCAATCACCAAATTCTTATCGGCAGACTCAACAGCCTCGGTTTTTCGGATGACTGCCTTGCCTGGTTCACCAATTACTTTGCAGACAGAGTTCAGTGTGTCAAATCAGAGGGCATGCTGTCCGGTCCTCTGGCAGTCTCTATGGGGTGCCACAGGGTTCAATTCTCGGGCCGACTCTTTTCTCTGTATATATCAATGATGTTGCTCTTGCTGCGGGCGATTCCCTGATCCACCTCTACGCAGACGACACCATTCTATATACTTTCGGCCCGTCATTGGACACTGTGCTATCCAACCTCCAAACGAGCTTCAATGCCATACAGCACTCCTTCCGTGGCCTCCAACTGCTCTTAAACACGAGTAAAACCAAATGCATGCTTTTCAACCGATCGCTGCCTGCACCCGCATGCCCGACTAGCATCACCACCCTGGATGGTTCCAACCTTGAATATGTGGACATCTATAAGTACCTAGGTGTCTGGCTAGACTGCAAACTCTCCTTCCAGACTCACATCAAACATCTCCAATCAAAAATCAAATCCAGAGTCGGCTTTCTATTCCGCAACAAAGCCTCCTTCACTCACGCTGCCAAGCTTACCCTAGTAAAACTGACTATCCTACCGATCCTCGACTTCGGCGATGTCATCTACAAAATGGCTTCCAACACTCTACTCAGCAAACTGGATGCAGTCTATCACAGTGCCATCCGTTTTGTCACTAAAGCACCTTATACCACCCACCACTGCGACTTGTATGCTCTAGTCGGCTGGCCCTCACTACATATTCGTCGCCAGACCCACTGGCTCCAGGTCATCTACAAGTCCATGCTAGGTAAAGCTCCGCCTTATCTCAGTTCACTGGTCACGATGGCAACACCCATCCGTAGCACGCGCTCCAGCAGGTGTATCTCACTGATCATCCCTAAAGCCAACACCTCATTTGGCCGCCTTTCGTTCCAGTACTCTGCTGCCTGTGACTGGAACGAATTGCAAAATCGCTGAAGTTGGAGACTTTTATCTCCCTCTCCAACTTCAAACATCAGCTATCCGAGCAGCTAACCGATCGCTGCAGCTGTACATAGTCTATAGGTAAATAGCTCACCCTTTTTCACCTACCTCATTCCCATACTGTTTTTATACTGTTTTTATTTATTTACTTTTCTGCTCTTTTGCACACCAATATCTCTACCTGTACATGCCCATCTGATCATTTATCACTCCAGTGTTAATCTGCAAAATTGTATTATTCGCCTACCTCCTCATGCCTTTTGCACACATTGTATATAGACTGCCCATTTTTTTTCTACTGTGTTATTGACTTGCTAATTGTTTACTCCATGTGTAACTCTGTGTTGTCTGTTCACACTGCTATGCTTTATCTTGGCCAGGTCGCAGTTGCAAATGAGAACTTGTTCTCAACTAGCCTACCTGGTTAAATAAAGGTGAAATAAAATAAATAAAAATAAAGTGACCAGTAATGGTAGTGTCTCTCTCTCTCTCCTCACTGTGACCAGTAATGGTAGTGTCTCTCTCTCTCTCCTCACTGTGACCAGTAATGGTAGTGTCTCTCTCTCTCCTCACTGTGACCAGTAATGGTAGTCTCTCTCTCTCT
Source organism: Oncorhynchus keta (assembly GCF_023373465.1). Classification (NCBI taxonomy): domain Eukaryota; kingdom Metazoa; phylum Chordata; class Actinopteri; order Salmoniformes; family Salmonidae; genus Oncorhynchus; species Oncorhynchus keta. The sequence continues at coordinate 1,290,889 of NC_068433.1, forward strand.
CTCTCCTCACTGTGACCAGTAATGGTAGTCTCTCTCTCTCTCTCCTCACTGTGACCAGTAATGGTAGTGTCTCTCTCTCTCTCCTCACCGTGACCAGTAATGGTAGTGTCTCTCTCTCTCCTCACTGTGACCAGTAATGGTAGTGTCTCTCTCTCTCCTCACTGTGACCAGTAATGGTAGTGTCTCTCTCTCTCCTCACCGTGACCAGTAATGGTAGTGTCTCTCTCTCTCTCCTCACCGTGACCAGTAATGGTAGTGTCTCTCTCTCTCTCCTCACTGTGACCAGTAATGGTAGTGTCTCTCTCTCTCCTCACTGTGACCAGTAATGGTAGTGTCTCTCTCTCTCCTCACCGTGACCAGTAATGGTAGTGTCTCTCTCTCTCCTCACTGTGACCAGTAATGGTAGTGTCTCTCTCTCTCCTCACTGTGACCAGTAATGGTAGTGTCTCTCTCTCTCCTCACTGTGACTCTCTCTCTCTCTCCTCACTGTGACCAGTAATGGTAGTGTCTCTCTCTCTCTCTCCTCACTGTGACCAGTAATGGTAGTGTCTCTCTCTCTCCTCACTGTGACCAGTAATGGTAGTGTCTCTCTCTCTCTCTCACCGTGACCAGTAATGGTAGTGTCTCTCTCTCTCTCTCCTCACTGTGACCAGTAATGGTAGTGTCTCTCTCTCCAGTCTCACTGTGACCAGTAATGGTAGTGTCTCTCTCTCTCCTCACTGTGACCAGTAATGGTAGTCTCTCTCTCTCTCTCTCCTCACTGTGACCAGTAATGGTAGTGTCTCTCTCTCTCTCCTCACTGTGACCAGTAATGGTAGTGTCTCTCTCTCTCCTCACTGTGACCAGTAATGGTAGTGTCTCTCTCTCTCTCCTCACCGTGACCAGTAATGGTAGTGTCTCTCTCTCTCTCTCCTCACTGTGACCAGTAATGGTAGTGTCTCTCTCTCTCCTCACTGTGACCAGTAATGGTAGTGTCTCTCTCTCTCTCCTCACTGTGACCAGTAATGGTAGTCTCTCTCTCTCTCTCTCCTCACTGTGACCAGTAATGGTAGTGTCTCTCTCTCTCTCCTCACTGTGACCAGTAATGGTAGTGTCTCTCTCTCTCTCCTCACCGTGACCAGTAATGGTAGTGTCTCTCTCTCTCTCCTCACTGTGACCAGTAATGGTAGTGTCTCTCTCTCTCTCCTCACTGTGACCAGTAATGGTAGTCTCTCTCTCTCTCTCTCCTCACTGTGACCAGTAATGGTAGTGTCTCTCTCTCTCTCCTCACTGTGACCAGTAATGGTAGTGTCTCTCTCTCTCTCCTCACTGTGACCAGTAATGGTAGTCTCTCTCTCTCTCTCTCCTCACTGTGACCAGTAATGGTAGTGTCTCTCTCTCTCTCCTCACTGTGACCAGTAATGGTAGTGTCTCTCTCTCTCCTCACTGTGACCAGTAATGGTAGTCTCTCTCTCTCTCTCTCCTCACTGTGACCAGTAATGGTAGTGTCTCTCTCTCCTCACTGTGACCAGTAATGGTAGTGTCTCTCTCCTCACTGTGACCAGTAATGGTAGTGTCTCTCTCTCTCTCACTCACTGTGACCAGTAATGGTAGTGTCTCTCTCTCTCACTGTGACCAGTAATGGTAGTGTCTCTCTCTCTCCTCACTGTGACCAGTAATGGTAGTGTCTCTCTCTCTCCTCACTGTGACCAGTAATGGTAGTGTCTCTCTCTCTCCTCACTGTGACCAGTAATGGTAGTGTCTCTCTCTCTCCTCACTGTGACCAGTAATGGTAGTGTCTCTCTCTCTCCTCACTGTGACCAGTAATGGTAGTGTCTCTCTCTCTCCTCACTGTGACCAGTAATGGTAGTGTCTCTCTCTCTCTCCTCACTGTGACCAGTAATGGTAGTGTCTCTCTCTCTCCTCACTGTGACCAGTAATGGTAGTGTCTCTCTCTCTCCTCACTGTGACCAGTAATGGTAGTGTCTCTCTCTCTCCCTCACTGTGACCAGTAATGGTAGTGTCTCTCTCTCTCCTCACTGTGACCAGTAATGGTAGTGTCTCTCTCTCTCTCCTCACTGTGACCAGTAATGGTAGTGTCTCTCTCTCTCCTCACTGTGACCAGTAATGGTAGTGTCTCTCTCTCTCCTCACCGTGACCAGTAATGGTAGTGTCTCTCTCTCTCCTCACTGTGACCAGTAATGGTAGTGTCTCTCTCTCTCCTCACTGTGACCAGTAATGGTAGTGTCTCTCTCTCTCCTCACTGTGACCAGTAATGGTAGTGTCTCTCTCTCTCTCCTCACTGTGACCAGTAATGGTAGTGTCTCTCTCTCTCTCTCCTCACTGTGACCAGTAATGGTAGTGTCTCTCTCTCTCCTCACTGTGACCAGTAATGGTAGTGTCTCTCTCTCTCCTCACTGTGACCAGTAATGGTAGTGTCTCTCTCTCTCCCTCACTGTGACCAGTAATGGTAGTGTCTCTCTCTCTCTCCTCACTGTGACCAGTAATGGTAGTGTCTCTCTCTCTCTCCTCACTGTGACCAGTAATGGTAGTGTCTCTCTCTCTCCTCACTGTGACCAGTAATGGTAGTGTCTCTCTCTCTCCTCACTGTGACCAGTAATGGTAGTGTCTCTCTCTCTCCTCACTGTGACCAGTAATGGTAGTGTCTCTCTCTCTCCTCACTGTGACCAGTAATGGTAGTGTCTCTCTCTCTCTCCCTCACTGTGACCAGTAATGGTAGTGTCTCTCTCTCTCCCTCACTGTGACCAGTAATGGTAGTGTCTCTCTCTCTCTCCTCACTGTGACCAGTAATGGTAGTGTCTCTCTCTCTCCTCACTGTGACCAGTAATGGTAGTGTCTCTCTCTCTCCTCACTGTGACCAGTAATGGTAGTGTCTCTCTCTCTCCTCACTGTGACCAGTAATGGTAGTGTCTCTCTCTCACTGTGACCAGTAATGGTAGTGTCTCTCTCTCTCTCTCACTGTGACCAGTAATGGTAGTGTCTCTCTCTCTCTCTCACTGTGACCAGTAATGGTAGTGTCTCTCTCTCTCTCTCACTGTGACCAGTAATGGTAGTGTCTCTCTCTCTCTCACTGTGACCAGTAATGGTAGTGTCTCTCTCTCTCTCTCACTCACTGTGACCAGTAATGGTAGTGTCTCTCTCTCTCTCTCCTCACTGTGACCAGTAATGGTAGTGTCTCTCTCTCTCCTCACTGTGACCAGTAATGGTAGTGTCTCTCTCTCTCTCTCACCGTGACCAGTAATGGTAGTGTCTCTCTCTCTCTCTCACTGTGACCAGTAATGGTAGTGTCTCTCTCTCTCTCACTGTGACCAGTAATGGTAGTGTCTCTCTCTCTCTCACTGTGACCAGTAATGGTAGTGTCTCTCTCTCTCTCTCACTGTGACCAGTAATGGTAGTGTCTCTCTCTCTCCTCACTGTGACCAGTAATGGTAGTGTCTCTCTCTCTCCTCACTGTGACCAGTAATGGTAGTGTCTCTCTCTCTCTCCTCACTGTGACCAGTAATGGTAGTGTCTCTCTCTCTCTCACTGTGACCAGTCACTGTGACCAGTAATGGTAGTGTCTCTCTCTCTCTCTCACTGTGACCAGTAATGGTAGTGTCTCTCTCTCTCCTCACTGTGACCAGTAATGGTAGTGTCTCTCTCTCTCTCCAGTAATGGTAGTGTCTCACTGTGACCAGTAATGGTAGTGTCTCTCTCTCTCTCCTCACTGTGACCAGTAATGGTAGTGTCTCTCTCTCTCCTCACTGTGACCAGTAATGGTAGTGTCTCTCTCTCTCCTCACTGTGACCAGTAATGGTAGTGTCTCTCTCTCTCCTCACTGTGACCAGTAATGGTAGTGTCTCTCTCTCTCTCTCACTGTGACCAGTAATGGTAGTGTCTCTCTCTCTCTCTCCTCACCGTGACCAGTAATGGTAGTGTCTCTCTCTCCTCTCCTCACTGTGACCAGTAATGGTAGTGTCTCTCTCTCTCCTCACTGTGACCAGTAATGGTAGTGTCTCTCTCTCTCTCTCTCCTCACTGTGACCAGTAATGGTAGTGTCTCTCTCTCTCCTCTCTGTGACAAGTAATGGTAGTGTCTCTCTCTCTCTCACTGTGACCAGTAATGGTAGTGTCTCTCTCTCTCTCCTCACTGTGACCAGTAATGGTAGTGTCTCTCTCTCTCTCTCCTCACTGTGACCAGTAATGGTAGTGTCTCTCTCTCTCTCTCACTGTGACCAGTAATGGTAGTGTCTCTCTCTCTCTCTCCTCACTGTGACCAGTAATGGTAGTGTCTCTCTCTCTCTCTCTCTCACTGTGACCAGTAATGGTAGTGTCTCTCTCTCTCCTCTCCTCACTGTGACCAGTAATGGTAGTGTCTCTCTCTCTCTCTCCTCACTGTGACCAGTAATGGTAGTGTCTCTCTCTCTCTCTCTCACTGTGACCAGTAATGGTAGTGTCTCTCTCTCTCTCCTCACTGTGACCAGTAATGGTAGTGTCTCTCTCTCTCTTCACTGTGACCAGTAATGGTAGTGTCTCTCTCTCTCTCCTCACTGTGACCAGTAATGGTAGTGTCTCTCTCTCTCTCCTCACTGTGACCAGTAATGGTAGTGTCTCTCTCTCTCTCCTCACTGTGACCAGTAATGGTAGTGTCTCTCTCTCTCTCTCTCACTGTGACCAGTAATGGTAGTGTCTCTCTCTCTCTCTCTCCTCACTGTGACCAGTAATGGTAGTGTCTCTCTCTCTCTCTCCTCACTGTGACCAGTAATGGTAGTGTCTCTCTCTCTCCTCACTGTGACCAGTAATGGTAGTGTCTCTCTCTCTCCTCACTGTGACCAGTAATGGTAGTGTCTCTCTCTCTCTCCTCACTGTGACCAGTAATGGTAGTGTCTCTCTCTCTCCTCACTGTGACCAGTAATGGTAGTGTCTCTCTCTCTCTCCTCACTGTGACCAGTAATGGTAGTGTCTCTCTCTCTCCTCACTGTGACCAGTAATGGTAGTGTCTCTCTCTCTCTCCTCACTGTGACCAGTAATGGTAGTGTCTCTCTCTCTCCTCACTGTGACCAGTAATGGTAGTGTCTCTCTCTCTCCTCACTGTGACCAGTAATGGTAGTGTCTCTCTCTCTCTCTCCTCACTGTGACCAGTAATGGTAGTGTCTCTCTCTCTCTCTCACTGTGACCAGTAATGGTAGTGTCTCTCTCTCTCTCTCCTCACTGTGACCAGTAATGGTAGTGTCTCTCTCTCTCCTCACTGTGACCAGTAATGGTAGTGTCTCTCTCTCTCTCCTCACTGTGACCAGTAATGGTAGTGTCTCTCTCTCTCTCTCACTGTGACCAGTAATGGTAGTGTCTCTCTCTCTCTCTCTCCTCACTGTGACCAGTAATGGTAGTGTCTCTCTCTCTCCTCACTGTGACCAGTAATGGTAGTGTCTCACTGTGACCAGTAATGGTAGTGTCTCTCTCTCTCTCCTCACTGTGACCAGTAATGGTAGTGTCTCTCTCTCTCTCTCCTCACTGTGACCAGTAATGGTAGTGTCTCTCTCTCTCTCCTCACTGTGACCAGTAATGGTAGTGTCTCTCTCTCTCCTCACTGTGACCAGTAATGGTAGTGTCTCTCTCTCTCCTCACTGTGACCAGTAATGGTAGTGTCTCTCTCTCTCTCCTCACTGTGACCAGTAATGGTAGTGTCTCTCTCTCTCTCTCCTCACTGTGACCAGTAATGGTAGTGTCTCTCTCTCTCTCCTCACTGTGACCAGTAATGGTAGTGTCTCTCTCTCTCCTCACTGTGACCAGTAATGGTAGTGTCTCTCTCTCTCTCTCTCTCCTCACTGTGACCAGTAATGGTAGTGTCTCTCTCTCTCTCCTCACTGTGACCAGTAATGGTAGTGTCTCTCTCTCTCTCCTCACTGTGACCAGTAATGGTAGTGTCTCTCTCTCTCTCTCCTCACTGTGACCAGTAATGGTAGTGTCTCTCTCTCTCTCCTCACTGTGACCAGTAATGGTAGTGTCTCTCTCTCTCCTCACTGTGACCAGTAATGGTAGTGTCTCTCTCTCTCCTCACTGTGACCAGTAATGGTAGTGTCTCTCTCTCTCCTCACTGTGACCAGTAATGGTAGTGTCTCTCTCTCTCTCCTCACCGTGACCAGTAATGGTAGTGTCTCTCTCTCTCTCCTCACTGTGACCAGTAATGGTAGTCTCTCTCTCTCTCTCTCTCTCTCCTCACTGTGACCAGTAATGGTAGTGTCTCTCTCTCTCTCTCCTCACTGTGACCAGTAATGGTAGTGTCTCTCTCTCTCCTCACTGTGACCAGTAATGGTAGTGTCTCTCTCTCTCCTCACTGTGACCAGTAATGGTAGTGTCTCTCTCTCTCCCTCACTGTGACCAGTAATGGTAGTGTCTCTCTCTCTCTCCTCACTGTGACCAGTAATGGTAGTGTCTCTCTCTCTCCTCACTGTGACCAGTAATGGTAGTGTCTCTCTCTCTCTCACTGTGACCAGTAATGGTAGTGTCTCTCTCTCTCTCCTCACTGTGACCAGTAATGGTAGTGTCTGTCTCTCTCTCTCCTCACTGTGACCAGTAATGGTAGTGTCTCTCTCTCTCCTCACTGTGACCAGTAATGGTAGTGTCTCTCTCTCTCTCCTCACTGTGACCAGTAATGGTAGTGTCTCTCTCTCTCTCTCACTGTGACCAGTAATGGTAGTGTCTCTCTCTCTCTCCTCACTGTGACCAGTAATGGTAGTGTCTCTCTCTCTCTCCTCACTGTGACCAGTAATGGTAGTGTCTCTCTCTCTCCTCACTGTGACCAGTAATGGTAGTGTCTCTCTCTCTCCTCACTGTGACCAGTAATGGTAGTGTCTCTCTCTCTCTCTCACTGTGACCAGTAATGGTAGTGTCTCTCTCTCTCTCCTCACTGTGACCAGTAATGGTAGTGTCTCTCTCTCTCTCCTCACTGTGACCAGTAATGGTAGTGTCTCTCTCTCTCCTCACTGTGACCAGTAATGGTAGTGTCTCTCTCTCTCTCTCACTGTGACCAGTAATGGTAGTGTCTCTCTCTCTCCTCACTGTGACCAGTAATGGTAGTGTCTCTCTCTCTCTCCTCACTGTGACCAGTAATGGTAGTGTCTCTCTCTCTCTCCTCACTGTGACCAGTAATGGTAGTGTCTCTCTCTCTCTCTCTCCTCACTGTGACCAGTAATGGTAGTGTCTCTCTCTCTCCTCACTGTGACCAGTAATGGTAGTGTCTCTCTCTCTCTCCCTCACTGTGACCAGTAATGGTAGTGTCTCTCTCTCTCCTCACTGTGACCAGTAATGGTAGTGTCTCTCTCTCTCTCCTCACTGTGACCAGTAATGGTAGTGTCTCTCTCTCTCTCCTCACTGTGACCAGTAATGGTAGTGTCTCTCTCTCTCTCTCCTCACCGTGACCAGTAATGGTAGTGTCTCTCTCTCTCCCTCACTGTGACCAGTAATGGTAGTGTCTCTCTCTCTCTCCTCACTGTGACCAGTAATGGTAGTGTCTCTCTCTCTCTCCTCACTGTGACCAGTAATGGTAGTGTCTCTCTCTCTCCTCACTGTGACCAGTAATGGTAGTGTCTCTCTCTCTCCTCACTGTGACCAGTAATGGTAGTGTCTCTCTCTCTCTCTCTCTCACTGTGACCAGTAATGGTAGTGTCTCTCTCTCTCCTCACTGTGACCAGTAATGGTAGTGTCTCTCTCTCTCTCCTCACTGTGACCAGTAATGGTAGTGTCTCTCTCTCCTCACTGTGACCAGTAATGGTAGTGTCTCTCTCTCTCTCCTCACTGTGACCAGTAATGGTAGTGTCTCTCTCTCTCCTCACCAGTGACCAGTAATGGTAGTGTCTCTCTCTCTCTCTCCTCACTGTGACCAGTAATGGTAGTGTCTCTCTCTCTCTCCTCACTGTGACCAGTAATGGTAGTGTCTCTCTCTCTCTCTCCTCACTGTGACCAGTAATGGTAGTGTCTCTCTCTCTCCTCACTGTGACCAGTAATGGTAGTGTCTCTCTCTCTCTCTCCTCACTGTGACCAGTAATGGTAGTGTCTCTCTCTCTCTCTCTCCTCACTGTGACCAGTAATGGTAGTGTCTCTCTCTCTCTCTCTCCTCACTGTGACCAGTAATGGTAGTGTCTCTCTCTCTCCTCACTGTGACCAGTAATGGTAGTGTCTCTCTCTCTCTCCTCACTGTGACCAGTAATGGTAGTGTCTCTCTCTCTCTCTCCTCACTGTGACCAGTAATGGTAGTGTCTCTCTCTCTCTCTCCTCACTGTGACCAGTAATGGTAGTGTCTCTCTCTCTCTCTCCTCACTGTGACCAGTAATGGTAGTGTCTCTCTCTCTCTCTCTCCACTGTGACCAGTAATGGTAGTGTCTCTCTCTCTCTCTCTCCTCACTGTGACCAGTAATGGTAGTGTCTCTCTCTCTCCTCACTGTGACCAGTAATGGTAGTGTCTCTCTCTCTCTCTCCTCACTGTGACCAGTAATGGTAGTGTCTCTCTCTCTCCTCACTGTGACCAGTAATGGTAGTGTCTCTCTCTCTCCTCACTGTGACCAGTAATGGTAGTGTCTCTCTCTCTCCTCACTGTGACCAGTAATGGTAGTGTCTCTCTCTCTCTCACTGTGACCAGTAATGGTAGTGTCTCTCTCTCTCTCTCTCCTCACTGTGACCAGTAATGGTAGTGTCTCTCTCTCTCTCCTCACTGTGACCAGTAATGGTAGTGTCTCTCTCTCTCTCTCTCCTCACTGTGACCAGTAATGGTAGTGTCTCTCTCTCTCTCTCCTCACTGTGACCAGTAATGGTAGTGTCTCTCTCTCTCTCTCTCCTCACTGTGACCAGTAATGGTAGTGTCTCTCTCTCTCCTCACTGTGACCAGTAATGGTAGTGTCTCTCTCTCTCTCTCCTCACTGTGACCAGTAATGGTAGTGTCTCTCTCTCTCTCCCAGTAATGGTAGTCACTGTGACCAGTAATGGTAGTGTCTCTCTCTCTCTCTCTCTCCTCACCAGTAATGTGACCAGTAATGGTAGTGTCTCTCTCTCTCTCTCACTGTGACCAGTAATGGTAGTGTCTCTCTCTCTCTCTCACTCCTCACTGTGACCAGTAATGGTAGTGTCTCTCTCTCTCTCTCACTGTGACCAGTAATGGTAGTGTCTCTCTCTCTCTCTCACTGTGACCAGTAATGGTAGTGTCTCTCTCTCTCTCTCCTCACTGTGACCAGTAATGGTAGTGTCTCTCTCTCTCTCTCTCACTGTGACCAGTAATGGTAGTGTCTCTCTCTCTCTCCTCACTGTGACCAGTAATGGTAGTGTCTCTCTCTCTCTCTCCTCACTGTGACCAGTAATGGTAGTGTCTCTCTCTCTCTCCTCACTGTGACCAGTAATGGTAGTGTCTCTCTCTCTCCTCACTGTGACCAGTAATGGTAGTGTCTCTCTCTCTCTCTCACTGTGACCAGTAATGGTAGTGTCTCTCTCTCTCCAGTAATGGTCTCTCACTGTGACCAGTAATGGTAGTGTCTCTCTCTCTCCTCACTGTGACCAGTAATGGTAGTGTCTCTCTCTCTCTCTCACTGTGACCAGTAATGGTAGTGTCTCTCTCTCTCTCTCTCACTGTGACCAGTAATGGTAGTGTCTCTCTCTCTCCTCACTGTGACCAGTAATGGTAGTGTCTCTCTCTCTCTCCTCACTGTGACCAGTAATGGTAGTGTCTCTCTCTCTCTCCTCACTGTGACCAGTAATGGTAGTGTCTCTCTCTCTCTCCTCACTGTGACCAGTAATGGTAGTGTCTCTCTCTCTCTCACTGTGACCAGTAATGGTAGTGTCTCTCTCTCTCTCTCACTGTGACCAGTAATGGTAGTGTCTCTCTCTCTCTCCTCACTCGTGACCAGTAATGGTAGTGTCTCTCTCTCTCTCCCTCACTGTGACCAGTAATGGTAGTGTCTCTCTCTCTCTCTCTCTCTCTCTCTCCCTCACCGTGACCAGTAATGGTAGTGTCTCTCTCTCTCTCTCCTCACTGTGACCAGTAATGGTAGTGTCTCTCTCTCTCTCTCACTGTGACCAGTAATGGTAGTGTCTCTCTCTCTCTCTCACTGTGACCAGTAATGGTAGTGTCTCTCTCTCTCTCTCTCTCACTGTGACCAGTAATGGTAGTGTCTCTCTCTCTCTCCTCACTGTGACCAGTAATGGTAGTGTCTCTCTCTCTCTCTCACTGTGACCAGTAATGGTAGTGTCTCTCTCTCTCCTCACTGTGACCAGTAACCAGTAATGGTAGTGTCTCTCTCTCTCTCTCACCGTGACCAGTAATGGTAGTGTCTCTCTCTCTCTCTCCTCACTGTGACCAGTAATGGTAGTGTCTCTCTCTCTCCTCACTGTGACCAGTAATGGTAGTGTCTCTCTCTCTCTCCTCACTGTGACCAGTAATGGTAGTGTCTCTCTCTCTCCCTCACTGTGACCAGTAATGGTAGTGTCTCTCTCTCTCTCTCCTCACTGTGACCAGTAATGGTAGTGTCTCTCTCTCTCTCCTCACTGTGACCAGTAATGGTAGTGTCTCTCTCTCTCTCTCCTCACTGTGACCAGTAATGGTAGTGTCTCTCTCTCTCTCCTCACTGTGACCAGTAATGGTAGTGTCTCTCTCTCTCTCTCCTCACTGTGACCAGTAATGGTAGTGTCTCTCTCTCTCTCTCTCCTCACTGTGACCAGTAATGGTAGTGTCTCTCTCTCTCTCCTCACTGTGACCAGTAATGGTAGTGTCTCTCTCTCTCTCCTCACTGTGACCAGTAATGGTAGTGTCTCTCTCTCTCTCCTCACTGTGACCAGTAATGGTAGTGTCTCTCTCTCTCCTCACTGTGACCAGTAATGGTAGTGTCTCTCTCTCTCTCTCCTCACTGTGACCAGTAATGGTAGTGTCTCTCTCTCTCCTCACTGTGACCAGTAATGGTAGTGTCTCTCTCTCTCTCCAGTAATGGTAGTGTCTCACTGTGACCAGTAATGGTAGTGTCTCTCTCTCTCTCTCACTCTCCTGTGACCAGTAATGGTAGTGTCTCTCTCTCTCTCCTCACTGTGACCAGTAATGGTAGTGTCTCTCTCTCTCCTCACTGTGACCAGTAATGGTAGTGTCTCTCTCTCTCTCCTCACACTGTGACCAGTAATGGTAGTGTCTCTCTCTCTCTCCTCACTGTGACCAGTAATGGTAGTGTCCAGTCTCTCTCTCTCTCACTGTGACCAGTAATGGTAGTGTCTCTCTCTCTCCTCACTGTGACCAGTAATGGTAGTGTCTCTCTCTCTCTCCTCACTGTGACCAGTAATGGTAGTGTCTCTCTCTCTCTCTCCTCACTGTGACCAGTAATGGTAGTGTCTCTCTCTCTCTCTCCTCACTGTGACCAGTAATGGTAGTGTCTCTCTCTCTCTCTCCTCACTGTGACCAGTAATGGTAGTGTCTCTCTCTCTCTCTCCTCACTGTGACCAGTAATGGTAGTGTCTCTCTCTCTCTCCTCACTGTGACCAGTAATGGTAGTGTCTCTCTCTCTCTCTCCTCACTGTGACCAGTAATGGTAGTGTCTCTCTCTCTCCTCACTGTGACCAGTAATGGTAGTGTCTCTCTCTCTCCAGTCTCTCCTCACTGTGACCAGTAATGGTAGTGTCTCTCTCTCTCCTCACTGTGACCAGTAATGGTAGTGTCTCTCTCTCTCTCTCTCTCACTGTGACCAGTAATGGTAGTGTCTCTCTCTCTCTCTCACTCACTGTGACCAGTAATGGTAGTGTCTCTCTCTCTCTCTCCTCACTGTGACCAGTAATGGTAGTGTCTCTCTCTCTCTCTCTCCTCACTGTGACCAGTAATGGTAGTGTCTCTCTCTCTCCTCACTGTGACCAGTAATGGTAGTGTCTCTCTCTCTCTCTCACTGTGACCAGTAATGGTAGTGTCTCTCTCTCTCTCTCTCACTGTGACCAGTAATGGTAGTGTCTCTCTCTCTCTCTCACTGTGACCAGTAATGGTAGTGTCTCTCTCTCTCTCTCTGTGACCAGTAATGGTAGTGTCACTGTGACCAGTAATGGTAGTGTCTCTCTCTCTCTCCCTCACTGTGACCAGTAATGGTAGTGTCTCTCTCTCTCTCTCCTCACTGTGACCAGTAATGGTAGTGTCTCTCTCTCTCTCCTCACTGTGACCAGTAATGGTAGTGTCTCTCTCTCTCTCTCTCACTGTGACCAGTAATGGTAGTGTCTCTCTCTCTCTCCTCACTGTGACCAGTAATGGTAGTGTCTCTCTCTCCTCACTGTGACCAGTAATGGTAGTGTCTCTCTCTCTCTCCTCACTGTGACCAGTAATGGTAGTGTCTCTCTCTCTCTCTCCCAGTAATGGTAGTGTCTCTCTCTCTCCTCACTGTGACCAGTAATGGTAGTGTCTCTCTCTCTCTCTCACTGTGACCAGTAATGGTAGTGTCTCTCTCTCTCTCTCACTGTGACCAGTAATGGTAGTGTCTCTCTCTCTCTCTCCAGTAATGGTAGTGTCTCACTGTGACCAGTAATGGTAGTGTCTCTCTCTCTCCTCACTGTGACCAGTAATGGTAGTGTCTCTCTCTCTCTCTCACTCCAGTAACTGTGACCAGTAATGGTAGTGTCTCTCTCTCTCTCTCCTCACTGTGACCAGTAATGGTAGTGTCTCTCTCTCTCCTCACTGTGACCAGTAATGGTAGTGTCTCTCTCTCTCTCTCTCCAGTCACTGTGACCAGTAATGGTAGTGTCTCTCTCTCTCTCCTCACTGTGACCAGTAATGGTAGTGTCTCTCTCTCTCCTCACTGTGACCAGTAATGGTAGTGTCTCTCTCTCTCTCCTCACTGTGACCAGTAATGGTAGTGTCTCTCTCTCTCTCTCACTGTGACCAGTAATGGTAGTGTCTCTCTCTCTCCTCACTGTGACCAGTAATGGTAGTGTCTCTCTCTCTCTCTCACTGTGACCAGTAATGGTAGTGTCTCTCTCTCTCTCTCTCACTGTGACCAGTAATGGTAGTGTCTCTCTCTCTCTCTCCTCACTGTGACCAGTAATGGTAGTGTCTCTCTCTCTCTCTCACTGTGACCAGTAATGGTAGTGTCTCTCTCTCTCTCCTCACTGTGACCAGTAATGGTAGTGTCTCTCTCTCTCTCTCACTGTGACCAGTAATGGTAGTGTCTCTCTCTCTCTCTCACTGTGACCAGTAATGGTAGTGTCTCTCTCTCTCTCACTGTGACCAGTAATGGTAGTGTCTCTCTCCTCACTGTGACCAGTAATGGTAGTGTCTCTCTCTCCTCACTGTGACCAGTAATGGTAGTGTCTCTCTCTCTCTCTCCTCACTGTGACCAGTAATGGTAGTGTCTCTCTCTCTCTCTCCTCACTGTGACCAGTAATGGTAGTGTCTCTCTCTCTCTCTCCTCACTGTGACCAGTAATGGTAGTGTCTCTCTCTCTCTCCTCACTGTGACCAGTAATGGTAGTGTCTCTCTCTCTCTCCTCACTGTGACCAGTAATGGTAGTGTCTCTCTCTCTCTCACACTGTGACCAGTAATGGTAGTGTCTCTCTCTCTCTCTCCTCACTGTGACCAGTAATGGTAGTGTCTCTCTCTCTCCCCCTCACTGTGACCAGTAATGGTAGTGTCTCTCTCTCTCTCTCTCCTCACTGTGACCAGTAATGGTAGTGTCTCTCTCTCTCTCCTCACTGTGACCAGTAATGGTAGTGTCTCTCTCTCTCTCTCCTCACTGTGACCAGTAATGGTAGTGTCTCTCTCTCTCTCTCACTGTGACCAGTAATGGTAGTGTCTCTCTCTCTCTCTCCAGTAATCACTGTGACCAGTAATGGTAGTGTCTCTCTCTCTCTCTCACTGTGACCAGTAATGGTAGTGTCTCTCTCTCTCTCTCTCCTCACTGTGACCAGTAATGGTAGTGTCTCTCTCTCTCCTCACTGTGACCAGTAATGGTAGTGTCTCTCTCTCTCTCTCCTCACTGTGACCAGTAATGGTAGTGTCTCTCTCTCTCTCTCACTGTGACCAGTAATGGTAGTGTCTCTCTCTCTCTCTCCTCACTGTGACCAGTAATGGTAGTGTCTCTCTCTCTCTCCTCACTGTGACCAGTAATGGTAGTGTCTCTCTCTCTCTCTCTCCTCACTGTGACCAGTAATGGTAGTGTCTCTCTCTCTCTCCTCACTGTGACCAGTAATGGTAGTGTCTCTCTCTCTCTCTCCTCACTGTGACCAGTAATGGTAGTGTCTCTCTCTCTCTCCTCACTGTGACCAGTAATGGTAGTGTCTCTCTCTCTCTCTCTCACTGTGACCAGTAATGGTAGTGTCTCTCTCTCTCTGGTAGTGTCTCTCCTCACTGTGACCAGTAATGGTAGTGTCTCTCTCTCTCTCTCACTGTGACCAGTAATGGTAGTGTCTCTCTCTCTCTCCTCACTGTGACCAGTAATGGTAGTGTCTCTCTCTCTCTCTCCTCACTGTGACCAGTAATGGTAGTGTCTCTCTCTCTCTCCTCACTGTGACCAGTAATGGTAGTGTCTCTCTCTCTCTCACTGTGACCAGTAATGGTAGTGTCTCTCTCTCTCCTCACTGTGACCAGTAATGGTAGTGTCTCTCTCTCTCTCACTGTGACCAGTAATGGTAGTGTCTCTCTCTCTCTCCTCACTGTGACCAGTAATGGTAGTGTCTCTCTCTCTCTCTCTCACTGTGACCAGTAATGGTAGTGTCTCTCTCTCTCTCACTGTGACCAGTAATGGTAGTGTCTCTCTCTCTCTCCTCACTGTGACCAGTAATGGTAGTGTCTCTCTCCAGTAATGGTAGTGTCTCTCTCTCACACTGTGACCAGTAATGGTAGTGTCTCTCTCTCTCTCCTCACTGTGACCAGTAATGGTAGTGTCTCTCTCTCTCTCACTGTGACCAGTAATGGTAGTGTCTCTCTCTCTCCTCACTGTGACCAGTAATGGTAGTGTCTCTCTCTCTCCAGTAATGGTAGTGTCTCACTGTGACCAGTAATGGTAGTGTCTCTCTCTCTCTCTCACTGTGACCAGTAATGGTAGTGTCTCTCTCTCTCCTCACTGTGACCAGTAATGGTAGTGTCTCTCTCTCTCTCCTCACTGTGACCAGTAATGGTAGTGTCTCTCTCTCTCTCTCCTCACTGTGACCAGTAATGGTAGTGTCTCTCTCTCTCTCACACTGTGACCAGTAATGGTAGTGTCTCTCTCTCTCTCCTCACTGTGACCAGTAATGGTAGTGTCTCTCTCTCTCTCTCTCACTGTGACCAGTAATGGTAGTGTCTCTCTCTCTCTCTCACTGTGACCAGTAATGGTAGTGTCTCTCTCTCTCTCTCACTGTGACCAGTAATGGTAGTGTCTCTCTCTCTCCTCACTGTGACCAGTAATGGTAGTGTCTCTCTCTCTCTCCTCACTGTGACCAGTAATGGTAGTGTCTCTCTCTCTCTCTCACTGTGACCAGTAATGGTAGTGTCTCTCTCTCTCCTCACTGTGACCAGTAATGGTAGTGTCTCTCTCTCTCTCTCACTGTGACCAGTAATGGTAGTGTCTCTCTCTCTCTCCTCACTGTGACCAGTAATGGTAGTGTCTCTCTCTCTCTCTCCTCACTGTGACCAGTAATGGTAGTGTCTCTCTCTCTCACTGTGACCAGTAATGGTAGTGTCTCTCTCTCTCTCTCACTGTGACCAGTAATGGTAGTGTCTCTCTCTCTCTCTCCTCACTGTGACCAGTAATGGTAGTGTCTCTCTCTCTCTCTCACTGTGACCAGTAATGGTAGTGTCTCTCTCTCTCCTCACTGTGACCAGTAATGGTAGTGTGTCTCTCTCTCTCCTCACTGTGACCAGTAATGGTAGTGTCTCTCTCTCTCTCCTCACTGTGACCAGTAATGGTAGTGTCTCTCTCTCTCTCCTCACTGTGACCAGTAATGGTAGTGTCTCTCTCTCTCTCTCCTCACTGTGACCAGTAATGGTAGTGTCTCTCTCTCTCTCTCTCACTGTGACCAGTAATGGTAGTGTCTCTCTCTCTCACTCTCTCTCTCTCTCCTCACTGTGACCAGTAATGGTAGTGTCTCTCTCTCTCTCTCCTCACTGTGACCAGTAATGGTAGTGTCTCTCTCTCTCTCCTCACTGTGACCAGTAATGGTAGTGTCTCTCTCTCTCTCCTCACTGTGACCAGTAATGGTAGTGTCTCTCTCTCTCTCTCCTCACTGTGACCAGTAATGGTAGTGTCTCTCTCTCTCTCCTCACTGTGACCAGTAATGGTAGTGTCTCTCTCTCTCTCTCTCACTGTGACCAGTAATGGTAGTGTCTCTCTCTCTCCTCACTGTGACCAGTAATGGTAGTGTCTCTCTCTCTCCTCACTGTGACCAGTCACTCTCCTCACTGTGACCAGTAATGGTAGTGTCTCTCTCTCTCTCTCTCACTGTGACCAGTAATGGTAGTGTCTCTCTCTCTCCTCACTGTGACCAGTAATGGTAGTGTCTCTCTCTCTCTCACTGTGACCAGTAATGGTAGTGTCTCTCTCTCTCTCCTCACTGTGACCAGTAATGGTAGTGTCTCTCTCTCTCTCCTCACTGTGACCAGTAATGGTAGTGTCTCTCTCTCTCTCTCACTGTGACCAGTAATGGTAGTGTCTCTCTCTCTCTCCTCACTGTGACCAGTAATGGTAGTGTCTCTCTCTCTCTCCTCACTGTGACCAGTAATGGTAGTGTCTCTCTCTCTCCCTCACTGTGACCAGTAATGGTAGTGTCTCTCTCTCTCTCTCCTCACTGTGACCAGTAATGGTAGTGTCTCTCTCTCTCTCTCACTGTGACCAGTAATGGTAGTGTCTCTCTCTCTCTCTCTCACTGTGACCAGTAATGGTAGTGTCTCTCTCTCTCTCCTCACTGTGACCAGTAATGGTAGTGTCTCTCTCTCTCTCCTCACTGTGACCAGTAATGGTAGTGTCTCTCTCTCTCCTCACTGTGACCAGTAATGGTAGTGTCTCTCTCTCTCTCTCCTCACTGTGACCAGTAATGGTAGTGTCTCTCTCTCTCTCTCACTGTGACCAGTAATGGTAGTGTCTCTCTCTCTCCTCACTGTGACCAGTAATGGTAGTGTCTCTCTCTCTCTCCTCACTGTGACCAGTAATGGTAGTGTCTCTCTCTCTCTCTCCTCACTGTGACCAGTAATGGTAGTGTCTCTCTCTCTCTCTCACTGTGACCAGTAATGGTAGTGTCTCTCTCTCTCCTCACTGTGACCAGTAATGGTAGTGTCTCTCTCTCTCTCTCACTGTGACCAGTAATGGTAGTGTCTCTCTCTCTCTCTCTCACTGTGACCAGTAATGGTAGTGTCTCTCTCTCTCTCTCCAGTAATGGTAGTGTCTCTCTCTCTCCTCACTGTGACCAGTAATGGTAGTGTCTCTCTCTCTCTCACTGTGACCAGTAATGGTAGTGTCTCACTGTGACCAGTAATGGTAGTGTCTCTCTCTCTCTCCTCACTGTGACCAGTAATGGTAGTGTCTCTCTCTCTCTCTCACTGTGACCAGTAATGGTAGTCTGTCTCTCTCTCTCTCCCTCACTGTGACCAGTAATGGTAGTGTCTCTCTCTCTCTCCAGTAATGGTAGTGTCTCACTGTGACCAGTAATGGTAGTGTCTCTCTCTCTCTCCTCACTGTGACCAGTAATGGTAGTGTCTCTCTCTCTCTCTCACTGTGACCAGTAATGGTAGTGTCTCTCTCTCTCTCTCACTGTGACCAGTAATGGTAGTGTCTCTCTCTCTCTCTCCTCACTGTGACCAGTAATGGTAGTGTCTCTCTCTCTCTCTCTCACTGTGACCAGTGTGACCAGTAATGGTAGTGTCTCTCTCTCTCTCTCACTGTGACCAGTAATGGTAGTGTCTCTCTCTCTCTCTCACTGTGACCAGTAATGGTAGTGTCTCTCTCTCTCTCTCTCACTGTGACCAGTAATGGTAGTGTCTCTCTCTCTCTCTCACTGTGACCAGTAATGGTAGTGTCTCTCTCTCTCTCTCTCACTGTGACCAGTAATGGTAGTGTCTCTCTCTCTCTCTCACTGTGACCAGTAATGGTAGTGTCACTGTGACCAGTAATGGTAGTGTCTCTCTCTCTCTCTCACTGTGACCAGTAATGGTAGTGTCACTCTCTCTCTCCTCACTGTGACCAGTAATGGTAGTGTCTCTCTCTCTCTCTCACCAGTAATGGTAGTGTCTCACTGTGACCAGTAATGGTAGTGTCTCTCTCTCTCTCCTCACTGTGACCAGTAATGGTAGTGTCTCTCTCTCTCTCTCTCCTCACTGTGACCAGTAATGGTAGTGTCTCTCTCTCTCCTCACTGTGACCAGTAATGGTAGTGTCTCTCTCTCTCTCCTCACTGTGACCAGTAATGGTAGTGTCTCTCTCTCTCTCTCTCTCACTGTGACCAGTAATGGTAGTGTCTCTCTCTCTCTCCTCACTGTGACCAGTAATGGTAGTGTCTCTCTCTCTCTCACTGTGACCAGTAATGGTAGTGTCTCTCTCTCTCTCCTCACTGTGACCAGTAATGGTAGTGTCTCTCTCTCTCTCTCCTCACTGTGACCAGTAATGGTAGTGTCTCTCTCTCTCCTCACTGTGACCAGTAATGGTAGTGTCTCTCTCTCTCTCTCCTCACTGTGACCAGTAATGGTAGTGTCTCTCTCTCTCTCTCTCACTGTGACCAGTAATGGTAGTGTCTCTCTCTCTCCTCACTGTGACCAGTAATGGTAGTGTCTCTCTCTCTCTCCTCACTGTGACCAGTAATGGTAGTGTCTCTCTCTCTCTCTCACCAGTAATGGTAGTGTCCAGTGACCAGTAATGGTAGTGTCTCTCTCTCTCTCCTCACTGTGACCAGTAATGGTAGTGTCTCTCTCTCTCTCTCACTGTGACCAGTAATGGTAGTGTCTCTCTCTCTCCACTGTGACCAGTAATGGTAGTGTCTCTCACTGTGACCAGTAATGGTAGTGTCTCTCTCTCTCTCCTCACTGTGACCAGTAATGGTAGTGTCTCTCTCTCTCTCCTCACTGTGACCAGTAATGGTAGTGTCTCTCTCTCTCCTCACTGTGACCAGTAATGGTAGTGTCTCTCTCTCTCCTCACTGTGACCAGTAATGGTAGTGTCTCTCTCTCTCTCTCTCCAGTAATGGTAGTGTCTCTCTCTCTCCTCACTGTGACCAGTAATGGTAGTGTCTCTCTCTCTCTCTCACTGTGACCAGTAATGGTAGTGTCTCTCTCTCTCTCTCTCTCCTCACTGTGACCAGTAATGGTAGTGTCTCTCTCTCTCTCTCTCACTGTGACCAGTAATGGTAGTGTCTCTCTCTCTCCCTCCCTGTGACCAGTAATGGTAGTGTCTCTCTCTCTCCCTCACTGTGACCAGTAATGGTAGTGTCTCTCTCTCTCCTCACTGTGACCAGTAATGGTAGTGTCTCTCTCTCTCCTCACTGTGACCAGTAATGGTAGTGTCTCTCTCTCTCTCCTCACTGTGACCAGTAATGGTAGTGTCTCTCTCTCTCTCCTCACTGTGACCAGTAATGGTAGTGTCTCTCTCTCTCTCCTCACTGTGACCAGTAATGGTAGTGTCTCTCTCTCTCTCCTCACTGTGACCAGTAATGGTAGTGTCTCTCTCTCTCTCTCCTCACTGTGACCAGTAATGGTAGTGTCTCTCTCTCTCTCCTCACTGTGACCAGTAATGGTAGTGTCTCTCTCTCTCTCTCTCACTGTGACCAGTAATGGTAGTGTCTCTCTCTCTCTCACTGTGACCAGTAATGGTAGTGTCTCTCTCTCTCTCTCCTCACTGTGACCAGTAATGGTAGTGTCTCTCTCTCTCACTCCAGTAATGGTAGTGTCTCACTGTGACCAGTAATGGTAGTGTCTCTCTCTCTCTCACTGTGACCAGTAATGGTAGTGTCTCTCTCTCTCTCTCTCACTGTGACCAGTAATGGTAGTGTCTCTCTCTCTCCTCACTGTGACCAGTAATGGTAGTGTCTCTCTCTCTCTCTCACTGTGACCAGTAATGGTAGTGTCTCTCTCTCTCTCTCACTCCAGTAATGGTAGTGTCTCTCTCTCTCCTCACTGTGACCAGTAATGGTAGTGTCTCTCTCTCTCACCGTGACCAGTAATGGTAGTGTCTCTCTCTCTCTCCCTCACTGTGACCAGTAATGGTAGTGTCTCTCTCTCTCTCTCACTGTGACCAGTAATGGTAGTGTCTCTCTCTCTCTCCTCACTGTGACCAGTAATGGTAGTGTCTCTCTCTCTCTCTCTCACTGTGACCAGTAATGGTAGTGTCTCTCTCTCTCTCCTCACTGTGACCAGTAATGGTAGTGTCTCTCTCTCTCTCTCCTCACTGTGACCAGTAATGGTAGTGTCTCTCTCTCTCTCCTCACTGTGACCAGTAATGGTAGTGTCTCTCTCTCTCCTCACTGTGACCAGTAATGGTAGTGTCTCTCTCTCTCTCCTCACTGTGACCAGTAATGGTAGTGTCTCTCTCTCTCTCCTCACTGTGACCAGTAATGGTAGTGTCTCTCTCTCTCTCCTCACTGTGACCAGTAATGGTAGTGTCTCTCTCTCTCCTCACTGTGACCAGTAATGGTAGTGTCTCTCTCTCTCTCTCACTGTGACCAGTAATGGTAGTGTCTCTCTCTCTCCAGTAATGGTAGTGTCTCTCACTGTGACCAGTAATGGTAGTGTCTCTCTCTCTCTCCTCACTGTGACCAGTAATGGTAGTGTCTCTCTCTCTCCCTCACTGTGACCAGTAATGGTAGTGTCTCTCTCTCTCTCCAGTAATCACTGTGACCAGTAATGGTAGTGTCTCTCTCTCTCTCCTCACTGTGACCAGTAATGGTAGTGTCTCTCTCTCTCCCTCACTGTGACCAGTAATGGTAGTGTCTCTCTCTCTCCTCACTGTGACCAGTAATGGTAGTGTCTCTCTCTCTCTCCTCACTGTGACCAGTAATGGTAGTGTCTCTCTCTCTCCCCTCACTGTGACCAGTAATGGTAGTGTCTCTCTCTCTCTCTCACTGTGACCAGTAATGGTAGTGTCTCTCTCTCTCTCCTCACTGTGACCAGTAATGGTAGTGTCTCTCTCTCTCCCTCACTGTGACCAGTAATGGTAGTGTCTCTCTCTCTGGTAGTGTCTCTCACTGTGACCAGTAATGGTAGTGTCTCTCTCTCTCTCTCACTGTGACCAGTAATGGTAGTGTCTCTCTCTCTCTCCTCACTGTGACCAGTAATGGTAGTGTCTCTCTCTCTCTCCTCACTGTGACCAGTAATGGTAGTGTCTCTCTCTCTCCTCACTGTGACCAGTAATGGTAGTGTCTCTCTCTCTCCTCACTGTGACCAGTAATGGTAGTGTCTCTCTCTCTCCTCACTGTGACCAGTAATGGTAGTGTCTCTCTCTCTCTCTCCTCACTGTGACCAGTAATGGTAGTGTCTCTCTCTCTCTCCTCACTGTGACCAGTAATGGTAGTGTCTCTCTCTCTCACTGTGACCAGTAATGGTAGTGTCTCTCTCTCTCTCACTCCAGTCACTGTGACCAGTAATGGTAGTGTCTCTCTCTCTCTCCTCACTGTGACCAGTAATGGTAGTGTCTCTCTCTCTCTCCTCACACTGTGACCAGTAATGGTAGTGTCTCTCTCTCTCTCCCTCACTGTGACCAGTAATGGTAGTGTCTCTCTCTCTCTCTCTCTCTCTGTGACCAGTAATGGTAGTGTCTCTCTCTCTCTCTCACTGTGACCAGTAATGGTAGTGTCTCTCTCTCTCTCTCCTCACTGTGACCAGTAATGGTAGTGTCTCTCTCTCTCTCTCCTCACTGTGACCAGTAATGGTAGTGTCTCTCTCTCTCTCCCTCACTGTGACCAGTAATGGTAGTGTCTCTCTCTCTCTCTCTCCTCACTGTGACCAGTAATGGTAGTGTCTCTCTCTCTCCTCACTGTGACCAGTAATGGTAGTGTCTCTCTCTCTCCTCACTGTGACCAGTAATGGTAGTGTCTCTCTCTCTCTCTCACTGTGACCAGTAATGGTAGTGTCTCTCTCTCTCTCTCCTCACTGTGACCAGTAATGGTAGTGTCTCTCTCTCTCTCTCCTCACTGTGACCAGTAATGGTAGTGTCTCTCTCTCTCTCCTCACCGTGATCAGTAATGGTAGAGTGTGTCGTCCCTCTCTCAGACGGAGACAGAAGAGGGACTTCCCTGCGATGTTCAGTAGAGGGTAGACTCCAGAAACCTCCCCATACACCTTCACACGAAGGCCTCGCACCCTGCACACACACAGTTACACACACAGTTACACACACAGTTACACACACACACAGTTACACACACAGTTACACACACACACACACACACACAGTTACACACACACAGTTACACAATTCTCCATACATGTATGCCAGAAACCCTGACCTGTGCTGTATGAGTTCTGCAGCTTCTCTGACCCCCACAGCTCTCTTCAGGTTGACCCCTGCAGGGTTAAAGGTCATCTCTATGTCAGAGGTCAGGGGTAGGGGACAGCCAACCAGCTCCAGGTAGCCCCTCTCCTCCACTTCCTGGTCCTTCCCCAGTGCAGACTGGGGGATGTAATTCCAGCAGGGGAAGAGAACCGGCAGGCCCAGCCAGAGAGGGGAGGGGCTCAGTAGCTAACCAATCAGAGAAAGAACGACAGGAGTGAATTCAAGAATTCAAGTCTTCTCTTACACACATACTAACAGACAGACACTCTCACCTCACAGTGCACGGTCCCGGTGGCGTCCCTCACACGCCACGCTCCGTCACATGACCTCTCTGGGTCACACCCATCACTGAGACAGCCTATCAGCAACAGGCTGGCACGCGGCAAAGCCTTGTGATTGGGCAGAGCCTGCTCCGCCTCCCGGACCCATTCTCTGTGCTGAGCGGTGCTCCAGGTCAGGTTGCTACAGCAGGGTGTGCGTTGCCAGGTAACCAGCTCAGCTACGGAGATGAGCCTAACAACAAGAGGAGGTTAAGGTTAGGAGTGGTGTTGATGGTTTCTAAACCTCCCCAATGACAGGAGATGGCTTCGCAGTCAGACATCTTTGTCTCGTCCCATGTGTATATATCTTTTTCTTCACATTCTTTTTAATATTTTTCCTAAACCTCAACTTCAAAATACTCTCCTGCAACCCGCCTCACCCAATGTGGTGGGGATCTGTTTATTTTTCTCCTAAAGTATTTCTATTTACCTCCGAACTGGAATACCTCAACTGAAGCTAGCCAGCTAACCAGCTACCAGTCAGCTAACCACTGCTAGCGGTCATCAGCTAACCTTTAGCTCGGAAAGCTCTCGCCAGTTCGTACAACACGTTTCTAACCAGAGCATCCCGGACCTATTTTTCTCTCCATATCCCCGGATTCCTACCGCAAACTCTGAACCTTTTCATTTGGATCATCACAGCTAGCTAACAGCAACCTGGGTTGACTACTCCTGGCTAACGTTTCCGTCCCGGAGCTAGCACCAACTAGCCTGGGGCTAGCCCATGCTAGAACCATCTCCCGGCTCACTCCTGGGCTACAATATCTGGACCCCTTCTACTGCCGGTACAGGGCACGGAACCCCGCCGATCCTCTACGAATAACGACATAATCTGCCCGAGGATTCCAACAGGCCCCTCAGGCGCTACGCCCGCTGAAGGCCCATTCTGCTAACCGGCTAGGCCTGCTAGCTACCTAGAGCTACTACTAATTCCACGACTGGTCTAACGACGTCACTGCACGAAGAGGCAAAAACAGACTTACCCCCATTGAAAATAAGAATGTGTTCTTAACTGACTTGCCTGGTTAAATAAAGGTAAAAAAAATAAAATTAAAATAAAATAAAAATTGCGACGTCCCCCAAAGGATAACTTGCCTGCCACGGTCCGCTAACTGCTAGGTTGTTTAGCCCCTACCTACTAACTGTTAGCATCGGCCTGCTAACTGTCTAAATCGCCGTGTCCCCAGCCAGCCCAACCACTCACTGGACCCATATGTTCACTTGGCTAAGCATGCCACTCTCTAATATCAATATGCCTCGTCCATTACTGTCCTGGTTAGTGATTACTGTCTTATTTCACTGTAGAGCCTCTAGCCCTGCTCAATATGCCTTAACCAACCATGTTGTTCCACCTCCTACATATGCGATGACATCACCTGGTTTAAACATCTCTAGAGACTATATCTCTCTCATCATCACTCAATGCCTAGGTTTACCTCCAATGTACTCACATCCTACCATACCTTTGTCTGTACACTATGCCTTGAATCTATTCTATCGTGCCCAGAAACCTGCTCCTTTTACTCTCTGTTCTGAACGTGCTAGACGGCCAGTTGTTAGCCGTACCCTTATCCTACTTCTCCTCTGGTCCTCTGGTGATGTGGAGGGCTGCAGTGGAGCAGGTTGAGAGATTCAAGTTCCTTGGTGTCCACATCAGGGAAGAGGACACGACAAAACCTATTCCCCCTCAGGAGACTAAAAATATTTGGGTCCTCAAACGGTTCCTCGGCTGCACCATCGAGAGCATCAATGCCTGATATGGCAATTGCTCGGCCTCCGACCGTAAGGTGCTACAGAGGGTAGTGCGTACTGCCCAGTACATCACCGGGGCCAAGCTTCCTGCCACCCAGGACCTCTATACCAGGTGGTGTCAGAGGAAGGCCATAAAAATTGTCAAAGACTCCAACCACCCAAGTCATAGACTGTTCTCTCTGTTACCACACGGCAAGCGGTACCAGAGCACCAAGTCTAGGTCCATGAGGCTTCTAAACAGCTTCTATCCCCCCCAAGCCATAAGACTCCTGAACACCTAATCAAATGGCCACCCAGACTATTTGCATTGCACCCCCCTTTTTACACCGCTGCTACTCTCTGTTATTATCTATACATAGTCACTTCAATAACTCTACCTACATGTACATATTACCTCAACTAACCGGTGCCCCCACACATTGTACCGGTCTACACCACCTGTTGTATTCAGCATTTCACTGTAAGGTCTACTACACCTGTTGTATTCAGCATTTCACTGTAAGGTCTACTACACCTGTTGTATTCAGCATTTCACTGTCAGGTCTACTACACCTGTTGTATTCAGCATTTCACTGTGAGTTCTACTACACCTGTTGTATTCAGCATTTCACTGTAAGGTCTACTACACCTGTTGTATTCAACATTTCACTGTGAGGACTACTACACCTGTTGTATTCAGCATTTCACTGTGAGGTCTACTACACCTGTTGTATTAAGCATTTCACTGTAAGGTCTACTACACCTGTTGTATTCAGCATTTCACTGTGAGGTCTACTACACCTGTTGTATTCAGCATTTCACTGTAAGGTCTACTACACCTGTTGTATTCAGCATGTCACTGTGAGGTCGACTACACCTGTTGTATTCAGCATTTTACTGTGAGGTCTACTACACCTGTTGTATTCAGCATTTCACTGTGAGGTCTACTACACCTGTTGTATTCAGCATTTCACTGTAAGGTCTACTACACCTGTTGTATTCAGCATTTCACTGTGAGGTCTACTACACCTGTTGTATTCAGCATTTCACTGTGAGTTCTACTACACCTGTTGTAATTCAGCATTTCACTGTGAGGTCTACCTACACCTGTTGTATTCAGCATTTCACTGTGAGGTCTACTACACCTGTTGTATTCAGCATTTCACTGTGAGGTCTACTACACCTGTTGTATTCAGCATTTCACTGTAAGGTCTACCTACACCTGTTGTATTCAGCATTTCACTGTAAGGTCTACTACACCTGTTGTATTTAGCATTTCACTGTGAGGTCTACTACACCTGTTGTATTCAGTATTTCACTGTAAGGTCTACTACACCTGTTGTATTCAGCATTTCACTGTAATGTCTATAACACCTGTTTTATTCAGTATTTCACTGTAATGTCTATAACACCTGTTGTATTCAGTATTTCACTGTAAGGTCTACTACACCTGTTGTATTCAGCATTTCACTGTGAGTTCTACTACACCTGTTGTAATTCAGCATTTCACTGTAAGGTCTACCTACACCTGTTGTATTCAGCATTTCACTGTGAGGTCTACTACACCTGTTGTATTCAGCATTTCACTGTGAGGTCTACTACACCTGTTGTATTCAGCATTTCACTGTGAGGTCTACTACACCTGTTGTATTCAGCATTTCACTGTGAGGTCTACTACACCTGTTGTATTCAGCATTTCACTGTAAGGTCTACCTACACCTGTTGTATTCAGCATTTCACTGTAAGGTCTACTACACCTGTTGTATTCAGCATTTCACTGTAAGGTCTACTACACCTGTTGTATTCAGCATTTCACTGTGAGGTCTACTACACCTGTTGTATTCAGCATTTCACTGTAAGGTCTACTACACCTGTTGTATTCAGCATTTCACTGTAAGGTCTACTACACCTGTTGTATTCAGCATTTCACTGTAAGGTCTACTACACCTGTTGTATTCTGCGCATGTGACTAATACAATTTGATTTGCCTTAGACGGACCCTAAACTAAAGGACCCCAACCAGCTCTGATCCTGGTGACAAACCGAGTAAGCAGACTTTAGTTCAAGCCCAGCACTAACACACTAATCAACTGGATCATTAATACCCCTTGGTTAATGTAATCAGTTGTGCTTGTGCAAGGCTGGAGCTAAAACGTGCACATTTTCGCCAGAGCCGGTAAACAACATCAACTGGTCACCTGTAACTGAGCGGCAGAGACCGGGCAGACGAGGAGCCCACCGCCCGTTCCACTCTCCGTATCATGGCTAGTGAGAGCTGTTCCGGGGAAACACTACCGGGGGTTGGACCGAGAACCGGGAACAGATTGTCCCTCACGAACACGAATAGCTCCTGCAGCCACTCCCGTTCCTTTAAGAAAGGAGATATGAATGAAAGGTGTGGTGAATGAGTAAAAATACTGTATTTTGTTTGAATGTAGCTAGCGAACTATTGTAAAAAATAATAATAAACGAAAGTAGACAACGTAACTTACCACTTCACTCCTCTCCCTGAAGTTATCCATAAATGATTCCATTCTAGGTTCGTTTCGTTGATGCTGTTCTGAATCACTTCATATCTTCACCTTAACTACAAGTCACGTAACTATTACACTCTTTGAATTTTGGTCTGATCTGATCAGGATAGACATTAATGCTAACGTTGTCAACCAGTTAGTAATAAACTATCACAGACACACACAAAAAAACTTCGAATCATCTGAATAACAATTAACAGTAGAACTACGGCGTCCCCATTACGTTCATACCGCACGAAATCTGCCGCCCAGCAAACAGAGTTCTTCCGGACCAAATCCGGCCTGGAGGGAAGAACACACACTGGCCAATCAGAAACGAGTCTCCGCCCATCTCTACCCTGTGGTCTCCGCCCCCTGTGTTCTAATGAAGGTAATCAGCCAACGGGGGCCCGGGGGCGGGTCTTAGATCCATCCTGTTTGATGCTCAGTCAACAATCCTCTCCGGAGAAGCACACAGCAGCAGAGACAACAACAAAAACAACCAGACTCATTCTTGCAAACTTCATCTGGACCGGTAAATGTAAGTAATGAAAGACATTGGACGTTAGTAGCAGTAACAGCTTTTAAATGTACATTGAAAGTTGTAGAAATGTTAGTTTCCCTGCAAAAAAACAAAAAAAAAGGTAACGTTACTAAACTATCTACAGAGCGAGTCACTCACTGTAAATGTTAGCCAGCTTGCTAAACTGGTGAAATGGCTAAATCTGGGTTGTTGTTTTTTTTAAGATGTAAAATAACCTTGATTTAGGATTACTCGTAACTATACTGTAAAATGTTTCACACTAGCTAATGTTAGCTCACTATGTATTCTGATGGCTAGCGTTAGCATCTTCAGCATAAATGCTAGCGCTGGGGGATGGGATGATCTAGCATCGCGTTAGCGTCTTTAGCATAAATGCTAGCGCTGGGGGATGGAATGAGCTAGCTGCGCGTTAGCATCTTTAGCATAAATGCTAGCGCTGGGGGATGGGATGAGCTAGCAGCGCGTTAGGCGGGAAGCAAATGGTGGCCCCATTGTTCTCAACGAGCTAGCATGCTAGTTGGCTAACTAGGCTAACCGCACTGCAAACTATACAGTCTACGGCACCTGGTCTGCAATCCATCACGTATACAAGCACAACATTAGTTGCCGTTACAATAGTTAGCTAGCTAACTATCCATTTGTACTTTTTTTTGACGTTTTATCCGACGTGGGGCCTAGCTAGTTAGCCACTTTAGCTAGATGAATTTGCAAAAAAAAAAAAGATATTGTCGTAAATGTATATTTTCTGCGGTGTTTCAGTCAGTCGTGTCGCCATGGTGAAAGGGGACGTTAACAAGCCGAAGGGCAAGACGTCAGCCTACGCCTTCTTCGTCCAGACCTGCCGGGAGGAACACAAGAGGAAACACCCCGACCAGTCGGTCAACTTCGCCGAGTTCTCCAAGCAGTGTTCAGAGAGATGGAGGGTACATATTAATACACACATCACAGGGTGTTATACCCCCACGGTGTCTGTTATAACGGTGTTATACCACTGTCTGTTATAACGGTGTTATACCACCACGGTGTCTGTTATAACGGTGTTATACCACTGTCTGTTATAACGGTGTTATACCACCACGGTGTCTGTTATAACGGTGTTATACCACTGTCTGTTATAACGGTGTTATACCACTGTGTCTGTTATAATGGTGTTATATCACTGTGTCTGTTATAATGGTGTTATACCACTGTGTCTGTTATAACGGTGTTATACCACTGTGTCTGTTATAACGGTGTTATACCACTGTCTGTTATAACGGTGTTATACCACTGTGTCTGTTATACCACGGTGTCTGTTATAACGGTGTTATAACACTGTGTCTGTTATAACGGTGTTATACCACGTGATGTGTGTGTGTGTATAGATATATACATACACACACACACACACAAGGTGCTACAACAAGTGTATGTGATTAAGTTGTTAGAATGTAGTGTGTTTTATAACTGTGTGTAGGGTCTGACTGCGAATGATAAGCGTCGTTTTGAGGACATGGCGAAGAACGACAAGGTGCGATATGAGAGGGACATGAGGGGGTACGTCCCCCCCAAGGGGATGGCCAAGAGCGGAAGGAGGAAGAAGGACCCCAACGCTCCAAAAAGACCCCCGTGAGTCACACACACTCTGCTGTACACACTGACTGGGGTGTGTACACCTCATTACCAAAAGTATGTGGACACCTGCTAATTGAACATCTCATTCCAAAATGAATATGGAGGCGCCCCCCACACACCTTCTTTAATGCTATAACAGCCTCCATGGGGTGTTCTCTTTCACTAGATGTTGGAACATTGCTGCTGTAACAGCCTCCACTCTTCTGGGAAGGCTTTCCACTAGATGTAGGAACATTGCTGCTATAACAGTCTCCACTCTTCTGGGAAGGCTTTCCACTAGATGTTGGAACATTGCTGCTATAACAGCCTCCACTCTTCTGGGAAGGCTTTCCACTAGATGTAGGAACATTGCTGCTATAACAGCCTCCACTCTTCTGGGAAGGCTTTCCACTAGATGTTGGAACATTGCTGCTATAACAGCCTCCACTCTTCTGGGAAGGCTTTCCACTAGATGTTGGAACATTGCTGCTATAACAGCCTCCACTCTTCTGGGAAGGCTTTCCACTAGATGTTGGAACATTGTTGCTATAACAGCGTCCACTCTTCTGGGAAGGCTTTCCACTAGATGTAGGAACATTGCTGCTATAACAGCCTCCACTCTTCTGGGAAGGCTTTCCACTAGATGTTGGAACATTGCTGCTATAACAGCCTCCACTCTTCTGGGAAGGCTTTCCACTAGATGTTGGAACATTGCTGCTATAACAGCCTCCACTCTTCTGGGAAGGCTTTCCACTAGATGTTGGAACATTGCTGATATAACAGCCTCCACTCTTCTGGGAAGGCTTTCCACTAGATGTTGGAACATTGCTGCTATAACAGCCTCCACTCTTCTGGGAAGGCTTTCCACTAGATGTTGGAACATTGCTGCTATAACAGCCTCCACTCTTCTGGGAAGGCTTTCCACTAGATGTTGGAACATTGTTGCTATAACAGCATTGTCCACTCTTCTGGGAAGGCTTTCCACTAGATGTTGGAACATTGCTGCTATAACAGCCTCCACTCTTCTGGGAAGGCTTTCCACTAGATGTTGGAACATTGCTGCTATAACAGCCTCCACTCTTCTGGGAAGGCTTTCCACTAGATGTTGGAACATTGCTGCTATAACAGCCTCCACTCTTCTGGGAAGGCTTTCCACTAGATGTTGGAACATTGCTACTATAACAGCCTCCACTCTTCTGGGAAGGCTTTCCACTAGATGTTGGAACATTGCTGCTATAACAGCCTCCACTCTTCTGGGAAGGCTTTCCACTAGATGTTGGAACATTGCTGCTATAACAGGCAGGTGGTGATTCACTCCAGAGAACGCGTTTCCACTGCTCCAGTCCTCTTCCTCTCCCTCAGGTCTTCTCTCTAACCCTCTTCCTCTCCCTCAGGTCTTCTCTCTAACCCTCTTCCTCTCCCTCAGGTCTTCTCTCTAACCCTCTTCCTCTCCCTCCCTCAGGTCTTCTCTCTAACCCTCTTCCTCTCCCTCCCTCAGGTCTTCTCTCTAACCCTCTTCCTCTCCCTCCCTCAGGTCTGCCTTCTTTGTGTTCTCTGCAGAGTTCCGTCCTACGGTCAAACAGGAGTTCCCAGGTACACTGATGATATTATTACTAACACATCTGTTTGTTCTTTGTGTTGTGGTGGTGTTGTTGTGGTGTTGTTATGGGGTGTTGTTGTGGTGTTGTTATGGGGTGTTGTGGTGGTGTTGTTATGGGGTGTTGTGGTGGTGGTGTTGTTATGGGGTGTTGTGGTGGTGGTGTTGTTATGGGGTGTTGTTGTGGGGTGTTGTTGGGGTGTTGTTTTGGTGTTGTTATGGGGTGTTGTTGTGGTGTTGTTATGGGGTGTTGTGGTGGTGTTGTTATGGGGTGTTGTCGTGGTGATGTTATGTGGTGTTGTTGTGGTGTTGTGATGGGGTGTTGTTGTTAGGTGGTGGTGTTGTTATGGGGTGTTGTTATGGGGTGTTGTGGTGGTGTTGTTATGGGGTGTTGTTGTGGGGTGTTGTTATGGGGTGTTGTTATGGGGGGTTGTGGTGGTGGTGTTATGGGGGTTGTGGTGGTGTTGTTATGGGGTGTTGTTGTTGTGGTGTTGTTATGAGGTGTTGTTGTTGTGGTGGGGGTGTTGTTATGGGGGGTTGTGGTGGTGTTGTGGTGGTGTTGTTATGAGGTGTTGTTGTGGTGGGGGTGTTGTTGTGGTGTTGTTATGGGGTGTTCTTGTGGTGTTGTTATGGGGTGTTGTTGGGGTGTTGTTATGGGGTGTTGTTATGAGGTGTTGTTGTGGTGTTGTTATGGGGTGTTGTTGTGGTGTTGTTATGGGGTGTTGTTGTGGGGTTGTTGTGGGGAGGGGGGGGGTTGTTGTGGTGTTATGGGGGGTCGTTGTCATGGTGTCGTTATGGGGTGTTGTCGTGGTGGTGTAGTGTATAGATGTATAATGTATGTATTATTGTTCTATATGAGGTAGTATATATCATGTATATATTATCGTCTCCAGGCTGTTCTATAGGAGAGACAGCTAAGAAGCTGGGGATCATGTGGGGTCAACAGACTCCAACCCAGAAACAGCCGTTTGAAGAGAAGGCTCTCCGACTGAGGGAGAAATACGACAAGGTACTCTACGTTACTACGGTAACAAACACGCTCACAGAATGAGCGTCCCCAGTCACCTGAACAGAGGCATGATCAGTGGACTGGGGTTTATCTGTAAGAGCAAAGCAGGAAGTGTACCCAGCAATGTAGACGTCAGTTGTACGGTAATTGTGCCAGCCCTACACAAGAACATGCATTCCTTCACCACAGCTGGGACCCGTTAGTTAGAGGACCCGTTAGTTAGAGGACCCATTAGTTAGAGGACCCATTAGTTAGAGGACCCGTTAGTTAGAGGACCCATTAGTTAGAGGACCCATTAGTTAGAGGACCCATTAGTTAGAGGACCCGCTAGTTAGAGGACCCATTAGTTAGGGGACCCATTAGTTAGAGGACCCGTTAGTTAGAGGACCCATTAGTTAGAGGACCCGCTTAGTTAGAGGACCCATTAGTTAGGGGACCCATTAGTTAGATGACCCGTTAGTTAGAGGACCCGCTAGTTAGAGGACCCATTAGTTAGGGGACCCATTAGTTAGAGGACCCGTTAGTTAGGGGACCCATTAGTTAGAGGACCCGCTAGTTAGAGGACCCATTAGTTAGGGGACCCGCTAGTTAGGGGACCCGTTAGTTAGAGAACCTGTTAGTTAGGGGACCCGCTAGAGAACCTGTTAGTTAGGGGACCTGCTAGAGATCCTGTTAGTTAGGGGACCTGCTAGAAAACCTGTTAGTTAGGGGACCTGCTAGAGAACCTGTTAGTTAGGGGACCTGCTAGAGAACCTGTTAGTTAGGGGACCTGCTAGAGAACCTGTTAGTTAGGGGACCTGCTAGAGAACCTGTTAGTTAGGGGACCTGCTAGAGAACCTGTTAGTTAGGGGACCTGCTAGAGAACCTGTTAGTTAGGGGACCCGCTAGAGAACCTGTTAGTTAGGGGACCTGCTAGAGAACCTGTTAGTTAGGGGACCTGCTAGAGAACCTGTTAGTTAGGGGACCTGCTAGAGAACCTGTTAGTTAGGGGACCTGCTAGAGAACCTGTTAGTTAGGGGACCTGCTAGAGAACCTGTTAGTTAGGGGACCTGCTAGAGAACCTGTTAGTTAGGGGACCTGCTAGAGAACCTGTTAGTTAGGGGACCTGCTAGAGAACCTGTTAGTTAGGGGACCCGCTAGAGAACCTGTTAGTTAGGGGACCTGCTAGAGAACCTGTTAGTTAGGGGACCCGCTAGAGAACCTGTTAGTTAGGGGACCTGCAAGAGAACCTGTTAGTTAGGGGACCCGCTAGAGAACCTGTTAGTTAGGGGACCTGCTAGAGAACCTGTTAGTTAGGGGACCTGCTAGAGAACCTGTTAGTTAGGGGACCCGCTAGAGAACCTGTTAGTTAGGGGACCTGCTAGAGAACCTGTTAGTTAGGGGACCTGCCAGAGAACCTGTTAGTTAGGGGACCTGCTAGAGAACCTGTTAGTTAGGGGACCTGCTAGAGAACCTGTTAGTTAGGGGACCTGCTAGAGAACCTGTTAGTTCGGGGACCTGCTAGAGAACCTGTTAGTTAGGGGACCTGCTAGAGAACCTGTGAGTTAGGGGACCTGCTAGAGAACCTGTTAGTTAGGGGACCTGCTAGAAGACCTGTTAGTTAGGGGACCTGCTAGAGGACCTGTTAGTTAGGGGACCTGCTAGAGAACCTGTTAGTTAGGGGACCCGCTAGAGAACCTGTTAGTTAGGGGACCTGCTAGAGAACCTGTTAGTTAGGGGACCCGCTAGAGAACCTGTTAGTTAGGGGACCTGCAAGAGAACCTGTTAGTTAGGGGACCCGCTAGAGAACCTGTTAGTTAGGGGACCTGCTAGAGAACCTGTTAGTTAGGGGACCCGACCTGTTATGCAGAATGTGGACACCTGCTCATCCATCATCTCATTCCAAGCGCTGTCTGTCTCTCTCTCTGTCTGTGTCTATCTCTCTCTGTCTGTGTCTGTGTCTCTCCTCTCTCTGTGTCTCTCCTCTCTCTGTCTGTGTCTCTCCTCTCTCTGTGTCTCTCCTCTCTCTCTCTGTGTCTGTCTCTCCTCTCTCTCTGTCTGCGTCTGTGTCTCTCCTCTCTCTCTGTCTGTGTCTCTCCTCTCTCTCTGTCTGTCTCTCCTCTCTCTCTCTCTGTGTCTCTCCTCTCTGTGTCTCTCCTCTCTCTCTGTCTGTGTCTCTCCTCTGTCTGTGTCTGTCTCTCCTCTCTCTGTCTGTGTCTCTCCTCTCTCGCTCTCTCTGTCTCACTCTCTCTCTGTCTCTCTCTCTCTGTGTCTCTCTCTGTGTGTCTCGCTCTCTGTGTGTCTCACTCTCTGTCTCTCTCTCTCTGTCTCTCTCTCTGTGTGTCTCGCTCTCTGTGTGTCTCTCTCTCTGTCTCTCTCTCTCTTTCTCTCTCTCTCTCTCTCTCTCACTCTCTCTCACTTTCTCTCTGTCTCTCTGTCTCACTCTGTCTCTCTAGGATATGGCTGCATACCGGTCCGGTGCGAACGTTAAGCGGGCCCCGATGCGACCCGGTCCCGGGGGCTCGTCTGGTATAATGCCCCACGCCGCGGCCGGTGGCGGAGATGACGATGATGACGACGACGATGACCTGGAGGACGATGACGATGAAGAGGACGATGATGATGACGAGTAGAGCTGTTAGTGTTGTGTTCCGACCTGTTGGAGCAGTATGTGTGTTTTACCTCGCCCCCTAAACTCCGCCCACCCGGGGTCACGGCAAGCTAAAACACACCCAGTTCCAGAGGAGGAATCTGATTGGTTGAAAGGTGTGTGTGTGTGTCTGTCGGTGACCCTGGAGGACTGGCCCTAGGTCAGGGGTCAAAGGTTAGTTAGAGCTGGGCTGGACCAGACACAACCCGTAGGGGACTTATATTATCACGCGTAAATGATTACTCATCATCGTAAACATCTGTAACCCTGGTAACCGTTGCTGTGGGCCAACATGTCCAATAGCAGAGCTCTGTATCTTCAGGAGGAGGCTGCTGTTCCCAGGGTTGTGTGGTGTCCAGGCTCTTCAATATCATCACATGTTGTAACTGGTTTTTAAAACACACTGTGCTGTTTTTATTTTTTTAATTGAAACCATATGTAGAAACTGGCTTTTATAATACCATTTTTATGATTCTGAAAATGAACAATGTTTTATCTGTGTATTCTGTTCTGTACACAATCTGACGTGGTATTTATTCTCATGAGACTGACCAGGTGAATCCAGGTGAAAACTATGATCCCTTATTGATGTCTCTTGTTAAATCCACTTCAATCAGTGTAGATGAAGGGGAGGAGACGGGTTAAAGAAGGATTTTTAAGACTTCAGACAATTGAGACATGGATTGTGTGTGTGTCATTCAGAGGGTGAATGGGTAAGACAAAATATTTAAGCCCCTTTGAATGGGGTATGGTAGTAGGTGCCAGGTCCACTGGTTAAAGCCCCTTTGAATGGGGTATGGTAGTAGGTGCCAGATCCACTGGTTAAAGCCCCTTTGAATGGGGTATGGTAGTAGGTGCCAGGTCCACTGGTTAAAGCCCCTTTGAATGGGGTATGGTAGTAGGTGCCAGGTCCACTGGTTAAAACCCCTTTGAATGGGGTATGGTAGTAGGTGCCAGGTCCACTGGTTAAAACCCCTTTGAATGGGGTATGGTAGTAGGTGCCAGGTCCACTGGTTAAAACCCCTTTGAATGGGGTATGGTAGTAGGTGCCAGGTCCACTGGTTAAAACCCCTTTGAATGGGGTATGGTAGTAGGTGCCAGGTCCACTGGTTAAAGCCCCTTTGAATGGGGTATGGTAGTAGGTGCCAGGTCCACTGGTTAAAGCCCCTTTGAATGGGGTATGGTAGTAGGTGCCAGGTCCACTGGTTAAAACCCCTTTGAATGGGGTATGGTAGTAGGTGCCAGGTCCACTGGTTAAAACCCCTTTGAATGGGGTAGTAGGTGCCAGGTCCACTGGTTAAAGCCCCTTTGAATGGGGTATGGTAGTAGGTGCCAGGTCCACTGGTTAAAGCCCCTTTGAATGGGGTATGGTAGTAGGTGCCAGGTCCACTGGTTAAAACCCCTTTGAATGGGGTATGGTAGTAGGTGCCAGGTCCACTGGTTAAAGCCCCTTTGAATGGGGTATGGTAGTAGGTGCCAGGTCCACTGGTTAAAGCCCCTTTGAATGGGGTATTGTAGTAGGTGCCAGGTCCACTGGTTAAAACCCCTTTGAATGGGGTATGGTAGTAGGTGCCAGGTCCACTGGTTAAAACCCCTTTGAATGGGGTAGTAGGTGCCAGGTCCACTGGTTAAAGCCCCTTTGAATGGGGTATGGTAGTAGGTGCCAGATCCACTGGTTAAAACCCCTTTGAATGGGGTATGGTAGTAGGTGCCAGGTCCACTGGTTAAAGCCCCTTTGAATGGGGTATGGTAGTAGGTGCCAGGTCCACTGGTTAAAGCCCCTTTGAATGGGGTATGGTAGTAGGTGCCAGGTCCACTGGTTAAAACCCCTTTGAATGGGGTATGGTAGTAGGTGCCAGGTCCACTGGTTAAAACCCCTTTGAATGGGGTATGGTAGTAGGTGCCAGGTCCACTGGTTAAAACCCCTTTGAATGGGGTATGGTAGTAGGTGCCAGGTCCACCGGTTGAGTGTCAAGAACTGCAACGCTGCTGGGTTTTATTCACACTCAACAGTTTCCCCATTTGTATCAAGAATGGTCCACCAAGGACATCCAGCCAATTTGAAGCAACTGTAGGAAGCATTGGAGTCCACATGGGCCAGCATCCCTGGAGTCAAGAAGGGCCAGCATCCCTGTGGAACGCTTTCAACACCTTGTAGAGTCAACATGGACCAGCATCCCTGTGGAACGCTTTCAACACCTTGTAGAGTCCACATGGACCAGCATCCCTGTGGAACGCTTTCAACACCTTGTAGAGTCCACATGGACCAGCATCCCTGTGGAACGCTTTAGACACCTTGTAGAGTCCATGTCCCGATGAATTGATGCTGTTCTGAGGTGCACCTCAATATTAGGAAGGTAATGTTTTGTACACTCAGATGAAATAGGTCTAACATTCAGCTGAGGGTTGTGTATTATATCAATACCACAGATGGGTAAGGCTTACTATACAATCTTTAATACAGTCCAACAGGAGCAGTAGGTTGAGGGTGTAAAATGTTTATTAAATACACTAGAAACATCAGAATGGACATGCAGGCTTTGCCCTCCCTGGTCACCAGGGAGCGCCACACCCACCTACCAGTAGAATACAAACATTATCAAAATACAGTACAGAGATCCTCAAAACACACACCTCACTGACCATATATGCTACGACCGCTAATAACTTGCCTACGGCGCTCCTTAGGGCCCTTGTAACCAGTTATAACCATAGCTCAGTGGCTATAACCATAGCTCAGTGGCTATAACCAGTTATAACCATAGCTCAGTGGCTATAACCTCTGAAGAGTACTATTGCTTGTTTGTCAGGTGTTTTATTACTCAAAAATAATATCTTTATAATCCAATAACTTAGTCATGCACTAACTAAATGGATGTTATTGATGATCTACCAGGGGATCGATCAATGGATATGTAGGATATCGATAGTTGGACCCAGAACAATGTAATGACGTTTTTTTCCACAACCAAACAGATCTTCAGTAATCAATCATCACAAATGAAAACCACACATCGTGACTTCGGTAATCAATCATCACAAATGAAAACCACACATCGTGACTTCGGTAATCAATCATCACAAATGAAAACCACACATCGTGACTTCGGTAATCAATCATCACAAATGAAAACCACACATCGTGACTTTTAATCAATCATCACAAATGAAAACCACACATCGTGACTTCGGTAATCAATCATCACAAATGAAAACCACACATCGTGACTTCGGTAATCAATCATCACAAATGAAAACCACACATCGTGACTTCGGTAATCATTACATTGATAATAAAAACAGCCACAGAAACGATTTAATAAATCACCATGATTGATCATTTTGGGAATAAAACAAATGTCTTTGTATACCGTGGGCCACCCGTCCGCTTGGTGGCCGTACTGTGTAACTAATGCACTGTGGAGATTAACGGTTCGTCCTTTTCCACAACAGACTGGATGTGGAGAATTGAAATAACTAATATCTATAATGTCATGGTTGAGTTCAGTCAGAAAACCTTATTAATTGTTGACCCCATAAGGTTTCTCTGAGATTGTCCTTTTAGAGTGACATCCCTGATAACACTATTCAGAATGACATCCCTGATAACACTATTCAGAATGACATCCCTGATAACACTATTCAGAATGACATCCCTGATAACACTATTCAGAATGACATCCCTGATAACACTATTCAGAATGACATCCCTGATAACACTATTCAGAATGACATCCCTGATAACACTATTCAGAATGACATCCCTGATAACACTATTCAGAGTGACATCCCTGATAACACTATTCAGAATGACATCACTGATAACACTATTCAGAATGACATCCCTGATAACACTATTCAGAATGACATCCCTGATAACACTATTCAGAATGACATCCCTGATAACACTATTCAGAATGACATCCCTGATAACACTATTCAGAATGACATCCCTGATAACACTATTCAGAGTGACATCCCTGATAACACTATTCAGAATGACATCCCTGATAACACTATTCAGAATGACATCCCTGATAACACTATTCAGAATGACATCCCTGATAACACTATTCAGAGTGACATCCCTGATAACACTATTCAGAATGACATCCCTGATAACACTATTCAGAATGACATCCCTGATAACACTATTCAGAATGACATCCCTGATAACACTATTCAGAATGACATCCCTGATAACACTATTCAGAGTGACATCCCTGATAACACTATTCAGAATGACATCCCTGATAACACTATTCAGAGTGACATCCCTGATAACACTATTCAGAGTGACATCCCTGATAACACTATTCAGAGTGACATCCCTGATAACACTATTCAGAGTGACATCCCTGATAACACTATTCAGAATGACATCCCTGATAACACTATTCAGAGTGACATCCCTGATAACACTATTCAGAATGACATCCCTGATAACACTATTCAGAATGACATCCCTGATAACACTATTCAGAATGACAGAGCTCTCGCACACAGGACACAGAACTTTAACGTAGCAACGTAGACGAGTTTATTCCAGAGAAAATCCTTTGGTTAGACCCGTCCTGACTACTAGACCCGTCCTGACCACTAGACCCGTCCTGACCACTAGACCCGTCCTGACCACTAGACCCGTCCTGACCACTAGACCCGTCCTGACCACTCCCGTGATGACCACTAGACCCGTCCTGACCACTAGACCCGTCCTGACCATCCCTGACCCGTCCTGACTACTAGACCCGTCCTGACCACTAGACCCGTCCTGACCACTAGACCCGTCCTGACCACTAGACCCGTCCTGACCACTAGACCCGTCCTGACCACTAGACCCGTCCTGACCACTAGACCCGTCCTGACCACTAGACCCGTCCTGACCACTAGACCCGTCCTGACCACTAGACCCGTCCTGACCACTAGACCCGTCCTGACCACTAGACCCCTCCTGACCACTAGACCCGTCCTGACTACTAGACCCGTCCTGACCACTAGACCCGTCCTGACCACTAGACCCGTCCTGACCACTAGACCCCTCCTGACCACTAGACCCGTCCTGACCACTAGACCCGTCCTGACCACTAGACCCGTCCTGACCACTAGACCCGTCCTGACCACTAGACCCGTCCTCTGACTACTGACTAGTTAAGTTAGTTGGGGAATGGGGGCTAGTTAAGTTCTGTGTGTTGTGGGCAGAGCTTATTGCACTCACAGTGACTCCTTCAGTCTCCTGGTTATCAATGACGCTGGTTATCAATAACGCTGGTTCAATTCAAACACAGTCTCTCAAACAAGGACACATGGGCTACAAACTGGTATCAACTCAACATTTTCCTTGTTTTCTATTAAACTGATGAGGAAGGTGATAGAGACTAGAAATGATCACGATTAAGTTTTTCTTCTAAACATTTTTTTTCTGTTTCAGTGCAAGTCAGATATTTTCCCATGATGCCTTTGGCTTTGTTGCGGCAGCAACCTTTGACCTTTGCCAAACCCTGAGGATCAAAAAACGACCCGAGCGACAACCGACACAACACCCCCATCCATCCTCTCAATTACATCCCCTCTGTGACTTCTACCACCATTACCCTAACTCACATCAACCATCATTACCCTAACATTACCCTAACTCGCATCAACCATCATTACCCTAACTCACATCAACCACCATTACCCTAACTCACATCAACCACCATTACCCTAACTCACATCAACCACCATTACCCTAACTCACATCAACCATCATTACCCTAACATTACCCTAACTCACATCAACCATCATTACCCTGACTCACATCAACCATCATTACCCTGACTCGCATCAACCATCATTACCCATTACCCTAACTCGCATCAACCATCATTACCCTGACTCACATCAACCATCATTACCCTAACTCACATCAACCATCATTACCCTGACTCACATCAACCATCATTACCCTGACTCGCATCAACCATCATTACCCTAACATTACCCTAACTCGCATCAACCATCATTACCTAACTCACATCAACCATCATTACCCTAACATTACCTAACTCACATCAGTCATTACCCTGACTCGCATCAACCATCATTACCCTGACTCACATCAACCATCATTACCTAACTCACATCATTACCCTAACATTACCTAACTCACATCAACCATCATTACCTAACTCACATCAACCATCATTACCCTAACATTACCCTAAACTCGCATCAGTCATCATTACCCTAACATTACCTAACTCACATCAACCATCATTACCCTGACTATCATCAACCATCATTACCTAACATTACCTAACTTAAACATCAACCATCATTACCCTAACTCACATCAACCATCATTACCCTAACATTACCTAACTCACATCAACCATCATTACCTGACTCGCATCAACCATCATTACCCTGACTCACATCAACCATCATTTTCACATCATTACCTAACATTACCCTAACTCACATCAACCATCATTACCCTGACTCGCATCAACCATCATTACCCTGACTCACATCAACCATCATTACCCTAACTCACATCATTACCCTAACATTACCCTAACTCACATCAACCATCATTACCTAACTCACATCAACCATCATTACCCTAACATTACCTAACCATCAACCATCATTACCCTAACTCACATCAACCACCATTACCCTAACTCACATCAACCATCATTACCCTAACATTACCCTAACTCACATCAACCATCATTACCCTAACTCACATCAACCATCATTACCCTAACTCACATCAACCACCATTACCCTAACTCACATCAACCACCATTACCCTAACTCACATCAACCACCATTACCCTAACTCACATCAACCACCATTACCCTAACTCACATCAACCACCATTACCCTAACTCACATCAACCATCATTACCCTAACATTACCCTAACTCACATCAACCACCATTACCCTAACTCACATCATTACCCTAACATTACCCTAACTCACATCAACCACCATTACCCTAACTCACATCAACCACCATTACCCTAACTCTCATCAACCACCATTACCCTAACTCACATCAACCACCATTACCCTAACTCACATCAACCACCATTACCCTAACTCACATCAACCACCATTACCCTAACTCACATCAACCATCATTACCCTAACTCACATCAACCACCATTATCCTAACTCACATCAACCATCATTACCCTAACATTACCCTAACTCACATCAACCATCATTACCCTAACTCACATCATTACCCTAACATTACCCTAACTCACACCATTACCCTAACTCACATCATTACCCTAACTCAAATCATTACCCTAACTCGCATCATTACCTAACTCACATCATTACCTAACTCACATCATTACCCTAACTCACATCATTACCCTTAACTCACATCAACCATCATCCTAACATTACCCTAACTCGCATCAACCATCATTACCCTAACTCACATAATTGCCCTAACATTACCCTAACTCACATCATTACCCTAACATTACCCTAACTCAAATCATTACCCTAACTCACATCATTACCCGAACTCACATCAACCATCATCCTAACATTGTGTCTGAGAGAGAGAGAGAGAGAGTAATATTTTCTAGGCAGGAACAGTGTGTGTGTGTGTATTCTGAGAGAGAGAGAGAGAGTCATATTTTCTAGGCAGGGACAGTGTGTGTCTGTGTGTCTTCTGAGAGAGAGAGAGAGAGTCATCTTTTCTAGGCAGGGACAGTGTGTGTGTGTATGGGCCTATGATTTGAGAAATTTGCATAACAAGTTTGCACTCTGTTCCTTGTCTCCGTGTGATGGGTGAAAATATGATCACTCGATGAGAGAACGCGTGCAGCCTATTCTGAATATAAACTTGTCTTTACTGATATGTAAAATGAGTTTGGATGTAGAATGAGGAGGAGGATAAACACGTCCTCTGTGTGTACAGGAACATGGAGGCTCCACTTCCCCTGGTCCTTGTTCCTACTCTGGTTTAACAGCAGAACATGGGGCTCCACTTCCCCTGGTCCTTGTTCCTACTCTGGTTTAATAGCAGAACATGGGGGCTCCACTTCCCCTGGTCCTTGTTCCTACTCTGGTTTAATAGCAGAACATGGGGGCTCCACTTCCCCCTGGTCCTTGTTCCTACTCTGGTTTAATAGCAGAACATGGGGGCTCCACTTCCCCTGGTCCTTGTTCCTACTCTGGTTTAACAGCAGAACATGGGGGCTCCACTTCCCCTGGTCCTTGTTTCTACTCTGGTTTAATAGCAGAACATGGGGGCTCCACTTCCCCTGGTCCTTGTTCCTACTCTGGTTTAACAGCAGAACATGGGGCTCCACTTCCCCCTGGTCCTTGTTCCTACTCTGGTTTAACAGCAGAACATGGGGCTCCACTTCCCCTGGTCCTTGTTCCTACTCTGGTTTAATAGCAGAACATGGGGGCTCCACTTCCCCTGGTCCTTGTTTCTACTCTGGTTTAATAGCAGAACATGGGGGCTCCACTTCCCCCTGGTCCTTGTTGCTACTCTGGTTTAATAGCAGAACATGGGGGCTCCACTTCCCCTGGTCCTTGTTCCTACTCTGGTTTAATAGCAGAACATGGGGCTCCACTTCCCCTGGTCCTTGTTGCTACTCTGGTTTAATAGCAGAACATGGGGGCTCCACTTCCCCCTGGTCCTTGTTTCTACTCTGGTTTAATAGCAGAACATGGGGGCTCCACTTCCCCTGGTCCTTGTTTCTACTCTGGTTTAATAGCAGAACATGGGGGCTCCACTTCCCCTGGTCCTTGTTTCTACTCTGGTTTAATAGCAGAACATGTGGGCTCCACTTCCCTGGTCCTTGTTGCTACTCTGGTTTAATAGCAGAACATGGGGCTCCACTTCCCCTGGTCCTTGTTCCTACTCTGGTTTAATAGCAGAACATGGGGCTCCACTTCCCCTGGTCCTTGTTCCTACTCTGGTTTAATAGCAGAACATGGGGGCTCCACTTCCCCTGGTCCTTGTTCCTACTCTGGTTTAATAGCAGAACATGGGGGCTCCACTTCCCCTGGTCCTTGTTTCTACTCTGGTTTAATAGCAGAACATGGAGGCTCCACTTCCCCTGGTCCTTGTTTCTACTCTGGTTTAATAGCAGAACATGGGGCTCCACTTCCCCCTGGTCCTTGTTCCTACTCTGGTTTAATAGCAGAACATGGGGGCTCCACTTCCCCTGGTCCTTGTTCCTACTCTGGTTTAATAGCAGAACATGGGGGCTCCACTTCCCCTGGTCCTTGTTGCTACTCTGGTTTAATAGCAGAACATGGGGCTCCACTTCCCCTGGTCCTTGTTGCTACTCTGGTTTAATAGCAGAACATGGGGCTCCACTTCCCCCTGGTCCTTGTTTCTACTCTGGTTTAATAGCAGAACATGGGGGCTCCACTTCCCCTGGTCCTTGTTTCTACTCTGGTTTAATAGCAGAACATGGGGGCTCCACTTCCCCCTGGTCCTTGTTGCTACTCTGGTTTAATAGCAGAACATGGGGCTCCACTTCCCCTGGTCCTTGTTGCTACTCTGGTTTAATAGCAGAACATGGGGCTCCACTTCCCCCTGGTCCTTGTTTCTACTCTGGTTTAATAGCAGAACATGGGGGCTCCACTTCCCCCTGGTCCTTGTTTCTACTCTGGTTTAATAGCAGAACATGGGGGCTCCACTTCCCCT
The DNA here is from genome assembly GCF_023373465.1 of Oncorhynchus keta. Taxonomy (NCBI): domain Eukaryota; kingdom Metazoa; phylum Chordata; class Actinopteri; order Salmoniformes; family Salmonidae; genus Oncorhynchus; species Oncorhynchus keta. Next base: position 1,334,926 of record NC_068433.1, read on the forward strand.
GGTCCTTGTTGCTACTCTGGTTTAATAGCAGAACATGGGGGCTCCACTTCCCCCTGGTCCTTGTTGCTACTCTGGTTTAACAGCAGAACATGGGGGCTCCACTTCCCCTGGTCCTTGTTGCTACTCTGGTTTAATAGCAGAACATGGGGGCTCCACTTCCCCCTGGTCCTTGTTTCTACTCTGGTTTAATAGCAGAACATGGGGGCTCCACTTCCCCTGGTCCTTGTTCCTACTCTGGTTTAATAGCAGAACATGGGGGCTCCACTTCCCCTGGTCCTTGTTGCTACTCTGGTTTAATAGCAGAACATGGGGGCTCCACTTCCCCGGTCCTTGTTGCTACTCTGGTTTAATAGCAGAACATGGGGCTCCACTTCCCCTGGTCCTTGTTCCTACTCTGGTTTAATAGCAGAACATGGGGGCTCCACTTCCCCTGGTCCTTGTTGCTACTCTGGTTTAATAGCAGAACATGGGGCTCCACTTCCCCCTGGTCCTTGTTCCTACTCTGGTTTAATAGCAGAACATGGGGCTCCACTTCCCCCTGGTCCTTGTTTCTACTCTGGTTTAATAGGAGAACATGGGGCTCCACTTCCCCTGGTCCTTGTTCCTACTCTGGTTTAATAGCAGAACATGGGGCTCCACTTCCCCTGGTCCTTGTTCCTACTCTGGTTTAATAGCAGAACATGGGGCTCCACTTCCCCCTGGTCCTTGTTCCTACTCTGGTTTAATAGCAGAACATGGGGGCTCCACTTCCCCTGGTCCTTGTTCCTACTCTGGTTTAATAGCAGAACATGGGGCTCCACTTCCCCTGGTCCTTGTTCCTACTCTGGTTTAACAGCAGAACATGGGGCTCCACTTCCCCGGTCCTTGTTCCTACTCTGGTTTAATAGCAGAACATGGGGCTCCACTTCCCTGGTCCTTGTTCCTACTCTGGTTTAATAGCAGAACATGGGGGCTCCACTTCCCCTGGTCCTTGTTCCTACTCTGGTTTAATAGCAGAACATGGGGCTCCACTTCCCCGGTCCTTGTTGCTACTCTGGTTTAATAGCAGAACATGGGGGCTCCACTTCCCCTGGTCCTTGTTGCTACTCTGGTTTAATAGCAGAACATGGGGGCTCCACTTCCCCTGGTCCTTGTTTCTACTCTGGTTTAATAGGAGAACATGGGGCTCCACTTCCCTGGTCCTTGTTTCTACTCTGGTTTAATAGCAGAACATGGGGCTCCACTTCCCCTGGTCCTTGTTGCTACTCTGGTTTAATAGCAGAACATGGGGCTCCACTTCCCCTGGTCCTTGTTGCTACTCTGGTTTAATAGCAGAACATGGGGCTCCACTTCCCCTGGTCCTTGTTCCTACTCTGGTTTAATAGCAGAACATGGGGGCTCCACTTCCCCTGGTCCTTGTTCCTACTCTGGTTTAACAGCAGAACATGGGGGCTCCACTTCCCCTGGTCCTTGTTGCTACTCTGGTTTAATAGCAGAACATGGGGCTCCACTTCCCCTGGTCCTTGTTCCTACTCTGGTTTAATAGCAGAACATGGGGGCTCCACTTCCCTGGTCCTTGTTGCTACTCTGGTTTAATAGCAGAACATGGGGGCTCCACTTCCCTGGTCCTTGTTCCTACTCTGGTTTAATAGCAGAACATGGGGCTCCACTTCCCCCTGGTCCTTGTTCCTACTCTGGTTTAACAGCAGAACATGGGGCTCCACTTCCCCCTGGTCCTTGTTCCTACTCTGGTTTAATAGCAGAACATGGGGCTCCACTTCCCTGGTCCTTGTTCCTACTCTGGTTTAACAGCAGAACATGGGGCTCCACTTCCCCCTGGTCCTTGTTCCTACTCTGGTTTAATAGCAGAACATGGGGGCTCCACTTCCCCTGGTCCTTGTTCCTACTCTGGTTTAATAGCAGAACATGGGGGCTCCACTTCCCCTGGTCCTTGTTCCTACTCTGGTTTAATAGCAGAACATGGGGGCTCCACTTCCCCTGGTCCTTGTTCCTACTCTGGTTTAATAGCAGAACATGGGGGCTCCACTTCCCCTGGTCCTTGTTGCTACTCTGGTTTAATAGCAGAACATGGGGCTCCACTTCCCCTGGTCCTTGTTTCTACTCTGGTTTAATAGCAGAACATGGGGGCTCCACTTCCCCCTGGTCCTTGTTGCTACTCTGGTTTAATAGCAGAACATGGGGCTCCACTTCCCCTGGTCCTTGTTGCTACTCTGGTTTAATAGCAGAACATGGGGGCTCCACTTCCCCCTGGTCCTTGTTCCTACTCTGGTTTAATAGCAGAACATGGGGGCTCCACTTCCCCTGGTCCTTGTTCCTACTCTGGTTTAATAGCAGAACATGGGGGTCCACTTCCCCTGGTCCTTGTTGCTACTCTGGTTTAATAGCAGAACATGGGGCTCCACTTCCCCCTGGTCCTTGTTCCTACTCTGGTTTAATAGCAGAACATGGGGGCTCCACTTCCCCTGGTCCTTGTTCCTACTCTGGTTTAATAGGAGAACATGGGGGCTCCACTTCCCCTGGTCCTTGTTCCTACTCTGGTTTAATAGCAGAACATGGGGGCTCCACTTCCCCTGGTCCTTGTTCCTACTCTGGTTTAATAGCAGAACATGGGGCTCCACTTCCCTGGTCCTTGTTGCTACTCTGGTTTAATAGCAGAACATGGGGGCTCCACTTCCCCTGGTCCTTGTTCCTACTCTGGTTTAACAGCAGAACATGGGGCTCCACTTCCCCTGGTCCTTGTTCCTACTCTGGTTTAATAGCAGAACATGGGGGCTCCACTTCCCCTGGTCCTTGTTCCTACTCTGGTTTAATAGCAGAACATGGGGGCTCCACTTCCCCCTGGTCCTTGTTCCTACTCTGGTTTAATAGCAGAACATGGGGGCTCCACTTCCCCCTGGTCCTTGTTTCTACTCTGGTTTAATAGGAGAACATGGGGGCTCCACTTCCCCTGGTCCTTGTTCCTACTCTGGTTTAATAGCAGAACATGGGGCTCCACTTCCCCTGGTCCTTGTTGCTACTCTGGTTTAATAGCAGAACATGGGGGCTCCACTTCCCCTGGTCCTTGTTCCTACTCTGGTTTAATAGCAGAACATGGGGCTCCACTTCCCCTGGTCCTTGTTCCTACTCTGGTTTAATAGCAGAACATGGGGGCTCCACTTCCCCTGGTCCTTGTTCCTACTCTGGTTTAATAGCAGAACATGGGGGCTCCACTTCCCCTGGTCCTTGTTCCTACTCTGGTTTAATAGCAGAACATGGGGGCTCCACTTCCCCTGGTCCTTGTTCCTACTCTGGTTTAATAGCAGAACATGGGGGCTCCACTTCCCCTGGTCCTTGTTCCTACTCTGGTTTAATAGCAGAACATGGGGCTCCACTTCCCCTGGTCCTTGTTCCTACTCTGGTTTAATAGCAGAACATGGGGGCTCCACTTCCCCTGGTCCTTGTTCCTACTCTGGTTTAATAGCAGAACATGGGGCTCCACTTCCCCTGGTCCTTGTTTCTACTCTGGTTTAATAGCAGAACATGGGGGCTCCACTTCCCCTGGTCCTTGTTGCTACTCTGGTTTAATAGCAGAACATGGGGGCTCCACTTCCCCTGGTCCTTGTTGCTACTCTGGTTTAATAGCAGAACATGGGGGCTCCACTTCCCCTGGTCCTTGTTTCTACTCTGGTTTAATAGCAGAACATGGGGGCTCCACTTCCCCCTGGTCCTTGTTGCTACTCTGGTTTAATAGCAGAACATGGGGGCTCCACTTCCCCTGGTCCTTGTTCCTACTCTGGTTTAATAGCAGAACATGTGGCTAATAGTAGCAGATGTGATCCTCTTTTCAGACATCAACAACGCCTGATTCTAGGAATGTCTGGGAACACATTTCACTCCACTGTTTGAGGAGCAGCCTCTCGTTGTGCGACAGGTGATTTTCCACCCAAACTGTATACCATGGGCTCTCCTACCCTGTTCCTCCTACCCAGTACTCTGTATACCATGGGCTCTCCTACCCTGTTCCTCCTACCCAGTACTCTGTATACCATGGGCTCTCCTACCCTGTTCCTGCTACCCAGTACTCTGTATACCGTGGGCTCTCCTACCCTGTTCCTCCTACCCAGTACTCTGTATACCATGGGCTCTCCTACCCTGTTCCTGTACTCTGTATACCATGGGCTCTCCTACCCTGTTCCTGTACTCTGTATACCGTGGGCTCTCCTACCCTGTTCCTGCTACCCAGTACTCTGTATACCATGGGCTCTCCAACCCTGTTCCTGTACTCTGTATACCGTGGGCTCTCCTACCCTGTTCCTGTACTCTGTATACCATGGGCTCTCCTACCCTGTTCCTGTACTCTGTATACCATGGGCTCTCCTACCCTGTTCCTGTACTCTGTATACCGTGGGCTCTCCTACCCTGTTCCTGCTACCCAGTACTCTGTATACCATGGGCTCTCCTACCCTGTTCCTGTACTCTGTATACCGTGGGCTCTTCTACCCTGTTCCTGTACTCTGTATACCATGGGCTCTCCTACCCTGTTCCTGTACTCTGTATACCATGGGCTATCCTACCCTGTTCCTGTACTCTGTATGCCATGGGCTCTCCTACCCTGTTCCTGCTACCCAGTACTCTGTATGCCGTGGGCTCTCCTACCCTGTTCCTGTACTCTGTATGCCGTGGGCTCTCCTACCCTGTTCCTGCTACCCAGTACTCTGTATGCAGTGGGCTCTCCTACCCTGTTCCTGTACTCTGTATGCCGTGGGCTCTCCTACCCTGTTCCTCCTACCCAGTACTCTGTATACCGTGGGCTCTCCAACCCTGTTCCTGTACTCTGTATACCATGGGCTCTCCTACCCTGTTCCTGTACTCTGTATACCATGGGCTCTCCTACCCTGTTCCTGCTACCCAGTACTCTGTATGCCGTGGGCTCTCCTACCCTGTTCCTGTACTCTGTATACCGTGGGCTCTCCTACCCTGTTCCTGCTACCCAGTACTCTGTATACCGTGGGCTCTCCAACCCTGTTCCTGATACCCAGTACTCTGTATACTATGGGCTCTCCTACCCAGTACTCTATACCATGGGCTCTCCTACCCAGTACTCTCTATGCCATGGGCTCTCCAACCCTGTTCCTGATACCCAGTACTCTGTATACCATGGGCTCTCCTACCCTGTTCCTGATACCCAGTACTCTGTATACCATGGGCTCTCCTACCCTGTTCCTGATACCCAGTACTTAAATCTGGGAAACCAAGTGAAATCCATTCGAGAACATCGAACATGTTTTCACAACGAAACATACTGAACTAAGCTGTTGACAGCCCCTCTGCATCCTTGAGGAAAGGGTGAGGTATTCTCTCGCTTAAAGGTAACGTGTCAGGCCATTAGAGTACCAGGCCATTATCGTCCTGTTGGAGGGACAATAGAACCCTGAGTACCAGGCCATTAGGACCTGATGGAGGGACAATAGAGCCCTGAGTACCAGGCCATTAGGACCTGATGGAGGGACAATAGAGCCCTGAGTACCAGGCCATTATCATCCTGTTGGAGGGACAATAGTGCCCTGAGTACCAGGCCATTAGGACCTGATGGAGGGACAATAGAGCCCTGAGTACCAGGCCATTAGGACCTGATGGAGGGACAATAGAGCACTGAGTACCAGGCCATTAGGACCTGATGGAGGGACAATAGAGCCCTGAGTACCAGGCCATTAGGGACCTGATGGAGGGACAATAGCCCTGAGTACCAGGCCATGTTGGAGGGACAATAGTGCCACCAGGCCATTAGGACCTGATGGAGGGACAATAGAGCCCTGAGTACCAGGCCATTAGGACCTGATGGAGGGACAATAGAGCCTGAGTACCAGGCCATTAGGAGGGACAATAGAGCCCTGAGTACCAGGCCATTAGGACCTGATGGAGGGACAGTAGAGCCCTGAGTACCAGGCCATTAGGACCTGATGGAGGGACAATAGAGCCCTGAGTACCAGGCCATTAGGACCTGATGGAGGGACAATAGAGCTGATGGAGGACCTGATGGAGGGACAATAGAGCCCTGAGTACCAGGTCATTAGGACCTGATGGAGGGACAATAGAGCCCTGAGTACCAGGCCATTAGGACCTGATGGAGGGACAATAGAGCCCTGAGTACCAGGCCATTAGGACCTGATGGAGGTACAATAGAGCCCTGAGTACCAGGCCATTAGGACCTGATGGAGGGACAATAGAGCCCTGAGTACCAGGCCATTAGGATCTGATGGGGGGACAATAGAGCCCTGAGTACCAGGCCATTATCATCCTGTTGGAGGGACAATAGTGCCCTGAGTACCAGGCCATTAGGACCTGATGGAGGGACAATAGAGCCCTGAGTACCAGGCCATTAGGACCTGATGGAGGGTCAATAGAGCCCTGAGTACCAGGCCATTAGGACCTGATGGAGGGACAAGAGAGCCCTGAGTACCAGGCCATTAGGACCTGATGGAGGGACAATAGAGCCCTGAGTACCAGGCCATTAGGACCTGATGGAGGGACAATAGAGCCCTGAGTACCAGGCCATTATCGTCCTGTTGGAGGGACAATAGAGCCCTGAGTACCAGGCCATTAGGACCTGATGGAGGGACACTAGAGCCCTGAGTACCAGGCCATTATCATCCTGTTGGAGGGACAATAGTGCCCTGAGTACCAGGCCATTAGGACCTGATGGAGGGACACTAGAGCCCTGAGTACCAGGCCATTATCATCCTGTTGGAGGGACAATAGTGCCCTGAGTACCAGGCCATTAGGACCTGATGGAGGGACAATAGAGCCCTGAGTGGGAGGGGGAACGTGTGTTTATGGGAGGGGAGGGGGAACGTGTGTTTATGGGAGGGGAGGGGAACGTGTGTTTATGGGAGGGGAGGGGGAACGTGTGTCAGAATGTTTTAGCTACTGTAGGTAGTAACATACTGGTTATTGCATCTTCAAATTAAATGGGACTCTCTGTGTGTGTGTGAATCTCTCTCTCTTTGTGTGTGTGACTCTCTCTCTCTCTCTCTCTCTCTCTCTCTCTCTCTCTCTCTCTCTCTGACTGACTCTCTCTCTCTCTCTCTGTGTGTGACTGACTCTCTCTCTCTCTCTCTCTCTCTCTCTCTCTCTCTCTCTCTCTGTGGGGGGGGGTCAGTGTTCGTTGGGCATGTGTCTGATGGTGTGGAAGATCCAGTCCATCTTAGTGGTCCATCCTCCATGGTGAGCATCGTTCATTTGCTTGGTGAAGTACTCCAGAGCCTCCTGGTGACACAAACATGTTATAACAGGTTATAACACACAGAGAGAGGGCTCATGGGGATCCGTAATAAATATAAATGCATGTCGTAACTTCACTACACATTAGGGCAGGAAAATTCAAATCTGGTCCAGGCCAGATCCACTGCATTTTTCATTGTTCCCCTCTAATCAGGGACTGATTTAGACCTGGGACACCAGGTGGGTGATTCCCCTCTAATCAGGGACTGATTTAGACCTGGGACACCAGGTGGGTGATTCCCCTCTAATCAGGGCCTGATTTAGACCTGGGACACCAGGTGGGTGATTCCCCTCTAATCAGGGACTGATTTAGACCTGGGACAACAGGTGGGTGATTCCCCTCTAATCAGGGCCTGATTTAGACCTGACACCAGGTTGATTCCCCTCTAATCAGGGCCTGATTTAGACCTGGGACACCAGGTGGGTGATTCCCCTCTAATCAGGGCCTGATTTAGACCTGGGACACCAGGTGGGTGATTCCCCTCTAATCAGGGCCTGATTTAGACCTGGGACACCAGGTGGGTGATTCCCCTCTAATCAGGGACTGATTTAGACCTGGGACACCAGGTGGGTGATTCCCCTCTAATCAGGGACTGATTTAGCCCTGGGACACCAGGTGGGTGATTCCCCTCTAATCAGGGCCTGATTTAGACCTGGGACACCAGGTGGGTGATTCCCCTCTAATCAGGGCCTGATTTAGACCTGGGACACCAGGTGGGTGATTCCCCTCTAATCAGGGCCTGATTTAGACCTGGGACACCAGGTGGGTGATTCCCCTCTAATCAGGGCCTGATTTAGACCTGGGACACCAGGTGGGTGATTCCCCTCTAATCGGGGACTGATTTAGACCTGGGACACCAGGTGGGTGATTCCCCTCTAATCAGGGCCTGATTTAGATCTGGGACACCAGGTGGGTGATTCCCCTAATCAGGGCCTGATTTAGACCTGGGACACCAGGTGGGTGATTCCCCTCTAATCAGGGACTGATTTAGACCTGGGACACCAGGTGGGTGATTCCCCTCTAATCAGGGGCTGATTTAGCCCTGGGACACCAGGTGGGTGATTCCCCTCTAATCAGGGACTGATTTAGCCCTGGGACACCAGGTGGGTGATTCCCCTCTAATCAGGGCCTGATTTAGACCTGGGACACCAGGTGGGTGATTCCCCTCTAATCACCAGGTGGGTGATTCCCCCTCTAATCAGGGCCTGATTTAGACCTGGGACACCAGGTGGGTGATTCCCCTCTAATCAGGGCCTGGTTTAGACCTGGGACACCAGGTGGGTGATTCCCCTCTAATCAGGGACTGATTTAGACCTGGGACACCAGGTGGGTGATTCCCCTCTAATCAGGGCCTGATTTAGATCTGGGACACCAGGTGGGTGATTCCCCTCTAATCAGGGCCTGATTTAGACCTGGGACACCAGGTGGGTGATTCCCCTCTAATCAGGGACTGATTTAGACCTGGGACACCAGGTGGGTGATTCCCCTCTAATCAGGGCCTGATTTAGACCTGGGACACCAGGTGGGTGATTCCCCTCTAATCAGGGACTGATTTAGACCTGGGACACCAGGTGGGTGATTCCCCTCTAATCAGGGACTGAATCACCAGGTGGACCCCTCTAATCAGGGGCTGATTTAGACCTGGGACACCAGGTGGGTGATTCCCCTCTAATCAGGGCCTGATTTAGACCTGGGACACCAGGTGGGTGATTCCCCTCTAATCAGGGACTGATTTAGACCTGGGACACCAGGTGGGTGATTCCCCTCTAATCAGGGACTGATTTGGGGACACCAGGTGTTCCCCTCTAATCAGGGACTGATTTAGACCTCAGGTGGGTGATTCCCCTCTAATCAGGGGATTTAGACCTGGGACACCAGGTGGGTGATTCCCCTCAATCAGGGACTGATTTAGACCTGGGACACCAGGTGGGTGATTCCCCTCTAATCAGGGACTGATTTAGACCTGGGACACCAGGTGGGTGATTCCCCTCTAATCAGGGACTGATTTAGACCTGGGACACCAGGTGGGTGATTCCCCTCAGGGACTGATTTAGACCTGGGACACCAGGGGGTTTCCCCTCTAATCAGGGCCTGATTACCCTGTTGGCTGTTCTCCAGAGGCTGATTTGGAACAGGGTTTTCCTCAGGTAGGGTCAGGGGTCAGGGGTTCTGTATTACCTGTTGGCTGTTCTCCAGAGCGAGGGTCTTCCTCAGGTACGGTTAGGGGTCAGGGGTTCTGTATTACCTGTTGGCTCTTCTCCAGAGCGAGGGTCTTCCTCAGGTACGGTTAGGGGTCAGGGGTTCTGTATTACCTGTTGGCTCTTCGACAGAGCGAGGGTCCTCCTCAGGTACGGTTAGGGGTCAGGGGTTCTGTATTACCTGTTGGCTGTTCTCCAGAGCGAGGGTCTTCCTCAGGTACGGTTAGGGGTCAGGGGTTCTGTATTACCTGTTGGCTCTTCTCCAGAGCGAGGGTCTTCCTCAGGTACGGTTAGGGGTCAGGGGTTCTGTATTACCTGTTGACTCTTCGACAGAGCGAGGGTCCTCCTCAGGTACGGTTAGGGGTCAGGGGTTCTGTATTACCTGTTGGCTGTTCTCCAGAGCGAGGGTCCTCCTCAGGTACGGTTAGGGGTCAGGGGTTCTGTATTACCTGTTGGCTCTTCTCCAGAGCGAGGGTCTTCCTCAGGTAAGCAATGTCATCAAAGGACTGTAGTTCAGGCATGCCACAGCCCAGCAACAGGGAGAACAGGTTGATGAACAGAGAGGCATGCTGTCGGATGGATAGGTACGCCTTGTAACACATCTCCTGGAACCTGGGGGGAAGGGGGGGGTTAACAGGGGGTGTGTTCTCTGTGTGTGTACTGTTTGTATGTGTACGGTGTATGTTGTACCTCTCAAACTCTTTGGTCTTGGTACACTCCTGGACTCCCTTACTGATGACAATCAGGAAGTCCTGTGTCAGAACGAAGGGAACTCTCTCTCTCTTATAGCCAAACTTTTTCTTCTTATGATCCAGGAAGTGGCCAAAGTCTATATGGAACAGCTGGGGGGAGAGACAGAGAGAGATGGAGGGAGCGGATGGAATGGATGGAGACAGAGAGAGGATGGAGACAGAGAGAGATGGAGACAGAGAGAGATGGAGAGTGAGAGAGAGGATGGATGGAGACAGAGAGAGGATGGAGACAGAGAGAGATGGAGAGTGAGAGAGAGGATGGATGGAGACAGAGAGAGGATGGAGACAGAGAGAGATGGAGAGTGAGAGAGAGGATGGATGGAGACAGAGAGAGGATGGAGACAGAGAGAGATGGAGAGTGAGAGAGAGGATGGATGGAGACAGAGAGAGGATGGAGACAGAGAGAGATGGAGGGAGCGGATGGAAACACAGAGAGAGGATGGATGGAGAGGGAGAGAGAGGATGGATGGAGAGGATGGAGAGGGAGAGAGAGGATGGAGACAGAGAGAGATGGAGGGAGCGGAGGGAGAGGATGGATGGAGCGGATGGAGACACAGAGAGAGGATGGAGAGGGAGAGAGAGAGGATGGAGACAGAGCGAGAGGATGGAGAGGGAGAGAGAGGATGGATGGAGCGGATGGAGACACAGAGAGAGGATGGAAAGGGAGAGAGAGGATGGAGACAGAGAGAGAGAGGATGGATGGAGAGGATGGAGACATAGAGAGAGGATGGAGACGGAGGGAGCAGATGTAGAGGGAGAGAGAGGGAGAGGATGGAAGAGAGAGAGGATGGAGGGAGCATATGGATAGGGAGAGAGAGAGAGAGAGGATGGATGGAGAGGATGGAGAGGGAGAGAGAGGATGGAGATGGAGGGAGCAGATGGAGAGGGAGAGAGAGGATGGATGGAGAGGGAGAGAAAGAGGATGGAGACAGAGAGAGAGGATGGAGACGGAGGGAGCGGATGGAGAGGGAGAGAGAGGATGGAGGGAGCGGATGGAGAGAGAGAGATGGAGAGGATGGAGAGAGAGAGGATGGAGAGGGAGAGAGGAGGGAGAGAGAGGAGGGAGAGAGAGGATGGAGAGGGAGAGAGAGGATGGAGAGGGAGAGAGAGGATGGAGAGGGAGAGAGAGGATGGAGAGGGAGAGAGAGGATGAGAGGATGGAGAGAGAGAGAGATGGAGAGGATGGAGAGAGAGAATGGAGACAGAGAGAGAGGATGGAGGGAGCGGATGGAGAGGATGGAGAGAGAGAGGATGAGGGAGCGGATGGAGAGGGAGAGAGAGGATGGAGAGGGAGAGAGAGGATGGAGAGGGAGAGAGAGGATGGAGAGGGAGAGAGAGGAGGGAGAGGGAGAGAGAGGATGGAGAAGGAGAGAGGATGGAGAGGGAGAGAGAGGATGGAGAGGGAGAGAGAGGATGGAGAGGGAGAGGGAGGATGGAGAGGGAGAGGGAGGATGGAGAGGGAGAGGGAGGATGGAGAGGGAGAGGGAGGATGGAGAGGGAGAGAGAGGATGGAGAGGGAGAGACAGGATGGAGAGGGAGAGAGAGGATGGAGAGAGAGAGGATGGAGAGAGAGAATGGAGACAGAGAGAGAGGATGGAGGGAGCGGATGGAGAGGATGGAGAGAGAGAGAGATGGAGAGGATGGAGAGAGAGAGGATGGAGGGAGCGAATGGAGAGGGAGAGAGAGGATAGAGAGGGAGAGACAGGATGGAGAGGGAGAGAGAGGATGGAGAGGGAGAGACAGGATGGAGGGAGTGGATGGAGAGGAGGGAGAGAGAGGAGGGAGAGGAGGGAGAGGTAGAGAAGATGGAAAATAAAAAATCAGAGTTACCTATTGGTTGATTTCTTCAGATAGATGGTATGTGTGTTACCTGTCCGTTCTCCTTAACCATGATGTTGGAGTTGTGTCTGTCTCCAATACCCAGGATGAAGGTGGCTACGCAGTACCCTGCACAGGACCTGGTGAACAGGTCAATCGCTCGGTCATACCTGGGAATGAATAGGGTTACAGGTCAATCACTCTGTCACACCTGGGAGTGAATAGGGTTACAGGTCAATTACTCTGTCATACCTGGGAATGAATAGGGTTACAGGTCAATCTGGGAATGAATAGGGTTACAGGTCAATTACTCTGTCATACCTGGGAGTGAATAGGGTTACAGGTCAATCACTCTGTCACACCTGGGAATGAATAGGGTTACAGGTCAATCACTCTGTCACACCTGGGAATGAATAGGGTTACAGGTCAATTACTCTGTCATACCTGGGAATGAATAGGGTTACAGGTCAATTACTCTGTCATACCTGGGAATGAATAGGGTTACAGGTCAATTACTCTGTCATACCTGGGAATGAATAGGGTTACAGGTCAATTACTCTGTCATACCTGGGAATGAATAGGGTTACAGGTCAATTACTCTGTCATACCTGGGAGTGAATAGGGTCACAGGTCAATTACTCTGTCATACCTGGGAATGAATAGGGTTACAGGTCAATTACTCTGTCATACCTGGGAGTGAATAGGGTTACAGGTCTATCTGGGAATGAAGAGGGTTACAGGTCAATCTGGGAATGAATAGGGTTACAGATCAATCGCTCGGTCATACCTGGGAATGAATAGGGTTACAGGTCAATTACTCTGTCACACCTGGGAGTGAATAGGGTTACAGGTCTATCTGGGAGTGAATAGGGTTGCAGGTCAATCTGGGAATGAATAGGGTTACAGGTCTATCTGGGAGTGAATAGGGTTACAGGTCTATCTGGGAGTGAATAGGGTTACAGGTCTATCTGGGAGTGAATAGGGTTACAGGTCTATCTGGGAGTGAATAGGGTTACAGGTCTATCTGGGAGTGAATAGGGTTACAGGTCTATCTGGGAGTGAATAGGGTTACAGGTCTATCTGGGAATGAATAGGGTTACAGGTCTATCTGGGAGTGAATAGGGTTACAGGTCTATCTGGGAGTGAATAGGGTTACAGGTCTATCTGGGAGTGAATGGGGTTACAGGTCTATCTGGGAGTGAATAGGGTTACAAGTCTATCTGGGAATGAATAGGGTTACAGGTCAATCTGGGAATGAATAGGGTTACAGGTCTATCTGGGAATGAATAGGGTTACAGGTCTATCTGGGAATGAAGAGGGTTACAGGTCTATCTGGGAGTGAATAGGGTTACAGGTCTATCTGGGAGTGAATAGGGTTACAGGTCTATCTGGTAGTGAATAGGGTTACAGGTCAATCTGGGAATGAATAGGGTTACAGGTCTATCTGGTAGTGAATAGGGTTACAGGTCTATCTGGGAGTGAATAGGGTTACAGGTCTATCTGGTAGTGAATAGGGTTACAGGTCTATCTGGGAGTGAATAGGGTTACAGGTCTTTCTGGGAGTGAATAGGGTTACAGGTCAATCTGGGAGTGAATAGGGTTACAGGTCTATCTGGGAGTGAATAGGGTTACAGGTCTATCTGGGAGTGAATAGGGTTACAGGTCTATCTGGGAGTGAATAGGGTTACAGGTCTATCTGGGAGTGAATAGGGTTACAGGTCTATCTGGGAGTGAATAGGGTTACAGGTCTATCTGGGAATGAATAGGGTTACAGGTCTATCTGGGAATGAATAGGGTTACAGGTCTATCTGGGAGTGAATAGGGTTACAGGTCTATCTGGGAATGAATAGGGTTACAGGTCTATCTGGGAGTGAATAGGGTTACAGGTCTATCTGGTAGTGAATAGGGTTACAGGTCTATCTGGTAGTGAATAGGGTTACAGGTCTATCTGGTAGTGAATAGGGTTACAGGTCTATCTGGGAGTGAATAGGATTACAGGTCTATCTGGTAGTGAATAGGGTTACAGGTCTATCTGGGAGTGAATAGGGTTACAGGTCTATCTGGTAGTGAATAGGGTTACAGGTCTATCTGGGAGTGAATAGGGTTACAGGTCTATCTGGGAGTGAATAGGGTTACAGGTCTATCTGGTAGTGAATAGGGTTACAGGTCTATCTGGGAATGAATAGGGTTACAGGTCTATCTGGTAGTGAATAGGGTTACAGGTCTATCTGGGAGTGAATAGGGTTACAGGTCTATCTGGTAGTGAATAGGGTTACAGGTCTATCTGGGAGTGAATAGGGTTACATGTCTATCTGGGAGTGAATAGGGATACAGGTCTATCTGGGAGTGAATAGGGTTACAGGTCTATCTGGGAGTGAATAGGGTTACAGGTCTATCTGGTAGTGAATAGGGTTACAGGTCTATCTGGTAGTGAATAGGGTTACAGGTCTATCTGGGAGTGAATAGGGTTACAGGTCTATCTGGTAGTGAATAGGGTTACAGGTCTATCTGGGAGTGAATAGGGTTACAGGTCTATCTGGTAGTGAATAGGGTTACAGGTCTATCTGGTAGTTAGACAGACAGGTATTTATAACAGGAAGACAGGCAGGTTAACAGAATAGGGTTACAGGTCTATCTGGGAGTGAATAGGGTTACAGGTCTATCTGGTAGTGAATAGGGTTACAGGTCTATCTGGTAGTGAATAGGGTTACAGGTCTATCTGGTAGTGAATAGGGTTACAGGTCTATCTGGTAGTGAATAGGGTTACAGGTCTATCTGGTAGTGAATAGGGTTACAGGTCTATCTGGTAGTGAATAGGCTTTTAATGCACTGGATCACAGCTCTGCACAAAACAGAGGTGTTTAAAGTCTATATATAGAGGGAGACAGACAAGTGTAACAGCCAGATAGTTAGACAGACAGGTGTAACAGACAGATAGTTAGACAGACAGGTGTAACAGGAAGACAGACAGGTGTAACAGACAGATAGTTAGACAGACAGGTGTAACGGAGAGACAGACAGGTGTTTATTTATTTGTTTACCTATTTAATCTGGCAGTAATTTTTATTTATTTTTTTATTTAACCAGGCAAGTCAGTTAAGAACAAATTCTTATTTTCAATGACGGCCTAGGAACAGTGGGTTAACTGCCTGTTCAGGGGCAGAACGACAGATTTGGACCTTGTCAGCTTGGGGGTTTGAACTTGCAACCTTCCGGTTACTAGCCCAACGCTCTAACCACTAGGCTACCTGCCGCCTCTACACTCTAACCACTAGGCTACCCTGCCGCCTCTACACTCTAACCACTAGGCTACCCTGCCGCCTCTACACTCTAACCACTAGGCTACCCTGCCGCCACTAGGCTACCTGTCTGTAACAGACAGACAGGTGTAACAGACAGACAGACAGGTGTAACAGACAGACAGACAGACAGGTGTAACAGACAGACAAGTGTAACAGACAGACAGACAGGTGTACCAGACAGACAGACAGGTGAAACAGACAGACAGGTGTAACAGACAGGTGTACCAGACATACAGACAGGTGTACCAGACAGACAGACAGGTGAAACAGACAGACAGGTGTAACAGACAGGTGTAACAGACAGACAGGTGTAACAAACAGACAGACAGGTGTAACTGACAGACAGGTGTAACAAACAGACAGACAGGTGTAACTGACAGACAGGTGTAACAAACAGACAGACAGGTGTAACAGACAGACAGGTGTAACAGACAGACAGGTGTAACAGACAGACAGGTGTAACTGACAGACAGGTGTAACGGACAGACAGGTGTAACGGACAGACAGGTGTAACAAACAGACAGACAGGTGTAACAGACAGACAGGTGTAACAAACAGACAGACAGGTGTAACAGACAGACAGGTGTAACAGACAGACAGGTGTAACAGACAGACAGGTGTAACTGACAGACAGGTGTAACGGACAGACAGGTGTAACAGACAGACAGGTGTAACGGAGACAGGTGTACAGACAGACAGGTGTAACAGACAGACAGGTGTAACGGACAGACAGGTGTAACAGACAGACAGGTGTAACAGACAGACAGGTGTAACAGACAGACAGGTGTAACAGACAGACAGGTGTAACAGACAGACAGGTGTAACAGAGGACAGGTGTAACAGACAGGTGTAACAGACAGACAGACAGTGTAACAGACAGACAAGTGTAACAGACAGACAGGTGTACCAGACAGACAGACAGGTGAAACAGACAGACAGGTGTAACAGACAGGTGTACCAGACATACAGACAGGTGTACCAGACAGACAGACAGGTGAAACAGACAGACAGGTGTAACAGACAGGTGGGGTAACAGACAGACAGGTGTAACAAACAGACAGACAGGTGTAACACAGACAGGTGTAACAAACAGACAGACAGGTGTAACTGACAGACAGGTGTAACAAACAGACAGACAGGTGTAACAGACAGACAGGTGTAACAGACAGACAGGTGTAACAGACAGACAGGTGTAACAGACAGACAGGTGTAACGGACAGACAGGTGTAACGGACAGACAGGTGTAACAGACAGACAGGTGTAACAGACAGACAGGTGTAACAAACAGACAGACAGGTGTAACAGACAGACAGGTGTAACAGACAGACAGGTGTAACAGACAGACAGGTGTAACAGACAGACAGGTGTAACGGACAGACAGGTGTAACAGACAGACAGGTGTAACAGACAGACAGGTGTAACGGACAGACAGGTGTAACGGACAGACAGGTGTAACATCCTGGACAGACAGGTGTAACAGACAGACAGGTGTAACAGACAGAAATAGGTGTAACAGACAGACAGGTGGTAACATCCTGACAGGTGTAACAGACAGACAGGTCCCAGACAGACAGGTGTAACATCCTGAGGGAGGTGTAAATAGAGGTCAACAGACAGTGTAACAGACAGACAGGTGTAACAGACAGACAGTCCCCTGTAACAGACAGCAGGTGTAACATCCTGTAGGGAGGGGTTAAATAGTTGTAACACACAGACCCCTGTAACAGACAGGTGGTAACATCAGAGGGAGGTGTAAATCCCCTAGAGACAGCCATCAACACACAGGTCCCCTATAACAGACAGCCAGGTGTAACATCCTGTAGGGAGGTGTTAAATAGAGGTCAACACACAGTCCCCTATAGACAGACAGCCATACGTAACATCCTGACAGGGGTTAAATAGCAGACAGACAGGTGTAACATCCTGACAGGTGTAATGGACAGACAGGTGTAACGGACAGACAGCCATGTAACATCCTGACAGGTGTAACGGACAGACAGGTGTAACAGACAGGTGTAACACAACACAGGTGTAACAGACAGACAGGTGTAACAAACAGACAGACAGGTGTAACAGACAGACAGAGACAGACAGAGTGTAACAAACAGACAGACAGCCATACGGTAACATCCTGTAGGGAGGGGTAAATAGACAACACAGGTCCCCTAAGACAGACAGCCATACGGTAACATCCTGTGGGGTAACAGACAGGGGGACAGACAGGTGTAACAGACAGTCAGGTGTAACAGACAGACAGTCCCCTGTAGACAGACAGCCAGAACATCCTGTGTAACGGACAGACAGGTCTAACACAGTCCCCTATAGACAGACAGGTGTAACATCCAGACAGGTGGCCTCAACACACAGTCCCCTCTAGACAGACAGCCATGTTCCTTGTCCTTGATCCAGTGGTGCAGTGTGTGGCTGTTGAACTAGAGGTCAACCCCCCTTCAGGCCTCCTTTACACTGGAGGGGTTAAATAGAGGTCAACACACAGTCTGCATGATGGTGTAGGGGTTAAATAGAGCCCCACACAGTCCCCTATAGACAGACAGCCATACGGTAACATCCTGTAGGGAGGGGTTAAATAGAGGTCAACACACAGTCCCCTATAGACAGACAGCCATACGGTAACATCCTGTAGGGAGGGGTTAAATAGAGGTCAACACACAGTCCCCTATAGACAGACAGCCATACGGTAACATCCTGTAGGGAGGGGTTAAATAGAGGTCAACACACAGTCCCCTATAGACAGACAGCCATACGGTAACATCCTGTAGGGAGGGGTTAAATAGAGGTCAACACACAGTCCCCTATAGACAGACAGCCATACGGTAACATCCTGTAGGGAGGGGTTAAATAGAGGTCAACACACAGTCCCCTATAGACAGACAGCCATACGGTAACATCCTGTAGGGAGGGGTTAAATAGAGGTCAACACACAGTCCCCTATAGACAGACAGCCATACGGTAACATCCTGTAGGGAGGGGTTAAATAGAGGTCAACACACAGTCCCCTATAGACAGACAGCCATACGGTAACATCCTGTAGGGAGGGGTTAAATAGAGGTCAACACACAGTCCCCTATAGACAGACAGCCATACGGTAACATCCTGTAGGGAGGGGTTAAATAGAGGTCAACACACAGTCCCCTATAGACAGACAGCCATACGGTAACATCCTGTAGGGAGGGGTTAAATAGAGGTCAACACACAGTCCCCTATAGACAGACAGCCATACGGTAACATCCTGTAGGGAGGGGTTAAATAGAGGTCAACACACAGTCCCCTATAGACAGACAGCCATACGGTAACATCCTGTAGGGAGGGGTTAAATAGAGGTCAACACACAGTCCCCTATAGACAGACAGCCATACGGTAACATCCTGTAGGGAGGGGTTAAATAGAGGTCAACACACAGTCCCCTATAGACAGACAGCCATACGGTAACATCCTGTAGGGAGGGGTTAAATAGAGGTCAACACACAGTCCCCTATAGACAGACAGCCATACGGTAACATCCTGTAGGGAGGGGTTAAATAGAGGTCAACACACAGTCCCCTATAGACAGACAGCCATACGGTAACATCCTGTAGGGAGGGGTTAAATAGAGGTCAACACACAGTCCCCTATAGACAGACAGCCATACGGTAACATCCTGTAGGGAGGGGTTAAATAGAGGTCAACACACAGTCCCCTATAGACAGACAGCCATACGGTAACATCCTGTAGGGAGGGGTTAAATAGAGGTCAACACACAGTCCCCTATAGACAGACAGCCATACGGTAACATCCTGTAGGGAGGGGTTAAATAGAGGTCAACACACAGTCCCCTATAGACAGACAGCCATACGGTAACATCCTGTAGGGAGGGGTTAAATAGAGGTCAACACACAGTCCCCTATAGACAGACAGCCATACGGTAACATCCTGTAGGGAGGGGTTAAATAGAGGTCAACACACAGTCCCCTATAGACAGACAGCCATTACGGTAACATCCTGTAGGGAGGGGTTAAATAGAGGTCAACACAGTCCCCTATAGACAGACAGCCATACGGTAACATCCTGTAGGGAGGGGTTAAATAGAGGTCAACACACAGTCCCCTATAGACAGACAGCCATACGGTAACATCCTGTAGGGAGGGAGGGCAGACCACCCTAGAACCAGCAGCAGACCACCTAACCGAACCACACAGTCCCCTAGACAGACAGCCATACGGTAACATCCTGTAGGGAGGGGTTAAATAGAGGTCAACACACAGTCCCCTATAGACAGACAGCCATGCTGTCTTTAACCAGCCCCTATAAACAGACCATCCCTGTATCCCACTGCTGTTTTAACCAGTCCCCTAGCAGACAGCCATGGTGTTAAATAGAGGTCAGACCACCCAGTCCCCACTATAGAACCAGAGCAGCCAGTCCCTACAGACCCACTAACATCCTGTAGGGAGGGGTTAAATAGAGGTCAACACAGCAGTCAGACCACCCATACGGTAACATCCTGTAGGGAGGGGTAAATGAGGTAACAGCAGCAGACAGACAGCCTGTAACCCCACTATAGACAGACAAACACTGTCCTGTAGGAGGGGTTAACAAATAGAGGTCACCAGCAGCAGACCACCCTGGTAACCCACTATGTTAACCAGTCCCCTATAGCAGACAGCCACCATCTGTAGGGAGGGGTTAAATAGAGGTCAACACACAGTCCCCTATAGACAGACAGCCACTGTGTAACATCCTGTAGGGAGGGGTTAAATAGCAGACCACCCTGTACAAGACAGCTATACGGTAACATCCTGTAGGGAGGGGTTAAATAGACAACACACAGTCCCCTATAGACAGACCCACTGTGTTAACCAGCAGCAGACCATACGGTAACATCCTGTATCCCACTGTGTTAACCAGCAGCAGACCACCCTGTATCCCACTATGTTAACCAGCAGCAGACCACCCTGTAACCACTCCTGTAGCAGCAGACCACCCTGTATCCCACTGTGTTAACCAGCAGCAGACCACCCTGTACCCCACTATGTTAACCAGCAGCAGACCACCCTGTACCCCACTGTGTTAACCAGCAGCAAACCACCCTGTATCCCACTGTGTTAACCAGCAGCAGACCACCCTGTATCCCACTATGTTAACCAGCAGCAGACCACCCTGTATCCCACTGTGTTAACCAGCAGCAGACCACCCTGTATCCCACTATGTTAACCAGCAGCAGACCACCCTGTACCCCACTGCTGTCTTTAACCTCAACTCTGTCCTGATAACATGACTAAACTCTGTCCTGATAACATGACTAAACTCTGTCCTGATAACATGACTAAACTCTGTCCTGATAACATGACTAAACTCTGTCCTGATAACATGACTAAACTCTGTCCTGATAACATCACTAAACTCTGTCCTGATAACATGACTAAACTCTGTCCTGATAACATGACTAAACTCTGTCCTGATAACATGACTAAACTCTGTCCTGATAACATCACTAAACTCTGTCCTGATAACATGACTAAACTCTGTCCTGATAACATGACTAAACTCTGTCCTGATAACATGACTAAACTCTGTCCTGATAACATAAACTCTGTCCTGATAACATGACTAAACTCTGTCCTGATAACAAAGTCTGTCCTGATAACATGACTAAACTCTGTCCTGATAACGTCACTAAACTCTGTCCTGATAACATGACTAAACTCTGTCCTGATAACATCACTAAACTCTGTCCTGATAACATCACTAAACTCTGTCCTGATAACATGACTAAACTCTGTCCTGATAACATGACTAAACTCTGTCCTGATAACATGACTAAACTCTGTCCTGATAACATGACTAAACTCTGTCCTGATAACATGACTAAACTCTGTCCTGATAACATGACTAAACTCTGTCCTGATAACATGACTAAACTATGTCCTGATAACATCACTAAACTCTGTCCTGATAACATAAACTCTGTCCCGATAACTTCACTAAACTCTGTCCTGATAACATAAACTCTGATAAACTCTTGTCCTCGCTAACTCAATCGGCAAAACTAAAGATAGACAGTCAGGAATCATAGAACATTTCAAAAAACGATGGACAGAGGACTATTTTGGGACCTCGATTTGACAGCCCCCCGTGCTTAATGTCCGTGTGTGTGTGTGTGTGTTCTTACCTGAGGTCTAATCCCTGGTTCTGCCAGATATTCTCCATTATTTTAATTATCTGCAGAGTCAACATGTCCTGGCGTAGATCTACACGCACAGAAACACAGATCGGAGGATGTTTTAGGGAGTCAAACACAGAGGATGTTTTAGGGAGTCAAACACAGAGGATGTTTTAGGGAGAGTCAAACACAGAGGATGTTTTAGGGAGAGTCAAACACAGAGGATGTTTTAGGGAGTCAAACACAGATCAGAGGATGTTTTAGGGAGAGTCAAACACAGAGGATGTTTTAGGGAGTCGAACACAGATCAGAGGATGTTTTAGGGAGTCAAACACAGAGGATGTTTTAGGGAGTCAAACACAGAGGATGTTTTAGGGAGTCAAACACAGAGGATGTTTTAGGGAGTCAAACACAGATCAGAGGACGTTTTAGGGAGTCAAACACAGAGGATGTTTTAGGGAGTCAAACACAGATCAGAGGATGTTTTAGGGAGTCAAACACAGATGATGTTTTAGGGAGTCAAACACAGAGGATGTTTTAGGGAGAGTCAAACACAGAGGATGTTTTAGGGAGAGTCAAACACAGATCAGAGGATGTTTTAGGGAGTCAAACACAGATCAGAGGATGTTTTAGGGAGAGTCAAACACAGAGGATGTTTTAGGGAGTCAAACACAGAGGATGTTTTAGGGAGTCAAACACAGAGGATGTTTTAGGGAGTCAAACACAGATCAGAGGATGTTTTAGGGAGTCAAACACATATGATGTTTTAGGGAGTCAAACACAGATGATGTTTTATGGAGTCAAACACAGGATGTTTTAGGGAGTCAAACACAGAGGATGTTTTAGGGAGAGTCAAACACAGATCAGAGGATGTTTTAGGGAGTCAAACACAGATCAGAGGATGTTTTAGGGAGTCAAACACAGATCAGAGGATGTTTTAGGGAGAGTCAAACACAGAGGATGTTTTAGGGAGTCAAACACAGAGGATGTTTTAGGGAGTCAAACACAGAGGATGTTTTAGGGAGAGTCAAACACAGAAGATGTTTTAGGGAGAGTCAAACACAGATCAGAGGATGTTTTAGGGAGTCAAACACAGAGGATGTTTTAGGGAGAGTCAAACACAGAGGATGATTTAGGGAGTCAAACACAGAGGATGTTTTAGGGAGTCAAACACAGAGGATGTTTTAGGGAGAGTCAAACACAGATCAAACACAGAGGATGTTTTAGGGAGTCAAACACAGATCAGAGGATGTTTTAGGAGTCAAACACAGATCAGACATGTTTTAGGGAGAGTCAAACACAGAGGATGTTTTAGGGAGTCAAACACAGAGGATGTTTTAGGGAGTCAAACACAGAGGATGTTTTAACATGAGTCAAACACAGAAGTGTTTTAGGGAGACAAACACAGATCAGAGGATGTTTAGGGAGTCAAACACAGAGGATGTTTTAGGAGAGTCAAACACAGAGGATGATTTAGGAGTCAAACACAGAGGATGTTTTAGGAGTCAAACACAGAGGATGTTTTAGGGAGTCAAACACAGAGGATGTTTTAGGGAGAGTCAAACACAGAAGATGTTTTAGGGAGAGTCAAACACAGATCAGAGGATGTTTTAGGGAGTCAAACACAGAGGATGTTTTAGGGAGAGTCAAACACAGAGGATGATTTAGGGAGTCAAACACAGAGGATGTTTTAGGGAGAGTCAAACACAGATCAGACATGTTTTAGGGTAAACACAGAGGATGTTTTAGGGAGTCAAACACAGAGGATGTTTTAGGGAGTCAAACACAGACAGAGGATGTTTTAGGGAGTCAAACACAGAGGATGTTTTAGGGAGAGTCAAACACAGAGGATGATTTAGGAGTCAAACACAGGGATGTTTTAGGGAGTCAAACACAGAGGATGTTTTAGGGAGTCAAACACAGAGGATGTTTTAGGGAGAGTCAAACACAGATCAGAGGATGTTTTAGGGAGTCAAACACAGAGGATGTCTTAGGGAGAGTCAAACACAGAGGATGATAAAAACTCTGTCCCGATAACATGACCTCTGTAGGAGTCAAACACAGAGGATGTTTTAGGAGTCAAACACAGAGGATGTTTTAGGGAGAGTCAAACACAGAGGATGATTTAGGGAGTCAAACACAGAGGATGTTTTAGGGAGTCAAACACAGAGGATGTTTTAGGGAGTCAAACACAGAGGATGTTTTAGGGAGAGTCAAACACAGAGGATGTTTTAGGGAGTCAAACACAGAGGATGTTTTAGGGAGAGTCAAACACAGATCAGAGGATGTTTTAGGGAGAGTCAAACACAGAGGATGTTTTAGGGAGTCAAACACAGAGGATGTTTTAGGGAGTCAAACACAGAGGATGTTTTAGGGAGAGTCAAACACAGAGGATGTTTTAGGGAGAGTCAAACACAGAGGATGTTTTAGGGAGTCAAACACAGAGGATGTTTTAGGGAGAGTCAAACACAGAGGATGTTTTAGGGAGTCAAACACAGAGGATGTTTTAGGGAGTCAAACACAGAGGATGTTTTAGGGAGTCAAACACAGAGGATGTTTTAGGGAGTCAAACACAGAGGATGTTTTAGGGAGTCAAACACAGAGGATGTTTTAGGGAGTCAAACACAGAGGATGTTTTAGGGAGAGTCAAACACAGAGGATGTTTTAGGGAGTCAAACACAGAGGATGTTTTAGGGAGTCAAACACAGAGGATGTTTTAGGGAGAGTCAAACACAGAGGATGTTTTAGGGAGTCAAACACAGAGGATGTTTTAGGGAGTCAAACACAGAGGATGTTTTAGGGAGTCAAACACAGAGGATGTTTTAGGGAGAGTCAAACACAGAGGATGTTTTAGGGAGTCAAACACAGAGGATGTTTTAGGGAGAGTCAAACACAGATCAGAGGATGTTTTAGGGAGTCAAACACAGATGATGTTTTAGGGAGAGTCAAACACAGATCAGAGGATGTTTTAGGGAGTCAAACACAGATGATGTTTTAGGGAGTCAAACACAGAGGATGTTTTAGGGAGAGTCAAACACAGAGGATGTTTTAGGGAGAGTCAAACACAGATCAGAGGATGTTTTAGGGAGTCAAACACAGATCAGAGGATGTTTTAGGGAGAGTCAAACACAGAGGATGTTTTAGGGAGTCAAACACAGAGGATGTTTTAGGGAGAGTCAAACACAGAGGATGTTTTAGGGAGTCAAACACAGAGGATGTTTTAGGGAGTCAAACACAGAGGATGTTTTAGGGAGAGTCAAACACAGATCAGAGGATGTTTTAGGGAGTCAAACACAGAGGATGTTTTAGGGAGTCAAACACAGAGGATGTTTTAGGGAGAGTCAAACACAGAGGATGTTTTAGGGAGTCAAACACAGAGGATGTTTTAGGGAGTCAAACACAGAGGATGTTTTAGGGAGTCAAACACAGAGGATGTTTTAGGGAGTCAAACACAGAGGATGTTTTAGGGAGTCAAACACAGATCAGAGGATGTTTTAGGGAGAGTCAAACACAGAGGATGTTTTAGGGAGTCAAACACAGAGGATGTTTTAGGGAGTCAAACACAGAGGATGTTTTAGGGAGTCAAACACAGAGGATGTTTTAGGGAGTCAAACACAGAGGATGTTTTAGGGAGTCAAACACAGAGGATGTTTTAGGGAGAGTCAAACACAGATCAGAGGATGTTTTAGGGAGTCAAACACAGATGATGTTTTAGGGAGTCAAACACAGAGGATGTTTTAGGGAGAGTCAAACACAGATCAGAGGATGTTTTAGGGAGTCAAACACAGAGGATGTTTTAGGGAGTCAAACACAGAGGATGATTTAGGGAGTCAAACACAGATCAGAGGATGTTTTAGGGAGAGTCAAACACAGAGGATGTTTTAGGGAGTCAAACACAGATCAGAGGATGTTTTAGGGAGTCAAACACAGAGGATGTTTTAGGGAGTCAAACACAGATCAGAGGATGTTTTAGGGAGTCAAACACATATGATGTTTTAGGGAGTCAAACACAGATGATGTTTTATGGAGTCAAACACAGGATGTTTTAGGGAGTCAAACACAGAGGATGTTTTAGGGAGAGTCAAACACAGATCAGAGGATGTTTTAGGGAGTCAAACACAGATCAGAGGATGTTTTAGGGAGTCAAACACAGATCAGAGGATGTTTTAGGGAGTCAAACACAGAGGATGTTTTAGGGAGAGTCAAACACAGAGGATGATTTAGGGAGTCAAACACAGAGGATGTTTTAGGGAGTCAAACACAGAGGATGTTTTAGGGAGTCAAACACAGAGGATGTTTTAGGGAGAGTCAAACACAGAAGATGTTTTAGGGAGAGTCAAACACAGATCAGAGGATGTTTTAGGGAGTCAAACACAGAGGATGTTTTAGGGAGAGTCAAACACAGAGGATGATTTAGGGAGTCAAACACAGAGGATGTTTTAGGGAGAGTCAAACACAGATCAGAGGATGTTTTAGGGAGTCAAACACAGAGGATGTTTTAGGGAGTCAAACACAGAAGATGTTTTAGGGAGAGTCAAACACAGATCAGAGGATGTTTTAGGGAGTCAAACACAGAGGATGTTTTAGGGAGAGTCAAACACAGAGGATGATTTAGGGAGTCAAACACACAGGATGTTTTAGGGAGTCAAACACAGAGGATGTTTTAGGGAGTCAAACACAGAGGATGTTTTAGGGAGAGTCAAACACAGATCAGAGGATGTTTTAGGGAGTCAAACACAGAGGATGTCTTAGGGAGAGTCAAACACAGAGGATGATTTAGGGAGTCAAACACAGAGGATGTTTTAGGGAGTCAAACACAGAGGATGTTTTAGGGAGAGTCAAACACAGAGGATGATTTAGGGAGTCAAACACAGAGGATGTTTTAGGGAGTCAAACACAGAGGATGTTTTAGGGAGTCAAACACAGAGGATGTTTTAGGGAGAGTCAAACACAGAGGATGTTTTAGGGAGTCAAACACAGAGGATGTTTTAGGGAGAGTCAAACACAGATCAGAGGATGTTTTAGGGAGAGTCAAACACAGAGGATGTTTTAGGGAGTCAAACACAGAGGATGTTTTAGGGAGTCAAACACAGAGGATGTTTTAGGGAGAGTCAAACACAGAGGATGTTTTAGGGAGAGTCAAACACAGAGGATGTTTTAGGGAGTCAAACACAGAGGATGTTTTAGGGAGAGTCAAACACAGAGGATGTTTTAGGGAGTCAAACACAGAGGATGTTTTAGGGAGTCAAACACAGAGGATGTTTTAGGGAGTCAAACACAGAGGATGTTTTAGGGAGAGTCAAACACAGAGGATGTTTTAGGGAGTCAAACACAAAGGATGTTTTAGGGAGTCAAACACAGAGGATGTTCTAGGGAGAGTCAAACACAGAGGATGTTTTAGGGAGAGTCAAACACAGAGGATGTTTTAGGGAGTCAAACACAGAGGATGTTTTAGGGAGAGTCAAACACAGAGGATGTTTAGGGAGTCAAACACAGAGGATGTTTTAGGGAGTCAAACACAGAGGATGTTTTAGGGAGTCAAACACAGAGGATGTTTTAGGGAGAGTCAAACACAGAGGATGTTTTAGGGAGTCAAACACAGAGGATGTTTTAGGGAGAGTCAAACACAGATCAGAGGATGTTTTAGGGAGTCAAACACAGATGATGTTTTAGGGAGAGTCAAACACAGATCAGAGGATGTTTTAGGGAGTCAAACACAGATGATGTTTTAGGGAGTCAAACACAGAGGATGTTTTAGGGAGAGTCAAACACAGAGGATGTTTTAGGGAGAGTCAAACACAGATCAGAGGATGTTTTAGGGAGTCAAACACAGATCAGAGGATGTTTTAGGGAGAGTCAAACACAGAGGATGTTTTAGGGAGTCAAACACAGAGGATGTTTTAGGGAGAGTCAAACACAGAGGATGTTTTAGGGAGTCAAACACAGAGGATGTTTTAGGGAGTCAAACACAGAGGATGTTTTAGGGAGAGTCAAACACAGATCAGAGGATGTTTTAGGGAGTCAAACACAGAGGATGTTTTAGGGAGTCAAACACAGAGGATGTTTTAGGGAGAGTCAAACACAGAGGATGTTTTAGGGATGTTTTAGGGAGTCAAACAAGACACAGAGGATGTTTTAGGGAGTCAAACACAGAGGATGTTTTAGTTTTTAGGGAGTCAAACACAGATCAGAGGATGTTTTAGGGAGTCAAACACAGAGGATGTTTTAGGGAGTCAAACACAGAGGATGTTTTAGGGAGTCAAACACAGAGGATGTTTTAGGGAGTCAAACACAGAGGATGTTTTAGGGAGTCAAACACAGAGGATGTTTTAGGGAGTCAAACACAGAGGATGTTTTAGGGTGAGTCAAACACAGATCAGAGGATGTTTTAGGGAGTCAAACACAGATGATGTTTTAGGGAGTCAAACACAGAGGATGTTTTAGGGAGAGTCAAACACAGATCAGAGGATGTTTTAGGGAGTCAAACACAGAGGATGTTTTAGGGAGTCAAACACAGAGGATGATTTAGGGAGTCAAACACAGATCAGAGGATGTTTTAGGGAGAGTCAAACACAGAGGATGTTTTAGGGAGTCAAACACAGATCAGAGGATGTTTTAGGGAGTCAAACACAGAGGATGTTTTAGGGAGAGTCAAACACAGAGGATGATTTAGGGAGTCAAACACAGAGGATGTTTTAGGGAGTCAAACACAGAGGATGTTTTAGGGAGTCAAACACAGAGGATGTTTTAGGGAGAGTCAAACACAGAGGATGTTTTAGGGAGTCAAACACAGAGGATGTTTTAGGGAGAGTCAAACACAGATCAGAGGATGTTTTAGGGAGAGTCAAACACAGAGGATGTTTTGGGGAGTCAAACACAGAGGATGTTTTAGGGAGTCAAACACAGAGGATGTTTTAGGGAGTCAAACACAGAGGATGTTTTAGGGAGTCAAACACAGAGGATGTTTTAGGGAGTCAAACACAGAGGATGTTTTAGGGAGTCAAACACAGAGGATGTTTTAGGGAGAGTCAAACACAGAGGATGATTTAGGGAGTCAAACACAGAGGATGTTTTAGGGAGTCAAACACAAAGGATGTTTTAGGGAGTCAAACACAGAGGATGTTCTAGGGAGAGTCAAACACAGAGGATGTTTTAGGGAGAGTCAAACACAGATCAGAGGATGTTTTAGGGAGTCAAACACAGAGGATGTTTTAGGGAGTCAAACACAGAGGATGTTTTAGGGAGTCAAACACAGAGGATGTTTTAGGGAGTCAAACACAGAGGATGTTTTAGGGAGAGTCAAACACAGAGGATGATTTAGGGAGTCAAACACAGAGGATGTTTTAGGGAGTCAAACACAAGGATGTTTTAGGGAGAGTCAAACACAGAGGATGTTTTAGGGAGAGTCAAACACAGAGGATGTTTTAGGGAGAGTCAAACACAGATCAGAGGATGTTTTAGGGAGTCAAACACAGAGGATGTTTTAGGGAGTCAAACACAGAGGATGTTTTAGGGAGAGTCAAACACAGAGGATGTTTTAGGGAGTCAAACACAGAGGATGTTTTAGGGAGTCAAACACAGAGGATGTTTTAGGGAGTCAAACACAGAGGATGTTTTAGGGAGAGTCAAACACAGAGGATGTTTTAGGGAGTCAAACACAGAGGATGTTTTAGGGAGAGTCAAACACAGATCAGAGGATGTTTTAGGGAGTCAAACACAGATGATGTTTTAGGGAGAGTCAAACACAGATCAGAGGATGTTTTAGGGAGTCAAACACAGATGATGTTTTAGGGAGTCAAACACAGAGGATGTTTTAGGGAGAGTCAAACACAGAGGATGTTTTAGGGAGAGTCAAACACAGAGGATGTTTTAGGGAGAGTCAAACACAGATCAGAGGATGTTTTAGGGAGTCAAACACAGATCAGAGGATGTTTTAGGGAGAGTCAAACACAGAGGATGTTTTAGGGAGTCAAACACAGAGGATGTTTTAGGGAGAGTCAAACACAGAGGTTGTTTTAGGGAGTCAAACACAGAGGATGTTTTAGGGAGTCAAACACAGAGGATGTTTTAGGGAGAGTCAAACACAGATCAGAGGATGTTTTAGGGAGTCAAACACAGAGGATGTTTTAGGGAGTCAAACACAGAGGATGTTTTAGGGAGTCAAACACAGAGGATGTTTTAGGGAGTCAAACACAGAGGATGTTTTAGGGAGTCAAACACAGAGGATGTTTTAGGGAGTCAAACACAGATCAGAGGATGTTTTAGGGAGAGTCAAACACAGAGGATGTTTTAGGGAGTCAAACACAGAGGATGTTTTAGGGAGTCAAACACAGAGGATGTTTTAGGGAGTCAAACACAGAGGATGTTTTAGGGAGTCAAACACAGAGGATGTTTTAGGGAGAGTCAAACACAGATCAGAGGATGTTTTAGGGAGTCAAACACAGATGATGTTTTAGGGAGTCAAACACAGAGGATGTTTTAGGGAGAGTCAAACACAGATCAGAGGATGTTTTAGGGAGTCAAACACAGAGGATGTTTTAGGGAGTCAAACACAGAGGATGATTTAGGGAGTCAAACACAGATCAGAGGATGTTTTAGGGAGAGTCAAACACAGAGGATGTTTTAGGGAGTCAAACACAGATCAGAGAATGTTTTAGGGAGTCAAACACAGAGGATGTTTTAGGGAGTCAAACACAGAGGATGTTTTAGGGAGTCAAACACAGATCAGAGGATGTTTTAGGGAGTCAAACACAGAGGATGTTTTAGGGAGTCAAACACAGAGGATGTTTTAGGGAGTCAAACACAGAGGATGTTTTAGGGAGTCAAACACAGAGGTTGTTTTAGGGAGTCAAACACAGAGGATGTTTTAGGGAGAGAATGAACACTCCATGCACACACAAAACACACGCACGCACGCACACACACGCACACACACGCACACAAACACGCACACACTAACACACACACACACACGCACACACACACACACAAACAATAACATACACAGCCTACACCCCTCCCTCCCCCTCACCATCTCCGTTCTTGAAGATGACCTCGTTGTTAGTAAACAGTAGTTCACTCATGATGTCGGGGTTATCCCAGTTCAGCCACAGAGGACGCTTCGCTGAAGACATGATCCTACACTCCTCTAACCTGGGGGAGGGAGAGAACACAGTTCAGCTACAGGGGACGCTTCGCTGAAGACATGATCATGACCTCTAACCTCCGCTGGTCATACGGCTCCCTGGGCCAACAGGTAGAGCGCTCGCTCCAGCAGTATTTTGATCCCTTGACCTGGATCCCAAATGGTCCCTTGACCTGGATCCCAAATGGTCCTTTAACCTGGATCCCAAATGGCCCTTGACCTGGATCCCAAATGGTCCTTTAACCTGGATCCCAAATGGTCCTTTAACCTGGATCCCAAATGGTCCCTTGACCTGGATCCCAAATGGTCCCTTGACCTGGATCCCAAATGGTCCCTTTAACCTGGATCCCAAATGGTCCCTTGACCTGGATCCCAAATGGTCCCTTAACCTGGATCCCAAATGGCCCTTGACCTGGATCCCAAATGGCCCTTGACCTGGATCCCAAATGGTCCCTTGACCTGGATCCCAAATGGTCCCTTGACCTGGATCCCAAATGGCCCTTGACCTGGATCCCAAATGGCCCTTGACCTGGATCCCAAATGGCCCTTTAACCTGGATCCCAAATGGTCCCTTGACCTGGATCCCAAATGGTCCCCTTGACCTGGATCCCAAATGGCCCTTGACCTGGATCCCAAATGGTCCCTTTAACCTGGATCCCAAATGGTCCCTTGACCTGGATCCCAAATGGTCCCTTAACCTGGATCCCAAATGGCCCTTTAACCTGGATCCCAAATGGTCCCTTGACCTGGATCCCAAATGGCCGCCTGGGCCCGAGCTGGGACGCCCAGCCCAAAATTGCCGCCGCTGCACCAAAGCTGGAGAGCCAGGGCCTCCCCGGGGCTAAGAGACCTTGAGGTCGCAGAAGGGATGGCTGTCTTCATGGGGTGAGAACCGGGCATGTGAAGGACCCAGCACCCTCTAAATAGTCTGTTAACTAATATCTGCACACAGGTAACATAACCTGACTCTCCGCCTTGTTTCTCTAGTTGTCGAAAACCAGGTTTCTGAAATTGCACCTGTCTGGCAGACCTGGAACCGAAGGCCCCAACACCCACAGACCCTCAGGGGTCGGCCACAGGGGGAAACCAGTGGTACCTGTCGTAGTCTGTTAGAGCAGGTCAGCTGTTAGTGTGGGCCGACAACCCCTCCTCTACAGATCTCAGTGTGGGCTGACAACCCCTCCTCTACAGATCTCAATGTGGGCTGACAACCCCTCCTCTACAGATCTCAGTGTGGGCTGACAACCCCTCCTCTACAGATCTCAGTGTGGGCTGACAACCCCTCCTCTACAGATCTCAATGTGGGCTGACAACCCCTCCTCTACAGATCTCAGTGTGGGCTGACAACCCCTCCTCTACAGATCTCAGTGTGGGCTGACAACCCCTCCTCTACAGATCTCAATGTGGGCTGACAACCCCTCCTCTACAGATCTCAGTGTGGGCTGACAACCCCTCCTCTACAGATCTCAATGTGGGCTGACAACCCCTCCTCTACAGATCTCAATGTGGGCTGACAACCCCTCCTCTACAGATCTCAGTGTGGGCTGACAACCCCTCCTCTACAGATCTCAGTGTGGGCTGACAACCCCTCCTCTACAGATCTCAGTGTGGGCTGACAACCCCTCCTCTACAGATCTCAATGTGGGCTGACAACCCCTCCTCTACAGATCTCAGTGTGGGCTGACAACCCCTCCTCTACAGATCTCAGTGTGGGCTGACAACCCCTCCTCTACAGATCTCAGTGTGGGCTGACAACCCCTCCTCTACAGATCTCAGTGTGGGCTGACAACCCCTCCTCTACAGATCTCAGTGTGGGCTGACAACCCCTCCTCTACAGATCTCAGTGTGGGCTGACAACCCCTCCTCTACAGATCTCAATGTGGGCTGACAACCCCTCCTCTACAGATCTCAATGTGGGCTGACAACCCCTCCTCTACAGATCTCAATGTGGGCTGACAACCCCTCCTCTACAGATCTCAATGTGGGCTGACAACCCCTCCTCTACAGATCTCAATGTGGGCTGACAACCCCTCCTCTACAGATCTCAATGTGGGCTGACAACCCCTCCTCTACAGATCTCAATATGGGCTGACAACCCCTCCTCTACAGATCTCAATGTTCTCCACCCTAACCCTGTCTACCTCTCCACCCTAACCCTGTCTACCTCTCCACCCTAACCCTGTCTACCTCTCCACCCTAACCCTGTCTACCTCTCCACCCTAACCCTCTCTACTTCTCCACCCTAACCCTGTCTACTTCTCCACCCTAACCCTGTCTACTTCTCCACCCTAACCCTCTCTACTTCTCCACCCTAACCCTGTCTACTTCTCCACCCTAACCCTGTCTACTTCTCCACCCTAACCCTGTCTACTTCTCCACCCTAACCCTGTCTACTTCTCCACCCTAACCCTGTCTACCTCTCCACCCTAACCCTGTCTACCTCTCCACCCTAACCCTCTCTACTTCTCCACCCTAACCCTGTCTACTTCTCCACCCTAACCCTGTCTACTTCTCCACCCTAACCCTGTCTACCTCTCCACCCTAACCCTGTCTACCTCTCCACCCTAACCCTGTCTACCTCTCCACCCTAACCCTGTCTACCTCTCCACCCTAACCC